>NC_142009.1:79737765-80056932 GCF_049901735.1 Notechis scutatus
ACACTGCTGCATTCTGGACAGCTGCAGCTTCTGGAAAGTCTTCAAGGACAATCCCATATAAAGCAGGTTGCAATAATACTCTAAATGTGATTATTTCCAACCATTTTTCAACAACTAAAAAAATCATCCAGAATGGATTCATTCATCCAAGAAGATTTTTGAAAACAGGGTAAAGAGGTTGAGATGAAGCAGCAAGGTGTCATTGGGTTTTAGTCCAAGGTTCAGCAGAAAAGTGAAAGAAAACCAGTCTTTTCATTAAAGTTCAATAGTTTCTTCAAGATGATTATAAAGTGATCCTGGAATATATGCACAGATTAGAACTGCTCCAGCACATGTTTATAAGCCTGACAAATCTGGATCTGTGTTCTCATAGCCAGAAATGTGGATTATGCTTTAGATTATGATCAAAGGAGTTCCAAACCAACCGAGAAGGTCAAAAGGAGGAGAACATAGTTTCCACTTTCCAGCATAGTTGGTATTCAGGTTTCATTCATGAATGTTCCAAGTATGTTTGACCTCCTAGTACATTCCAATGTCTTTTCACTTAGAAAACAAAATGATCCATGCAGCTTCATACTAGGCTTATATGAATTTGCTGTGTGAGTACCATGTGCTTAAATTCTATCCATGGAAAATACTATGTAATGCTCAGGGAGTAAAAACAGAAGAGACACACATAAAAACAACAGAGTGATGAAAACAGGAATTCAGGTTATTTCAATTAATATGAGTACAGAAGCTCTTTTGGGAACTACTCTTGTTAAAACTACTGAACTAGAATACAGCGTCTCTGGGGCTCGGTTGCACATTAAAATATCTGCTACACAGTAAAAGACTCTTTTCCTTTGCAAGTAATTTATTCCTAGAAATGCACTGCTGCTACAGGCGCTTTTAGTTGCCAACAGGAATTTAATCTGACACATTTGATAAAAATATCTGGATGCATTTCATCAGAGGGAATATGTACATGCCTATAAACACAGGCATTGAGACTAAGAGAGGCCAATCTGACCTCAAACATGCACCAATTAATAAAACAGAAACATATAAGAAAGATTAAGAAATGCCAAAGATGAGCAGTTTTATTATTATTTTCATCTCTGCCTATTTATTCAACTCACTATTAGCACTATAATCGAACTCACAGACACACACACACAGAGTGGTATGGGTTTACTTGGATCCCTGTTTTCAGAGCTCAAGGCATATCTCCATAGAATGGAAAGCACTGAAAATTTTAAAGTATGAGCTAGACAATTTGGGCCTTCCAAATATCACTAGAGTTCCATTTTTATCCGTCTACTTCTATCAGTCTCAGCCAGCATAACTGATAGTAGAAGAGTCTAGAAATTATTATTTTTAAACCTGGAAGGCACTAAAGACAGGAAATGTTTCCCTAAGATATGTTTCACTTGCTCTGGGTGGTCTTGTAGAGACCATCCAGAGGATGGTAGAGGATGACAGACCCTGTGATTCTTCAGAACTCCCAGTAGAAGAGAGTATCTGTTGCTCAGGGTTGAATGATGGGGTTCTTGGTGCTCTCTGAGCTTGGTTGTCTACTAAAAGACCTTTCATTACCCAGCTAGGTAATGTCATTGGTGTGAGTGTGGGATTTGCTGCCTGTTTTTATATAATAGCTTGGCATGCCAGTTTTGGTAGGGGTGTCCTTGGTAGTACACCCCTACCAAAACTGGCATGCCAAGCTATTTTATAAAAACAGGCAGCAAATCCCACACTCACATTAGGGTAACTCTAATGTTTTCTCTCTAATTGTGTGCCTGGTTTTGTCTTCACTTCAGCTGAACCACAGTTTTCATCATTGACAATGCTAGCTGGCACTCAACAATATTTGAGATGGCTGCACATTGTCCTATTCTGCCTTAAAAGAGTCTTTCATTTCTTAGAAAATAACTCCCCTTAAAAAAATCCAAGTAAAAAACATAGACCCTTGGCAACTTCATGAACACTTGATTTTTAGCAATGAAAAGAAATGGTTTGTTATTGTTTCTTTCAACATACTCTTTCAACTTCTCATTTGGATCTACTATCTACTATTCCCAAATAGTCTCCCAAATATGTCTCAAAAGATCACATGCAAAAGGTCTTATCTAACTGCCATAAATTTTAGAGTGCTGCTGGGTTTTGAGAAGGGGGGAAAACCCCAAAACTGTCTGACTTTCTTTCTTTTTTCTTTCTTTTCTTTTAGCTGTTTAGATTTGATTGCTAAAGGAATAAGCTTTTACACATTAAGCTTATTTCTATGTCAACATTTCTAAGATTGCTCTGCAAGATTCAATTAATTAAACATTGCATTCTATTCAAAACCTCAGCTGAACATGTCATCGACTCTAAAAACTGGTGAAGGGAGGGTTGCGAATCCTGCTTAATTGAGCTAATCATAGGTCTAGAAACAATATGTGCATTCTTACAATAATTCAAACATTTAATGGTAACATAATTTGCATTGCCACCGTTGCATCTTCTTTCACAGTGGACCATCTGCATTTTATCAATATTTCAACCTTTTCATGCCAAATGTTCATTTTTACAAGCAAATTGAAAGGTGTCAGAATAAATTTGCCTGCTATGTCTAAATAGACTCTATAAAGTTTGCCTTCATTTTAACCCTTTTACAGCTCATCTTTCTTAAAAGAGAAATACAGAATGACCAAACTGGAAAGCATGATGAAGTGTGAACAGTGTAGCTTCAATCTTTGATAGAGATGGGCAAAAATGTCCATATATCCTCAACGAGCTGCAGCCTTCTTCACTATATTTTCCCAATATTTGGACTACAATTCCCATCAACTCTTCCTATTGGCTAAACCGAATAAGGCAGATGACAATTATAATCCAAAACATCTGGAGCACACAATGATAGAAAAATCTGCATAAATAAACTATCATTTGGCACAACACATATGGTACAGGATCTCATGGTTGAGCAGGGATTGGATTAGAAAACCTTCAAGTCCCTTTCACTGTTGTTATTCTGTTATTCTACCATCCTCTGGAAATAATTTTTGCTCAACTGTAGTTAACAGCAACTAATAGGAATTTTTAAAAGCCACCTTCAGGTAATACCCCCTAAACCAAGGGTCTCCAACCTTGGCAACTTTAAGACTTGTGGACTTCAAAGCAAAGCTGGCTGAGGAACTCTGGGAGTTGAAGTCCACAAGTCTTAAAGTTGCCAGGGTTGGAGACCCCTGCCCTAAACCAGAGGTTTCCAAAGTTGGCAACTTTAAGACTTCAACTCCCAGAATTCCAGAAGTCTTAAAGTTGCCAACTTTGGGGACCCCTGCCCTAAATTCTAATAAATACTAATCACAAGGATAAGGAACCACGGATAATTATAAGTGAAAGCTTCTGAATGCTTCCTCTAGTCAAACCAAGAGGATTGTCTTGGTTTTTCTTCTTGAAGATACCCTAAGCTTTATTATTATGAGCAGATATCTCAACCTGGAGCAATGTCTCTATAAGGAAATGGGATTTTTTGAAAAGCAAAGCAAAACAATTTTTTTTTCCTTCATGGAAGTTGATCAAAATTTGGGGAGGAGGGAATGCAGCCAAGATTCTGTCTTGTGGGTTTCATACAGGCTTAATTAAGGCCCACTATTTTAACTCCTAATCAATGCTTGGAGCAACAACATAATGTTGTTTCTTTGACACAAAGCCCTCCCTCTGCATGCTTGACTTCCAACCTCCGGAGCCTTGAGCAAAAATCTAAAAGGTCAGTTGCCAAACTCTACAGATCAGTGAAGCTAATCTTTAGGTTTGCTAGAGCAATTGGGCTGTTAATTTTGTTGGGCGATATAGTAACTGATGTTTTACAATTAATTTTTCTTTCACTTGCTAAGCTTTTCTGGGGGATTTTATTTTACAAAATCTATCAGTGGAGAACATTGGCATTTCCTTTTGTACTACAGACATGGAGGAATTAAAGGATTCAAGATTGCAAAGCCTTTCATGAATAATTTAAGCAGCCCTTGTCGCATTCACTTTGCTTGGGGTAGAACAGACATCTGTGTAAAAACTACATAGTGATTTTCATATACACAGGACAGAGTCCATATAGAGAGTTACCAATAGCCCCCCAATCACATTATTAACCTATTTATGGGCTTTCCTGCTGATGTTCTATGTTTATTGGAGAACAGATATCTCTCAAAATGACTGTAGAGGAACCAGATAGCAATACTATTTAGACTTGTATACCACTTCATCATGCTTTACAGCCCTCTCTAAATGGTTTACAGCAGTGGTTTCAAACTCAATTTCATTGAGGGACGCATCGGGATTGTGTTTGACCTCGGAGAGCTGGGGTGGGTGTGACCAGGGTAGTTGTGGCCAGCTCAACATCACTCGTGTCAGGTGGGCCTGTGGTGGCCCAAGTGCACTGCCAGCTAAAATGGCTCTCAAGCTCCGTTTTTGGTTGTGATGGCCTCCTGCAACCCTCTGTGAGCAAAAACAGAGTTTGGGAGGACCATACATGGCCCTCCTGAACTCCTTTTTCATGGGCAGAGGCACTGTGGGCCAGTCCTTTACTGTTTTCAGGGTGGCCCCATGGACCAGATCTAAGCATCCCATGGGCTGGATCCAGGCCCCTGGCCTTGAGTTTGATACCCCTGGTTTACAGAGTCAGCATATTGCCCCCAACAATTTGGCTCCTCACTTAACTGACCTCAGAAGGACAGAAGGCTGAATCAACCTTAAGCGTAAGCACTGACAAGAAGTGGCAAGGAATGTGGGTATGTATAATTTTTATAGGAAGAAAATTTTACGGAAGGGAAGGAAAGTAAAGGAGAGAAAGAGAGAGGAAGAAGAGAGAGAAAGAGAGAGAGAGAAATAAAAAATAAAAAAAATGAAAGAAAAGAAAAAGAGTGCTGTCTAAAGAAGCAACTACCAATCTTCTTTGCAGCAGTTACAGCCAGTAATTGCCATCTGCACCCTCCCAAATTACACATCATGGGTCCCTTCTTCCCATAAACAAATTTTTTTAATCAATAAATCCTGAAATGTCCAATTTTTATCCATTTTCAGCAAAAAAAAAAAATCTATAGGTTTCCAGTCTTTTATAGAAGTAATTATTGTTCTCTCTTTAATCAAACAAGTCATTTTCACCATTCCTGTACCCTCTGCCATTTTCACAATCCATTCCTCCTTTTCGTTGACAGAAGAACAGGATAGTTTTCTATTCAGCATGCTTTTGACATGGGGCTCAGACAACAGATGCATTATGAGACCCATGCATAATATTGGCTTCGTAGTACTCCTGATTTAATAAATACATCGTGTATCCCCATTCTTCCTATGCCTTCTCAATATACTCTGCACTCCTGCAAGCTAGTCTGAAACCATCAGAAAACATTTAACCTTGAACTTTTAGAGCAACTGTACAATTTTATTTTCAGGGTGAGGATCATACTTGAACTTTTCATGATGACCCATTACGAAATGTGGCTCATTAAATCAAAAAATAATTTAAATGGAGCGACCTGAGTTATTTGCTACATATATAGCATATTAAATAATTTTCTTTATTATTTACTGAAACAGATGTTAATTTATTCTCTCAATATAATCTGGCCTTTGATACCTTTAAAATCAATCAATTCCTCTTTCCAGATAAAATAATAAAATAAATAAATGCTCACTGTCTATTTTTGGCACCTGTATTGAGGAGCCTGATGAATAGCCAGTGTTTACCTGATTGTGGACACCACAGTATATGCTAACAACTATAATAGTACTTAATCAGAGGTGAGGACACAACACAAAGGTAAAAGAATGAAGAGTGAAAGGATGAAACAAACAAAAGAAAAGAATTCTGAATTCTTTGGAGATACGATGGAAAGTGTAGTGGGGAAGAGTTTGGCAACACAGGGCTTTCCAACAGAGATGCCCAAATTAAAGAGGTGCAAGATATCTATACCCCAGAATCTCTCAGAATGTATCTAGTACCTTCAAAGATTTTAAAATTAAGGATTGAAATTAAGGATTGAATTTGATTGAATTTTGCTGTGTGGTCTCCAGGCTTGAGCCTGACTAGAGGTACCAACCCCCCCCCCCAAAAAAAAAAGACACAATAGGAGGGAAATGACAAGTGGTAAAGGAGAAGCCAAAAGATCTTTGATAACCTTTTTTCTCTTCTAAACCACAGCAGTCTCCCCTGGTTGGTATTCCAGTTTTCCCATCTACCAGCAAAAAAGGAAGAAGAGGACAATGGCATAAAGGAACATAGCTTCACACTGACTGCTGCAATGTCACGACAGTTCAAACTGATCCTCATAGAGAAGAGAGGGCAATGTAGAATTCCAAACAGTAATCATGTTTATTTATTTGTTTGTCAAACATGTTCAAGATAACAAATATAAGTATGAACATAAACAAGAACAAAGGAAGTAAATACAGATAAATGGGGACACTAAGACAGAGACAGTAGGCACACTGGTGCGTTTATGCATGCCCCCTTTAAGGACCTCTTAAGAATGGGGTGAGGTCCACGGTAGACAGTTTGAGGTTGAAGCTGTAAGGCTTGAGTCTATAACAATGGAGTCAGGTACGGCGTTCCAGGAATTGACCACTCTGTTGCTGAAGTTGTATTTTCTGCAATTGAGTTTGAAGCGGTTTACTTTAACTTTGTATAGATTATATGGCCATGTATTATTGTGATTGAAGCTGAAGAAGTTGTTGACAGGCAAGATGTTATAGCAGACAATTTTGTGAACAATGCTTAGATCGGACCGCAGGCAGCGCAGTTCCAGATTGTCCAGGGCCCAAAATTCGAGCCTGGAGGCATAGGGAATTCTCTTGTGAGTGGAGGAGTGGAGTACTTTTCTCAAGAAATACCTCTGAACCTGCTCAATTGTATTAATGTCCGATATACGGTGCGTGTTCCATGTTAGCAGCAGGAGAACCTTGTGAATCCTTATATGGATGAGTGCGTTTCTTGCTGTAACAATTTAAGAAGCAAACTTAAATTCAAAGGGAGCACCACCAATTTGGGGAAGCCCACACAATCCATAAGTTGTGCATCTCAATTTCAGAGAAAGTATTTTGCTACCCAGCCTGTAGCAGCCATGCAGCATGTACGCCCCCCCGCAAAAAAAAAACTTACTGAAATTTCTGATATTAAATGTTTTGATCTGTTGAGTCAAAGTAGTATTTATATCAAGCAAAAACATGTTCAACATTTCCTTTGATGATCCATGAACTGCAAGATTAGCTCAAAACAGTATTTAAAAATATCTTAACAATCCAGCTAATTAAAAGTTAAGTCCACTTAACTCCCATTCATTTTAACAGAGATGATTTGATTTTACTATTGAAGTCAATGAGCTATACAAATGTTCAACTTTTGCTGGATCATGACCATTTTTAAAGTAACCCTGCCAATTGGAAGTCATCCTGCAATTAAAACAAATTCGTTTTACACAAAATAATTCAGTCATGTATAATTAAAACTTGGACTGGAGTGGTAATTAATGGTGTGCTTGGCACAAGTGTGACACATAGAGCAAGCAGTGCATTTGGAGATGACTGAACACCGTATGCCACTATAAAAGACGGGGAGAGGAAGGAACACAATGCAGACAACATGAACAATTTATCTTGAAATTGTGAAGCAAGATTCCTGCAATTGCCTGGGGACAAAAAAGGATGACTACAGATTCCAGAGACTATGGGGAACCAAGTTCATCTATGTATGATGCAATTTTGAGATTCAAATATCTTTACTACCGGTTCTGTGCGCGTGGCTTGGTGGGCGTGGCAGGGGAAGGATACTGTAAAATCTCCAGTCAGAGGTGGCATTTGCCGGTTCTCCGAACTACTCAAAATTTCAATTGGCATTAAAAAAATTGGACAGTAAATTTATTTCCAGAATTTTGCCCTGGTTGCTAGACCTTCATGGGTTGAAACTTCTCTTGGAAGCCAAGAGATACTTTTCTGCTGCCTCTATCAATGCCTACTCCTTTGCATCAGAAAAATTAAAAGCACCCATCAAGTCTCCCAGATCAGATCAATTCCTAATCTTGGGCCAGAAAAGGTGTCCAACCCACACTTTTATGGCCCAAAGTGGGGCTTGTAGAAAGTTAGCACCCGGCTCTCTCCTAGAAGAATGAAATATTTTGGGAAATATTATAAAATGCAGAATATTATATTTCCCTAAAGGAGAAACATATTCTTGGAAAGCAGGCCCCACTTTTCTTAATAGCCCCAGCAGGACTGGGCCAGCCTATCTTTCAGACAAAAGGCCTCCAGCTCCAGGATGATGGGATTATCCTTCAGGGCAAAGCCATTCAGCCAATAGGAACTGCATTGCATCAGCCCAAGTTTCAACCAAGCTTGACTCAGAAAACCTACAAAGTTAGCTATAATCCCTGCGTTGCCCCATGGGAATCTGACAACAACCAATAGAATACATGCCCTTGCCACAGGAACAGGAAGCTCAAGGGCAAGGCCCAAGAGAAGGTATAAATAACACTTACTCCATGTGGTCAGCTGCCCAGGACCTCAAACACATGTGGTCTGTTCACCATTAAACCATCTTTCCAATCAGCCTCCATGTTTCCAATGTCTTTCTCCCCACTTGGAAGTGAGCCAGATGGATATTTCTTCCAACAGAACCATGAACCGATTTTAAGAAATTCAGAGTGGTCTCAAATTTCCCCATTGTGCCTATTGCTCCAAACTCTCCAATGTTTCAGTCTTCCCTCACATTTCCCAGGTGTAAAGGAAGGTTGTCCTAGAGCCGCATCAATATTTGAGGGAGCAATGGTGATTCTAATCCAGAGGTGGTATTCAGTAGGTTCTGACCAGTTCTGGAGAACCAGTAGTAGAAATTTTGAGTAGTTCGGAGAACTGGCAAATACCACCTCTGACTGGAGATTTTACAGTATCCTTCCCCTGCCACGCCCACCAAGCCCCATCCATAGAACCAGTAGGAAAAAGTTTGAATCCCACCACTGCTCTAATCCCTGCCTATAAATGTAGTCTAGTGCCTGGTAGATCATAGAAGGTATCCAGGCAGGGGTGAGATTCAAATGTCTTAACAACCGGTTACATGGGTGTGGCTTAATTTGTGGGTGTGGCTTGGTGTTCATGTGACTGGCTGGCCATGGCTTGCTGACTGGGCATGGCTTGGTGGTCATGTGACTGGCTGGGAATGGCTTGTATGTAAATATTTATGTAAATATTGAATTTTTTTATAAAAAAGAGCAACTTTTACCCAAAATCAGACAAAGAAGGCAGGCAGATTGAGTTGCTCACAGAATCACAGATTCATTCAGAGATCTATCTTTCTGCAATCGCATAATATTTGTCACATAATATTTATTTGCTAGCAAACTCACAAAATTAACTCATAACACACCATGTATGTAAATATTGAATTTTTTATTTAAAAAGAGCAACTTTTACCCAAAATCAGGCAGAGCAGGCAGGCAGATTGAGTTGCTCACAGAATCACAGATTCATTTAGAGATCTGGGTTTCTGCCATCTGCTACCTGAGTCTGCATTGAATAATAGAAGCTTCAGGCTCAGCTCTGCTTTTAGATTAGCTAGAAAGCAAGAAATCCAGCAATTTCCTGCTTTCTAGCTAATTTAAATCTCCCAACACAGCAGAACAACTGATGGTTGGGGGGGGGGGAGGAAAAATAACAGCAGGCAAGTTTGATGGCGCACATGCCAGGTAAGGAGTGAGGGGGTGGGGCCAGCCAGTGGCACAATTTGCCTGTTCTCCAGCAGGTAGAATCCCACCCCTGGTGACAGTGTGTTTTGCATGCGCATGTAGACCATTTCCTAAAAACCTCAGCTGTGCCGCCAGCTGACAAGCGCTGTGCACAGGTGCGCAACATTTGAAAATCCTCTTCTTTCCTGCTTTTTCAACCACAGCTGTGCCACGCAAAGCAGCTGAGGTTGAAAAAGCAGCAAATAAAGGACAGCCAAGACCCCGGGCAGGCGGCTGGGCCAAACAGAGGAGCAGACACCAAACTGGTTCGGTGTCTGTTGCTCTTCAGAGCTATCGGTTTTATAGAACCGGGCTGAACCGGTCGCATGCCACCCTTATATCCAGGACCTTACACATTTCCTTCGTAAAGCTAAGGAAATGCACAATTGAAAATGTTTCCGATTTTTCCAATCTATGGCTCCTTTGAGAATCAAGACTGATATTGACTGAAGCCTGAAAAAAGAGGGAACATTTTTAGTAAAAAGCAGAGGTAATCCACATTTACATAGGACAGTCAAGGCTTTCCTTCTAAATTATGTTTGAAATCAGCACAATCCTAATAGCTTATTTTCCAGCCCAGTGGTGTGTTTCAAATATTTTTACCACCAGGCATGGCTTGGTGGGCGTGCTTTGCACAAGCACATATGCACACTTTTTGCAGGCCCAGAGGCATTTTGACTTACCTCCTGCAATCCTGAACTCTCCCTGACGCTTTAGCAGCTGCCACGCAGCAACTGCACTTCAAAAGCAGGATATAAAGGTTAGTATGGGAGCAGGGTTGGGATTCAAATTTTTAACAACCGGTTCTGTGGGCATGGCTTAGTTGGTAGGCGTGGCTTGGTGGTCATGTTATTGGCTGGGCATGGCCAACTCAATATCACTCACATCGAGGCACGCATCTCCTTGCCTGGCCTCTCATCACTGTGGGGATTCTGCAACAGTCATAAGTGTGAAAACTGGTCATAAGTCACTTTTTTCAGTGGCTTTGTAACTTTGAATGGTTACTCCACACAAGCAAAGTACCAGCAAAGGAGTGGAAAAAAAACTCTAGAGACGTTCCTGAGACAGGAAGTCTAGTCCTGCCAATAATGTAATAAGGGTTAACAGAGAGGCAGTTTCTGTAAGCAACACCAGAATGTTTCCTTCCTGCCTTCCTTACAGGATTAGGCCAGTAATTTCTTCTAACAACCGGTTCTCCGAACTGCTTAGAATGTTAACAACCGGTTCTAGCAAATAGGTGTAAACTGGTAGAATCCCACCCCTGTATGGGAGCCCAGGCAGGCGGGCGGGCCCAACACATAGTGTCGGAGAGAACCAGTTCGGTCTCTGCTGCTCATCACCACTACCGGCTCAGCAGAACTGGGCCAAACCGGTAGAATACCATCACTATTCCAGTCCTGAGGTAGAAGGAGGGAAAAAAGTGTAAGCTCAGTGGCCCTCTGATGTTGGCTATCAGTATAAATCAATCCATACTGGCACTGATTTGCCATGTGACAAATCCGCTTCAGACAAAGCCTACTTCAGTCTCATGTGTGAATGCACCAACACAAACACTCATGCATAAATGCCTCAGACGACAGGTATTGACAGATGTGACTCATTCTGCTGGGGATTTGTCTACCAGAGGCAGCAAGAAGAACTCTATTGTGAGCAGCCTATTGTGTCTCATCTTGCCGATTTTATTTCACTGAAAGAACACTGAAAAATTTCATTCAAGGTGAATGGACTGGTTGGAAGGACTGACAAAAGCAGAACTCTGTGTGGTGTTACTAAAAAAAAAAAAGTAGATAAACAAAGTGAGGGAGATACTATTTTTTTTCTCTCTAATCTCTTTCATTTATGGTTGTCTTAAGTGTCACTTGCAACTGCTGAAAGTAAACAGTGTTCTCAGTAATGTGATTTTTTTTTCAAGTGATGAGAGTTCTTTTAAAAGCTTACCCCATAGATCACAAATCCAAATGAACAATAGAGCTTTGAAATTCCTTTCTGTTTAGGGAAGCCAGGGCTACAGAGGTTAATATACTGTTCCAGATTTTTAAAAGGGCCATGCTAAGAATAAGGGGCTTGAAAAATTCAATGGATGAATACCACTCTGAGCTTGGGACTGAAGAGGGGGGGAAAAACCCCCAACTCCAGTCCCAACCTTGGTGTTAGGGAATGACTTTAAAGCTAACCAATCCTTACTTCTTGAACTTGGGTCCCTCCACATATAATCAGTTTATAGTCTCCTGATTTCCCACTTTACACTGTCATCAGAATGATAATAATATGCGTCACAAATCTCTCTACTCTGCTTTTGGCCATTGCTGAAGCCAATAATAAAATTTTGAGGTCCTGGACATAAATGACAAGTCCCAAAGTTCAGATTGTCCTTGCTTTGAATTGGCTGGAAAATAGGTTCACCCTGGAATGTGCACCTACTCAAATAAAAAGCAGAGAAGATACTTCAGAGGGAACATGGATGCATTCAATTCATTTGTCTGTTGGGACCTACTTAAAGATCCCATAACTTTTCATAGGTTCACACCCTATGGCTCACAGCTATGTGATACAGGAGGACTTCCTGTACTCAGTCGATACTTCCTCAACGCAAAAGTATTTTTTTTCTGGGATCGTGTAGCTACCACTATAGACTACTTCAGGTACAGAGAGTTGCACATCCATGGCGAACACCCATTCCTCAAGATAATGGAAATGCTTCAGCCTCTAGTGAAATTATTTACTCATAGGTTATTGGTCTCACAGGATAAAGTACTTTGAGAGGAAACAAGTTGTTGATATTCCCTAACAAAAACATTTGCAAAATCAGGTTTTTAGTTTCTATACTCCTAGGACCTACAACATGTGTTTTGTTATCTATCAAGCCTGCAGAAGAATAAGAATGTACCAAATTCAGTGTAAATACTCTGTAAATTTTCTAAAATATCATTAATCCTAGTCTTTCCACAGACTTGTGAGGGGTTTCATTTGGCAATATTACATGGTGTGGGTATTTACCCACTAACTATACAAAGTCTCTGCACCTCACTGTGTTCATTCACAACCATTCGCTTCTTTGCTAGACTGTTCCTTCAGTCAGCTCCAAAAAAACAAAATTTTGTTATTTGGGATATTATCACACATAGATACAGAGATGAGTTAAGCAAAGACTTTTAATTCTGGGACAGGCAATCTAGTGTTCTCCACAAGCTTGCAGCCTTGTCTCTCATGTGTTCTAGGCAACATTTACAATAGTAATGGAATGTAGGAGCTGTAATCCACACTAGGTGAAGATTATCAAACTGATCTTGCTATTGTTCAAATTGCTTGTCAGGATTCTTACTTCTCCCTTTGGCTGTAATCTTGTGTTACCATTTTGAAGAGGTGGTGTTTTTTTTTTGTTCTTGTTGTTTTATTGTTTTGTTTTTGTTTTTATTTGCACATGACAACATCCACTTCATTTGCCTTCTCCTTTGGAAACATTACCATCCATTTTGCAATCTCATCTTTCTACCATTATTCCCATGACATTTTGCTGAACCTATAGCTGTGGATTTTGTATATGGAGGAATCAGATAATCCATGTGTTCTTAAATATTGCACTCCATCCTGCACAGGGAAAATGAGAACCAAAACCCAGCACAAATTTTGACAATGCTTTCACTTGGCCTGTTTAAATCTGATCACCTTTTTTTTAAAAAAAAAATGTGCTATACCCTCAAGTTGCTCAAAACCTCTGGCTATTCCAATCCATAATTTAAGAATCACTGACATTAAAAGAAATTCCAATTTACAATAGGAGTATCATTCCAGACTTTATATGGCATGTAAAATTTTTGAGACTGAGAAATATTACTGATTTCTAGCCCCAAAGGTACTTTTTCAAGAGGCAGTGGGCTTTTTGGTGTTTCTTGGAAGACATTTCATTTTTCAAGCTTCTTCAGCTCCATTCCATTCCATCCAGTCAGAGCTGAAAAAGCTTCTTGGATGAGAAGCAAAACATCTTCAAATAAAAACCAGAAAGTCCAGTTGTCTCTTTAAAAAGCACCTTTGGAGCAACCATGACTTGGGTGACTAAGAATCTTCGTGGACATCACTGACTTCTAGCAAGTCAGAGGAAATGGAGGCTCATCTTATCCTTTAATACATATAGGAGAGGAAGTGTAGCATGCATACACACTCTGTGAACATTCTGCTAAAATCAGCTGGGAACATTTTTTCAAAGCAGGGAGTGCATTTTCTTGAATAACACTTTCTCCTATTCAGTTTTTGCTCAAAAATTAATACAGTTCTTCAGGAATAACCATTCAAAGTCTTGAATTGTTACCATTGCCATGTTTCTACCATGACTGTTCCAGGTGTATGAAAGAAGAAAAGAAAACAAGCATTTCATGTAAACCAGCATTCCTGAAGAAGAGAGGAGGGAAATAAGAGAATCTTAGTGATGATGTGGAAGGTTTTTTGGTGGGTGGTTCTTAGATGCCCTAGTTTTGCCATATAATAGCAATAATCAGTATTGCTTTGTTATATATTCAAAGCAGCCTTAGAGATTGATTAAGAGCTTCAGTTTCACGTCAGCTTTAATCAAACTAGCAGCTGTTTATCGCTTTGTGTACTACAAATCAATAGTGCTTTACATATACCTTTAAAATAGTTTTCTATACTCCATCGGCCCCACAAAGCTGCAAATGGCAATTACAGTATGTAATTATGTCGCAGAGAACCAGGGGACAGCAGTTATTATCTGCTTGGTAAAAATAATGGTACTCACTCACATTACTTTTTAGACGTGACTGGTTTCTGGTTGCTTGTTTATTGCACAAATGTCCAGACATTTAAACAAGAAAAGAAAAGAAAAAACTTCTTCCAGCCTTGCATGTGCAAATCTCTTGGTTCAGGATCTAGTCCGGCTGGACTGAATACAGCAATGGACCAGATACAAGCTTATCAAGATTCTCATTTACAGAGTTCTCTTCAAAGAAATCCCTGTGCAAGAAGCAGCAAAGGATATGACCATAATCTTCAATAGAGTAATTTGGGACTTGAGACACTAGTTTGTTGACATTAGAGAAGTCCTCGCTATTGTGGAATTAGGCAGTTAACGAACGGTTCGTTTATCTGCTCTTCCCCGCCATCCAAAAACAAGGATTTTGATCTATTACTCAGTTAACATGGAGAATAGTTGGAATTGACTGAAAGATTGCCAAGGGCCAATTTAGACATCGTAAATGGTCAATAGAAGGTAAGTATAGTTTTTGTGTTTTCTGGCAGACCACTTGCAGTCTGTGTGACAATCAAGTATTCACCGGGATTAAACATGCTTCTCAAGAAAATAGGATGGGAGAAGTATCATCAGTTAGACTTCAGCCTGAAATGTAATTACAGCAGCAGATTGAATCTGTGGTTGAAAAGAACAACAACAAAGCCAAGGGAAAAAGGACCAGTTTCTTGTGCCTGATCAATGGCGGCCTTTCGCACTCAGAACTCTCTCCTTTGCGCTCGTCCACGGTCTAGCAACCGAGCCTCCCCACGTGGAAATAAGGAGGCCTTCTCTCTCCCCCAGCCCCCAACGGTGAGCTGCACATGCTCCAGACTGCTCCGGCCAGCTTGCCATCCGAGTGCAGCCAGAACGATGCGCAGGAAAAAGCCACAGTAGGAAGTAAAGATTTCTCTCCCCCCACCCACCCTCTCTCTCTGAAATAATTAATGTCGCAATCAGTGTGGTGCACCCTTGGAGACAAATTGGTTGGGGAGGTGGAAAGATATTAAGAAACAACTCGACTGGGCGTATAAGACGAGCCCCATGACTTTTTTGCCCTGAAAAACATGCCTCCAAGTGGGGGGGTCGTCTTATACAGCGAGTATATAACAAACTCTATATTTTGAGTGGAAATGTTGGGGGCTCGTCTTATACACCCAGTCGTCTTATACGCCGGCAAATACGGTATTATAGGATAAGAAAATGCTTCAATAGTCAATAACCAGACTGGAATTTTCAAATAACATTGTCTTTTAATCTTCTCCCAGTTTAACCACAAAGACTCCCGTATATAATGTCTTCTAAAATACCCCTGTGTTTTAGTTCCCTTGTACCATAAAAAAGTGTGCCACCCCAACAACAGATTATGTCCTTCTAATATCAACAATCTAGTATTTCTTAATGTTATCCATTCCTTGACCCACATCAAGTTTGTAGCTTGGTAGTACAACTCCAATTAGGCAAACAAAATCCTCCTCTAATTCTAGCATCTTGCACCAAATGCTGTTTAATTAGAAACACAATTCTTTGTTTTAATTTTAGTCCAAGGCTTGTTGAGAAATTTTAAGTAAAAGATGGAGAAAACTGTGAAGGAGAGGTGTGTGTGTGTGTGTGTGTGTATATATATATATATATATATATATATATATATATATATATATATATATATATATATATATTTTCTTAAGTTTTCGCGGGTACTTACATGTATGGTCTTCAGCTTTGTTCGGGTATTTTCCCACGTCATAGTAGTGGTGCTTTTAAAGTTGTAGGTATATATATATACCTGGTTGAAAACTACAAGCCAATCCCATTGTGTTGTGTCACGTGCATAGTTATGGAATCAATTATTAATCAATGCATTACCAATGCATAATCTTGAGTCAAACAACTTACTCTCCAATAAACAATTTGGTTTCAGAAAAGAATTGTCCTACACTTTTCAACTTCTACACAGCAAAAAACATATGGACTACACTTCTTGACCAGGGTAAAGCAATAGATGTGATTTACATTGACATCTGCAAAGCATTTGACTCAGTGGTACATGACAAAATTACTACTATTAAAATCACTACTATTAAAATTGAATTCTTACAGCATTTCTGGATCCCTTCACAAATGGATTACTGCCTTCCTGTCAAACAGGCAACAAATAGTAAAAAATAGGAAATGCCCTATCAAACCCTGCACCAGTTATCAGTGGTGTCCCCCAAGGGATTGTTCTAGGACCCACACTCTTTACAATCTATATAAATGACCTTTGTGATCACCTTATTAGCAACTGCATCCTCTTTGCTGATGATGTAAAACTATTCAACACCACCGTCAATGCTACTGTCCTTCAAAAAGATCTTGATTATGTGTCTGAATGGTCTAACCATTGGCAACTCCAAATCTCTTCCAACAAATATACTGTAGTTAGAATTTACATTTCTGTAAATTCTAAGCTACTGAAAGACCATTGTTTTTTAGTTAAATGCCATCACTCTGCAAGTGAAATCCATCAAAGCAATGAATTCTTGCCTGTCATTTATTTTCATTTCTTAGGCCTACCCTTCACCCCTTCAATCCGTGAATATCTCTAATGCTACATGAAATTTCAATTCAAAGGCCATTCAACTGAATCACCCCTTTCAAATCAACTTTTCAAGCTGAATCTATTCAATATGAATCTATTCAATATGTGGAATCAAAACAAGAATCTTTCAAATAAGTTCAAAGATCCAATAAACTTTTTTTTCTTTTTTAAACAGTGTATTGATTAACTATAATAACCAGAAGTTATAATCAAGTTCAATCAAAAACGTATAATTGTTAGTATTATCAGAATATGCAGAACATTGCTTAAATGAGAGACATTTGAAAAAACTAAAAATGTATACATAAAATGTTCATTTAGAACTAGCTCAATCTTTTAAAGTATTATTAAATCTAGTCATACAAACTATCCATTGCTCCATCTTCTCCATTTTAATGCAATATGTTATTTCAATACAATATAGTGATATTTATGTAATATAATTACATTCTTAATATTCTATTGTTTAGTTGCATTACAGTATTGAATATAGATAAGAGGGACAAGAGGAATGTTATATCAATATTAAATACAGTTTTGGGTTATGATTATTTGACTTTTTCTTCAAAATTAAACATATTGAAAACTAAATGAAAAAAATGAAGGAACAGCATACATCAAGGTATTTGTTTTATAATAAAGATTTCAATCAGAAGCTAAATTACTTGATATAAAAATTTCCATCATGTTGTTACTTGATGCATGCTTGTGTGTATGTGCACACAAATACATTTACATTTTCAATATTGGTTTTGCAAATTTTTCATTCAAGTATTATTTCTTTCCAGAGTATTCAAGATCATTCACAGATATTTTTTTTCTGGGATGGAAGATGGACCAAGCTGTAACAAAGATGGAACTGTGGGCCACAGTAACATAATAAATTTATTTTGCATGTATGCATCGTTGATTAGTGAATGCCATATTCCATAATAAAAAATAGAACAGCAGTCTTAAGAGTGTCTTAATTACTAGAAGCACCACTACTCTCAGATGCTTTGCTAGGAAAGGGATCCAATGCTCAGAAATAGGCACATTTAATTAATACATTCATTTGAAATTGAAATTGAATTGTAAACTGATTTATTTGCTAATATTTTTAAATTGTTATCCATTATGTTTCTTTCTAGCTGGCTTTCTTTTTTCTTTTGTGTAGCTTTTTTATTCTGTGCTTTAATGCAGGGTCCCCAACCACCGGGCCGCGGACCGGTGCACCGGGCTGTGGAGCACTCTCTACCGGGCCGCAAAGAATTTTTTTAAAAAAAATGGCGGCTTTCTTCACCTTCGGTGAATGCTGCTGGGATCGGGGATCAAGGACACAAATGAAAGAAGGGGAGGGAGGAAGCAAGCCGAAGCCTGTCCTTCTCTCTGGGTCAGCTCTCTCAGTCGCTCTCTCGCTCCTCCACCAGCCCAGGAAGAAACTGCTTCAAAGAAGCGGGGGCTTTCCTGTCGCCGCAGCACCTCCGAAGCGCCCGTTTCTCCCCACCCCACCCCGTCCCCCGCTCGCCCCGCTGCGCTGGGTTCAACCCAGTGCTCCGTTCTGCCTGCCTGCCTGCCTTTGTTAATGGTTGTATCGGAACAGCTTCGGCTGAGTAAAAGAGGCGAATAGTTATTATTCTCAGCCGAAGCTGCTCCCAAACAACCAGAAACTAAGGCAGGCAGGCAACTGGCAGAACGGGACACTGTGGATTGAAGCGCGCGCGGGCGGGTGGGCGGGGTGGGGTGGGGGTGAAACGGGCGCTCGGAATAGCTGCGGCACAGGAAAAGCCCCCGCTTCGCTTTGAAGCAGTTTCTTCCTGGGCTGGTGGAGCAGCGAGAGAGCGAAGCCTCCTTCTCTTCTCTTCTCCCCCCCGGTCCTTGCAAACATTTTCTGCTTGAAACCGGTCCCTGGTACAAAAAAAGGTTGGGGACCACTGCTTTAATGTACAAATTACAACAGAAAAAGAGAAAGCAATGTTTTAAAATAGGACACAGAAAGGGATTAGTCGCCAAATCAGATCAGTCCATTTGGGTCTAGATGAGTTACGCTGACTGACAGCAACTCCCTAGCTTTTATATGGGAGTATTTTTTTAGTTCTGCCAGAAGACACGGGAAAATTTAAACTGGAACCTTTTGCGATACAAAACAGAAACTCATCCACTGAGTTACAACTCTTCCTTTGAACCTGAAGCATGGCTAAGCAGTTGCTAACACTGTCTGCAGATATTGTGGGGAAGGAAGGGAATTGTTTGTAGCAGAGAGTAGGAGAAATGGTTGTACCCTTCAGAATCCGAGAGGTGGAAACTACATTAGTCTCCTAATGTAGTAATTGGTCTGCTAATATAGCGTTCATTACCTGAATTTTATATAAAAGATATATTTGCTCCAACAAATGTTCAAGTCAAAGAAAGCTGCCTTGAACGCTATTGTCAGAAGAATAATTTGGGGTTCCAACTCAAGTTAGGGTTGCACAAAAATAAATAAAAATGAGATCCAGACAGTTGTGAGGAAAGAAGAAATATTTATTCCTAAAAGCAAACAGTTTGTCTTTAGGGGCAGCAGCAGAGAAATGGGGTAATGCAGCAGATTTTTATAGGGGGAGCTTGTCTGGGATATGGAAGTGTCTACATGCAGTTCTAGAGTGACACTTGAGGGGGCGGGTATATGGGTGTGTAGATATGTATTCTTGTGAATATGCAGTTCTGCTAGGGGACCTAATTTAATTAACTCTATTTGTGTTTACAAACCATATCCTTTGATATATAGATTAGGGCTGGGTAACTTATTTGGAGGTTTGAGGAAGTTTGCCTAAAGGATTTCGCCCTCATTTGCTGCTTTTACTTGATTAATTTAGTTTCAGCTTGGCTGTCAATTATCTAGTGGAGATGCTGATTCTTTGACCATTGAGGATTATGTTAATGTTTTAAGGAAAAATGGAAACAGTATAAAGAATAACATATGTTTTGACATAAAAATTCTCACACTGCTGATGTAACCCCAGTTGGTTAGGATTCAAACTTACGCTAACCTAGGCTTGAGACAGAGGTGGTATTCAGCAGGCTCTGACCAGTTCTGGAGAACTGGTAGGGGAAATTTTGAGTAGTTCAAAGAACTGGCAAATACCGCCTCTGACTGGAGATTTTACAGTATCTTTCCCCTGCCATGCCCACCAAGCCATGCCCACAGAACCAGTAGTAAAAAAAATTGAATCCCATCACTGTCTTAAAACATATTAAACTTTACAGGGCTTACTGTAATATTGGCATGCCTAAGATTGTAGTGCGCAGGATCTTAATGCTTGAAACAGCTGACAGGGATAACAGGGATATGCTGTAGGAATGTTTTTAGAACTTTATGACTGCATCACAGGAGTGTGCAAAGAATTCTGCTTGGGAAATGTTCTTTATGCTTTAATAAAAACACGGCAGTACCCACATTTGTCACACCTACAAAAAGTATCCTTGTAAAACGGAAGAGACAAGGTTAAATTCTCACCCTATTTGCTTGGATTTAAACAAGGTAGGAATTCTCCTTCAGCTGCAAGAATTTTCTTGGCATGCTAGAATACATCGATAAAAGCATGTGAAACCTAAGAAAAACGTTATTACACCAACAGGCAGAGCTGAACGGGCTGAGTATCTATTAAAAATATTCCTAACCGCTGCAAATGTAGTCCCGATTGATTTTCATCTTCTAAAACTGAAGATAGCTTATGCCTCAAATACGTAATTACATACAAAAGCTACAGTTACCCCCAGGAGATGCATTTAATGTCTAACCAATAAGCCTGTCCAAACAAGGGTTGAGCAAATATTCTTTGCATTATGCAAGATTTGGAAGACAACCTTCATACCATTTCCAATGTATTTAAGGTTTAGAGACAATGGCACAAATATTTTTTCTCTATTTGACAACAGTGACAATCTGCAATGCATACTTTTAATCCACCCCTCTCCTTGTATAGTCAGAAGTTAAGTCTCCCCGAATTAAACAGAGTGCACCCCCACCCCCAAAAAAGTACTGTGGATAGAATTATGCATCACACAGATATAAATCCCTCTTACTCATAGCAGTAGATATGTAAAAATGTTTAACCTTTTTGCTGACCACACCGAAGGTAAGCATAAAAGGAGAAAGAATTATAACCTAAATGTATTGATATGGTAAATAAGAATGGAAGGTTAGTACATGTATAATTAAGTAAATCTTTTCTTTACTATAACCTTCTGGTACCATTCTTAATAGGAATATTTCAGGTTTCAGATCTATATGTTGTTTAATCATTTTTTTCCAACCATGTGTGTATTTTAGTCCAATACCTTTTAGCCTCTGTGCAAGTCCACCACATATGATAATATGTTCCTGGTGTTTGGTGACATTTCCAACATTTCGTTGATTTATCTTTAAACATTTTTGCTAGTCTTGCTGGCGCTAAGTGCCAACTATAAAACACCTTATACAAGTTCTCCTTATATGCTGTCGATATTGTCAATGTATAGTTCCTATCCCATCGTTTCTGCCATTTTTCAAATTCTATAACATATCCAGATCGTTTCTTTAACTTGTTCTTCTTCCAGTTTGACACCCAATAAATAACAAAGAATGCTTCAGAAATGTCTTTCATGGTTTAAGATAACATGATAAATACAGGAACATTTTAGTTATGGCATCCACCTACTTTCAGACTCATGGGACCAGAACTTGACCTTCTTTAGGAAGATCATTCAATTGTGGGTTTTTTTGAGTTTTGATCATTCTTTTTGTAACTTTTCATGGTTTGAAGGGAAGGATTAACTGCATAATGAACTCAAATAAAATGACAGATTATCACAAACATTCACCCAGACTTAAGACTTACAATATTATACATATTGTATAAGAACAATTATACAAATGTCCAAAACTTGTTTAATAATCTGCTGAAGCAGCCTTCCCAGATCCAGTATCCTTTAGATATATTAATAGCAATAGCACTTAGATTTATATACTGTTTCATGGTGCTTTACAGCCTTCTGTAAGCAATTTATAGAGTCAGTTACAATCTGGGATCTCATTTTACTGACCTCGGAAGGATGGAAGGCTGAGTCAACCTTGAGCCAGTGAGGATCGAACTGCTGGCAGTCAGCAGAATTAAACTACAAAGCTGCATTCTAACTACTGTGCCACCAATTTGAACTACATTTCCTTGAATTCCTGGGAATATAATTGTAATCTGAACACATTTTATTACACACAAATCTTTTCAGTTTTGCCAAAACATACAATGGAAGCAACATTATGAGATAATAGCAATAGCAATAGTAATAGCACTTAGACCTATGTACAGCTTTATAGTGCTTTACAGCCCTCTCTAAGTGGTTTACAGAGTGAGCATATTGCCCCCAACAATTTGGGTCCTCATTTTACCCACCTTGGAAAGATGGAAGTCTGAGTCAACCTTGAGCCTGGTGGGATTTGAACTGCCAAATTGTAGGCAGCTAGCTGCAGCAGAAGTAGCTTGCAGTACTGCACTCTAACCACTGTGCCACAGAGTCTCCTAATAATAAACAAGATACAGAAAAATTCTCCCCAAATAATTGCAAATATAGCCCTATTTAGGAACTAGTTTACCAGCAATACCAAGAAACTTAAATATGCATAGGTAGCTAAACATTGCATTGTTCTCTTCATGATCGTCCAGGTAGATAGTGAAAATTTCTACTGGAAGAGAGTCTCCGTGCATAGAGTAACTGTATGTGTGGAGCTTTCTCAGAGGTTGAAATCCTGAATTATTTGTTTTTGGTCACTGTGAAGCTTTTGCTCATATTCAATGAGTCCCAATCCATACAGATTCTTGCAATGTAGGCAGTGGTGGAATTCAAATAATTTAACAACTGGTTCTTTGCCCTAATGACTGGCTGGATAGGTGTGGCTGGGTGGTCATGTGACTGGGTGGGTGTGGTCAACTCAACATCACTCACATCAAGGAACGCTTCACCATACCTCTCTTTGCCATGCCAGGCCTTGCTCCCCCCCCCCCCCCCCAGCCACTCCTTGTCACACCCAGCCTTGTCTCACTTCGCTGAGCCTCTCCTCAACTTACAACCACAATTGAGCCCAAAATTTATGTTTCTAAGTGAGAAATTTATTAACTGAATTTTGGTCCATTTCACGACTTTTCTTGCCATGTTTGTTAAGTGAATCACTGCAGTTGTTAAGTTAGTAACATGGTTGTTAAGTAAATCTGGCCTCCCCATCAACTTTGCTTGTCAGAAGATCACAAAAGGTGATCACATGACCCTGGGTGACTACAACCGTCATAAATGTGAGACAGTTGTCAACCATCTGAATTTTAATCACGTGACTGTGGGGATGTTACAATGGCCGTAAGTGTGAAAAACGATCATTAGTCACTTTTTTCAGTGCCATTGTAACTTTGAATGGTCACTAAATGAACTGTTGTAAGTCAAGGATTACTTGCACAAAAATACAAAAAGCTTCTTTGCTTGCAAAAAGCTGTCCTAAATATTAATCATTAGATTAGAAATGGGGGAATACACACTGAAGATCAATGATGGTCACATCTGTCTGAATACCTTCCTTTTCATCAGCAATACCTGCAACTCAGAGTTACAAAACAGGCAGGATTGATTAAAATAGTTAAAATGCCATGATAACAATCAGCAGCCAACTCTTGCTTGTAAAGTGACACCCTTTAGCAGAGAGTTCATTTAAGCTCTCCAAAAAGTGGGTGGGCATACTTGGGCTACAAAATGCTGAGCTAAAGAGACAAATTAACAAAGCATATAGGGTACCCAGGTTCAAGTCTCTGCCCTCCCTAAACTTGTCAGGATCACAATAAAATTAGCACATGCCACAAATATCTAAATAAACTTCAAGCCTGGTGCCATGTTACTAAGCCTTATTATCATGAGAGAAAACTAAAACGAATTGGAGGGAGGAACCACACTAGTGGTGGCTTTCACCGGTTCAGCCTGGTTCAGCCGAACCGGTAGTTCCAAGGATCGTCTGTGAGTGAACTGGTTCGCTCCAACAATCAGCTGCTGGGCCCTTCCACCTGCCCCAGCTTTATACTGACCTTTATTTCCTGCTTTTCAACTTCAGCTGCTTCACACGGCACAGCAGATTGCTGCGCATCAGCTGTTTTACACACAGGGCTTGCAGCAGAAAGTGAGCTGCAAACGCTGCATGCGCGCAAAGCAAGCACTCACACTGAACCGGTAGGAAAGATTTTGAACCCCACCACTGATCCACACCACTATTTCCTATTGTTTTTAAAATCTTACTAACAATCATGTGCCTTGTCCACTCCAAAGCAATGCAAGAGACTCCTGTCCCAAAGGGGCTTTTTCTGGAAACCAAGAAAGTCCAGTTGCCTCTTTGGGACAACCATGACCTGGATGACTGAAGAATCCTTAGCTCAGTGAACTGACAAAGAACCCTTTCCCACCCAGGAGAAACAATCCTTAGATCCATTTGCAACACTTAAAGATACCAGCTGGTCTCACTCACCTCACAAGATATCCTAAGGAAATCATCCAGATTTAAGAAAATATCACATGCCCCCAGCATTCCATTCCATTCCATTTTGCATTCCATCACACTACTTCCTTTTGGAATATCTTGTTGAGCATTGCAGGAATACTAGACTTGATGGTCCTATGACCTGATGCAGCAGAGGTTTTTTTTTTATGTTAAATAGCTTAGAATAGGGCTTATCTCCCTTCTCTTCTGTAGCAAAATATATTGAAATAAATATCATGCAACAATCAAAACAGCTTCACAATGCAGATTCCCCAGTGCCTGTGCTACATCACAGACAGTTGCCTCAAATGTGTATATTTTCTTAACGAAGCTCTTAGATTCCATTATTAGGTTTGCTATTCTTTGAATATGGAACACCTGAGAATTGATAAGTGAATACAATACAAGTGAATCCTATACCCTGGGATAGACAAAATGAATAATGTAAAAAAAATGATATTGGTTTATCTGTTTATATTTGTCCAAAGTAGTCATAATAAAACACCTGTCTTATTGTTACCTGCAACAATCTTACTGGGTCCTTTGTGCTCTCACTGTAGAATATTTCAGTGGATACAAATAAATCAGAAATAGAAATGACAATTTAAACTACATTTTCCCCCATCTTCCTTCTTTCTCTGTCTCTCTTCACATAAGCAGACAACTTTTCTTTGTGTTAATAGCTGGAGCAATTTCTTGCAAACAGAAGACACAATGTGAAACAACATTTGAAAACCCATCTTTGATATTAGGCTGCCTCAGACAGTGGATGCTGAAAATGTGAGGAAGAGATTTGCCTTAATCAGACTGAGGGCCTAGAGCTTCCTGAAGTCTTCCAACCCATTTTCTCACCTCCACATCTCACCATTATGAATGGTGCAATCTGCAGTGGGTGTTACTCAGAAATTAAAATCTACTGTAAATCTTAAAATACATTTAAAATATCTTTTTCTGGGGTGGGGGGAAGAACCCTCATTCCAAGGCAACAAAATCTCCCAGAATGTTGTGGAGTTGCTATATTCTATAAAAAATCCTTACATCTAAAAAATATCCAAGTTACCCAGGAGTTTGCCCTTCCTGAAACCATCATCTGTGAACTATCCTCAAATATCACAATTCGATTCTTACTATGTTACAGAGAACCTGATTATGACATCGAACATGTAAACAAGCTAAATACATTACTAACATGGGCTGCATCCTGCCCATACCCTTTTATCCTTCTTGGTGATTTCAATCTACCTCATATTAACTGGACCCTAAATGATTGTACAACTGAAATCATACACACAACCTTCTACAATGCTATTACAAATCTGGGACTGGAACAACTAGTAACCAACAACACTAGACTAAACAACTGCCTCGATCTCATCTTCTGCAACAGTTTGAACCTAATCTACGGAATACAATCTAAAGAACCCTTTTCCAGTAGTGACCACAATATGATCGACTTTTGTCTCAACATACATCCACACAAAAATCACCACAATGATGTAATCCCCTATTGTAACTTCAAAAAAAGGCAACTATGATCTTATAGACAACGATCTCTCATCCCTTGATTGGCAATCTCTATTCACTGGATGCAATACTGTTGAAGACCATTATAACATATTTTTACTTGAAGTCAAAAGAGTCATCAAACTATATGTACCAACAACAACTCCCAAAACAAAACAAAAAAGCAGATTACCCATATCAATAAGGAAACTTCAATCCAAAAAGAGATCACTCTGGCGGAAAAACAAATCTGGTCACGTTGCCAATTTCAAAAACCGATACAAAAATCTATGCCACCAGATAAAGACCGAATGCACCAATTATCACATTAAACAAGAGGAAAACCTTCTAAGCACCAATTCCACCCGCGCTTTTTACAATTTTGTAAACAACAAACTAAAAGACTCAAGGTCCATCCCTCCCTTGATAGGACCTGATGGTAAAGACTGCAACGACGACACCATTAAAGCCAACATCTTTAACACATTCTTCGGCTCAGTATTTGTAAACAGCAATGGATCATGCCCAGTATTTCCTAGCCGTACCACAGATAACAACAATGATCTAATACATATCGATTTCACAGAAGACAATGTTGAAAAAGCAATACGCAACCTAAAACCATCTCTATCTATTGGACCGGATGGAATATGTGCCTACTTCTTAAGAAAGCTATCCTCTGCCATAGCCAAACCTCTAAGCATAATCTTTGAAAAATCTTTCAGAACCAGCTCCTTGCCCAACCTATGGTCACAAGCCACAGTCATCCCCATCTTCAAAAAGGGAGACCCAAGCCTAGTTGAAAACTACAAGCCAATCTCCTTATGCTGCGTCACCTGTAAAGTCATGGAATCAATTATTAACCAATCCATCATCCTCCACTTAGAGACAAACAACCTACTCTCCAATAAACAATTTGGTTTCAGGAAAAAACTATCCTGTAATCTGCAACTCTTACACTGCAAAAACATATGGACGACACAACTCGACCAGGGCAAAACAATAGACGCAATCTACATAGACTTCTGTAAAGCCTTTGATTCAGTGGTACACGACAAACTACTCCTAAAAATAAAATCCTATGGTATCTCTGGACAACTGAATAACTGGATAGAAGCATTCCTGTCAAACAGACAAAAATGGTCAAAATCGGGAACGTCCTATCAAATCCAGTACCTGTCAATAGTGGTGTTCCCCAAGGCAGTGTTCTAGGACCAACTCTCTTCATACTCTACATAAACGACCTCTGTGATCATATTAAGAGCAATTGCGTTCTCTTCGCTGATGATGTAAAGCTGTTCAATACCACAGACAATACTGCTACCCTACAAAAAGATCTTGACTATGTATCCGAATGGTCAAACAAATGGCAACTTCAAATCTCAACAAATAAATGCTCTGTCTTACATATTGGCAAAAAAAATCAGAAAATAAAATACAAGCTGAATAGTCAAGATCTTGTTGATGACCCAAGCTCTGTAAAGGACCTTGGAATACTCACCTCTAATGATCTAAGTGCTAGAGCACACTGCAACTACATAGCCAAAAAGGCATTAAGAGTTGTTAACCTAATCCTACGTAGCTTTTTCTCTGGTAATATCACACTACTAACCAGAGCATACAAAACATTTGCTAGACCAATACTCGAATACAGTTCATCAGTCTGGAATCCACACTACGTATCTGATATTAGCACAATTGAGAAAGTCCAGAAATATTTCACAAGAAGAGTTCTCCACTCCTCTACTCGCTGTAGAATACCTTATGCCACCAGACTTGAAATTCTAGAACTAGAAAACCTTGAATTACGCCGTCTTCGGTCTGACTTAAGCATGGTATACAAAATCATACATTGCAATGTCCTACCTGTCAATGAATACTTCAGCTTCAACCATAACAACACAAGAGCACACAATAGATACAAACTCAAAGTAAACCGCACCAAACTTGATTGCAGGAAATACGACTTCAGCAATAGAGTGGTCAATGTCTGGAATACTCTACCCGACTCTGTAGTTTCTTCCCAAACCCCAAAAACTTTAACCTTAGACTGTCTACTATTGACCTCACCCCTTTCCTAAGAGGTCTGTAGGGGCGTGCATAAGCGCACCAACGTGCCTACCGTCCCTGTCCTATTGTTTCTCCTATTCTTTTATTTTTCTTATATGTAACCATTTCATGTATTCACAACTATGTATACATTTATACTTATTATCTTGTAAACAATTGGCAAATCAAATAAATAAATAAATAAAATAAAAATGTCCTGGCTCCACCTAATTTGAATCATTGCTTTGCCCACGCTGGTCTGCACAATCAGTAAAATGTCCAGGCCTCAATCCATCAACGATCATCTGTCTTTGAATTAAGAAGACTCTCCTAATACTTCAAATTCAGAGATGTTCTGTCGCGGGAAAAGATCAGACTTGAGACCGGAGTTGAATTCAGCTCTTTATTAGCTCTCAGTAACTTCAACTAAACCGGAGCTGCGGCAGCCTCTTTTATAGCGGCTGCTCACGGCTCGCGGCCAATGACATCTCTTTAAACTTCCCGCCATCAGGCGGACCAATGGCAACTGTTGTTAAACAACCAATCGATAGGCGGCAGTGGTAGTCCAATCAGAATGCAGTATTACGAGTATGCAAATGTCTGTATACAACAAGAGAGGACACTATCCAGTGGATAAATGGATAATTTTACGATATCCCACCTAATTATATACAACAGTGTTAACATATAATGCATCATCATTTGTCTCTGGCATTCCAATTGGCTTGTGCACATTGAAAAAGAAGGAATGCTGTCTTCTGTACATCAAAAACACAATTTCTTTTGCCAACCTTTAACATTTGCTTTACTTAATTCAGGGTCACTATAGAACTTTTCGTGCACCTCAAGAACACAGTTGGTAAAGTTATTGGAAAGAGAAATCCAAAAGAAGCAGCCTGAAGCAACTCTGCTATGAAGACAGTTATAAGCTTGAGACTTTGAAAGCAAGTTGGAGAAAACACTATAAAGATTGATTTAAAAGCATGTGTGCTCATGCATAGGGAATGGAGAGAGAGCTCTGTAGCTGGGTTTTGAAATTGCTTCCCACAATATATACAAACAACCATCAATTTAGGTGGGTTTGTAATGGGCTAAATAAAACAATGGATTAAAAATAAGATAAGATAAACTTTATTGTCGTTTTCACTGGCCCACGTTAAAAATGAAATTCTGTTGCCTAAAAACAACTACCAGACATGGCCTCACTATATGTTTCTCGCACAATCAACGCCAATTGCTAAATTGCTATACTAATTCAGCAGTTGGTTAACCTCTGAGATCAGGGAAATTCAGTTTTAACAGTGCTGGGTTTATTTTGGGTTAAAGTGTCCTCTTGGGTGACCGCTATCATCTGACCAAATGTGAGGCCCAGCCCATTTAAATAGTCCTCCAAAAAAAAAGGGTTGAGGCTATAGAGTGACTAGGAAGAAAAAAACAAACACCTTATCTCTATTACTGAGCAGCCACTGAACCTACCTTCCTAACTCTACTTGGTGGCAAAGGCAACTAAAATGGCTCTTTGTTCCCATATATTCCCATAGGCTTGTAAAAATTAATACGCTATAAAGAATACTATTGAGTGGGCTTGCCTCTATAGATTATAGGACCCTGTCTAATTGCTTACCCTGTTTTCTGAGCCTTGTCAATCCTGTCTGAGTATCCTATAGTCCACTGGTTATAACTTATATTGGGTTCCTATCAGTGGTGGGATTCAAAAATTTTTTACTACCGATTCTGTGGGCATGGCTTGGTGGGGGTAGCTTGGTGAGCGTGGCAAGGGAAAGATACTGCAAAATCCCCATTCCATCCCCACCCCACTAACCTGCTTTCCAGCTCTGTTCTCCTGTGCAGGGCAACCAAAGAAGACCCAGCCGATCAGCTGGGACTCGGGAGGCAGAGAATAGATGGTGGCACAGCCAGTCAGAGGTGGAAAATACTTCTGGTATTTTCAGAAAAACAGGAAGTGATGAAACGGGGCTAGATTTCAGCCTACAAAGCTTGTAGAAGCCCGAAGAAGCCTTCCTTGAGCCTTTGGGAGGCCGAAAAAGGCCTCAAACTCGCCAAAAATCAGCTGTGAGGCGCACACATGTGCTCGTGTGCCAGCACAAATGGCTCTGCGTGCCACCTATGGCACGCATGCCATAGGTTTGCCATCACAGTTCTAGGTCATCTAGTCCAACCTTTTCTTCAGTGTAGGATCCCCAACTAATGCTTATCCAATGAAGGCAAAACTCACCGCTTGAGTGAAGTAGTCTTGTTTCTGAAAATAAATCATTTGAGGTTTATTGTATATAGATATTTACATACTTGAAATACTACATTCTGATTGGACCGCTATTGCCGCCTATTGATTGGCTACTTAAAGACTGTTGCGATTGATCCGCCTGACGGCGGGAAGTTTAAGAAACTGTCATTGGCCGCGAGCCGCGAGCAGCCGCTATAAAAGAGGCTGACGCGGCTCCGGTTTTGTTGAAGTTACTGGTAGCAAATAAAGAGCTGAATTCACACTGGTCTCGAGTCAGATCTTTCCCGCAACAAAACAAGGTTGATGAAAGAGCAAACCTCTTGCACAAGAAAAAGCAAGCAAATCCTATGATGGATGATATTTTGTTATCCAAGGGAAACTAATATGAGGGTGGGAGGGGGCCAAACTCCAGCAGCTTCCCGGGTTTCATCTTGGCATTCTGCAGGGTAGAGTGGCTTGCTTCAGGCTGTCCTAGAGATGGCCAGGATCAGTGAACTGGTGTCTAAATAGAATTGCCAACCTTATTAACAGAAAGGTGGATTGGGCTGCAGACAACAGATGTGCTGAGCCTACCCTACATTGGGCAAGAATCTTAGCTATATCTATCTATTAATGGCTTCTCTAGCAGTGAATTCATAGGCCGTTTGTTGTTGTTGCTTTTGTGTTCCAATGAATTTCTTCCACATAGGCAGCCTGGTACATCTCTATTTTGCTAGCAGCAATATATACACTATATTAAAAAATGATAAATTCTGGTTCTAGCAAATTACCCAGCTAATTAAGTCGAATTTCAATAAAACTCTACAGCATAGCTAATAAATCATTGGGCTTTTATTTTCTTTCTGTATACCAAACAGCAACAAAAGATGCATCAAAAACCAGGGGTTTTTATTTTAATTTTATTTTTTGCAGTAACAAAATGGCACTTTATTGGCAGCAAACCACAAAACGTTTCATCAAGAAAGACAATGCAGCAAACGTCTTCATAAATAATTAGAAAAATACTAATGGGGCTTATTTAAGTACTAATACAACTATGTCTATTGCATAGTTTTAGGCACAATGGTAACTTGAGAAGAGCAAAGTAGAGTTGAGGTCAAGGATGTATAAATTGCATTTTTAAGAATGACAGGCAGATTTAAGAGCAGCCCTGAAAAACCAGGGATTTTTAACTGCACTTCAGTTTCTCTCTTTGGGCTTAGCCATTGTCCAAGAATGAAACCACCTGTTAGCATTTCCAAGCCGCAGTTAACTTGCAAAAGCAAGATCTTGCTGGAATGGATGGAGACTGTTTTTACACTTATGGATGGATTGTAAAGGAAGCATCTCTCTCATTTGGGGCGTGCATAGGTCTGCCACAATTTGAGCCTGTTAGCAGAAGATGTGCACAACATCATACCAATATAAATAAGCTCAAAACATTGGCCCAGTGTTGTAAATCTAAACCTCAGCATACTTCCATGAAAGGGGGAAAAAAGCAGGAAATTGCTTTCATGATCAGACTGGTTTTCAAGAAACCATCTTGTATAAATATTTTAGTGCAATAATAAATGAGAAAACATTTATGGAAGGAACTTTGCAAAAACCGCAGATCAACTTTTAACTGTGTTCTCATTTTTTGCATGTTTGGGTGCAACAGAGGTCCTAAGAAAATGGTTTGTATTCAGAAACGAACAGCCAATTTTTATTCAATTTTTCATTTTGACTTTATCTAGAGACATGTATCAGAAATGCCACTTTAACCAATATTTTGCTTGATATTCTATGGCCTTGTGGTTCTTTCCAGTTATGTTTCTCCATCTGCTGGATATTTGGGCACTAAGCTAAAAAAAAATCTGACATCGGGAGTTATTTGGAAAAATTGGTAGTGATCCTTTAGATACCTTCTGTTTCCCACCTGACACCCACTCCCTGTGCCTTCCAGACAAAGAAAGGATATGTTAGGATAGAAAAGTATAACTTTTTTCAAACAATGGGGCTAAAGTTTAGTATTTTTGGGATTCTTTTGGACCTCAAGGACTGCATGGAGCATGTCCAATGACATCAGTTGCATGGATGGGACTTTAAAATATGGCTTTTATTTCGGATGTAATGGATGGTTTGGAATCCTAAATTTTGCATTGTTTTTGTACCACACAACCTACATTTGCACATGGAATCTGTGGAACAAAAGCCAGGGAAAAGCACATGTCTTTTGCTTCAGATATTACAAGTTAGAGAACAGAAAATGTGATTCTCATGTTTTCTGTTTGTCTTCATTTAGCATTGTTTGAAGTAATGCCTGGATTCATGTATTATTCTAAATCATGATTAAAGTGACTTACCATGATATTCTAGATATTTATAAACTGTGTGCACTGGGCCTTGGTTAAAGTGACCATTATTAATTATTAAACAATAATTGTCACCCATCAATGCCTTAGGATAACATTTGACCAAGGTGCCAACAGTCTAATGTTGAGTTTGTGCACACATAATATTGATTGTGTTGAATTGAATAGATTCACTCAGCATATTAAACCACAAGCTATTATTTACGAATTACAATTGACTGGGTTCACATTGCTCTCAAATCAAAGCATAATGTAACTTAATGTGATGCTCAAATGCAGCCTATTTTAATTTCTACTAAGTTCAAATGTTTTTTCAAACAGTTGGTTGAACACATCCACAAAATTGAGCAAAGAAAAAAGAAAACTGTTGCAAATCTCACTGGTATTTCAAATTAGATAGCGATAATAATAATAACAAAAACCAAATTCTCATCCCAATTGCTTTGTCTTGTTCAACTTATGTAATCATTGTTTAAAAATTAGTTTAAATCATTAGAGGGGTTTCTTTTTTAACCATTATTATTGAGGCAAGTATTATTTTTGAAAAATTAGAAATATTGGGTAGCCTTTCCCAATCTGTTCTATAGATAACAGAGCTCCCATCTCTTACCTTGTATATTTGCAAGACTTAAATGTAACAAAAATATTCAGGGGGAGCAGCAAGGAAAGCAATATTTCCTCCCAGTGACTTTGTGAGCTATACTGAGGGTTGTGTTCATTTCCAGAAAAATACTAGTGACCTGGGCAAAGGATCAGACCAAATACAACCCATTGAAGAGGGAAACAGAAACTTTCTCTGATATTCTGCCAAGAAAACTAACTGGATATTTACAACTGAGATAAGGTCAACCTGATATTGAAAGATGACACCCCACCCCCAATTGGAAGACGTCCAGAAAAATGTCCACAAAGCAACTGAGGAAGTACAGAGGGCAAGTATGAATAATACTGGTATTTATGATGTGGCTGGATTATTAAAAAATGCCCAGCTTCTAGTTTGGCCAGATGCAAAAGAAAAGTTTGATGAACCAGTAGTGGAAACTTTGAGTAGTTCGGAGAACCAGCAAATACCACCTCTGACTGGCCCTGCCCCCATCTATTCTCTGCCTCTCGAGTCCCAGCTGATCGGCTGGGTCTTCTTTTGTTGCCCTGCACAGGAGAACAGAGCTGGAAAGCAGGTTAGTGAGGTGGGGAGGGAATGGGAATTTTACAGTAAACTTCCCCCAGGAGTGGGGAGGGAATGGAGATTTTACTGGTAAGCCCACCAAGCCTCACCATGCCCACCAAGCCACGCCCACAGAACCGGTAGTAAAAAAAATTGAATCCCACCACTGGATCATCAAACAAATCAATCCAGAGTTCTCAGTCGAGGCCCAAAGTAATAGGTTCAAATTTATCCTACATTGGGCAGCTAAATGAAGACTTAGCTCTTTGGAGAAGGCTCTAAGGCCAGGAAAGATGGAAGGAAAGACAAAAAAGAGGACAACCAACAACAAGGTAGATGGACTCAGACTGAGGCTAGTTGGAAGACCTGAAAGACCAGGTTAGGGGTAGATCAGGGGTGTCAAACACAAGGCCCGCAGGCCAAATCCGGCCCGCCAGACCTCGTCTGATGGCCCGCGGTGCCGCCGCCAGCCTTGCAGCCTCCCCCTTTTTTTTTTTCAATGAATTTACTCCGTGCCTGGCTCAAGTTAAAAAAAAAAAAAAATTTACTTACCTTCCGGGACCTGGCCCGACTTCTTCCTGCCCCGCACTGCTCCCTGGGTGTCGGACGTGACGTCATCACGTGACGTCCGCCCGACATCTCCAGGGATCAGAGGAGCGCGCGGACGCCGCGGAGAGGAGCAAGAAGAAAGAAGTAAAAGAAAGAAAGAAGTAAAAGGTAAGTAAAGTAAATGGAGGGGGCAGATGGCTGGGCACTATAAAGGGGGCAGTCCAACAGCAGCCTGAAAGCGAAGTTCCAGGATGCGACAGTCGACGACTTTTACCGTCTCCTCCCCCCTGCTTTGATGCCACAGCTCCGACTTCAAGCTGCACGTGTTCTGTCCATGTTTGGGAGCACTTATCTATGTGAACAGATGTTTTCAGTCATGAATCTGAACAAGACCAAGCTCAGATCACGCATCACTGATGATAACCTCCATGCTGTTTTGCGGATTGCTACAGCACAAGACCTAACGCCAAACATCGATGGACTGACCTTAGGAAAACGATGTCAGCCATCTAGTCAGTAAAGTTAAAAAAAAGGTAATGCCTTGTGTTTTCCATATGTTTAATAAACAGTGTTTGGCAATATTTGTATGTTTAAAAAAAAATTAATGTTTGTTACCAAAAAACATTTTTCAATACATTGTACAATAATTGTACATTTGAATATCTACTTGTCATTATTCTGACTATGTTTCTGCTTTCAGAGCTTACATTATTACAAAAAACAATAATAATTGAATGCAGTGACATTAATTTATGATAATAAAGAGTGGACACATAGACCTACAGATACAACCGGCCCTTTGATGGGGACCAAACTGCTGATGCGGCCCCCGATGAATTTGAGTTTGACACCCCTGGGGTAGATTATCATAATTACCTTTGTGGTTGCTAGGAATAAAAAAAAATGACTGGATGTTGCATAAACAATCAAGTAATTGGTTATTTTAATTGGTGATCCTGTAAACTTAAATTCCAGTTATTTGAGGTTATTCCGTTATTTGTGATTGCATCCTGGAGTACAACCATCAGAAATAACTTGATCTACCTATTCAAAATCTCCCACAATCTCCCACATCTCAACATAGGATTTGTAAACTAAATGGAACTAGGTTTACAGCCTCCAATTTTAATTAACAGAAAGTGTATATTTTCATTTCGTTACCTCCAAATCTTCTCACATATACTCCCTCTGAACATTTTGATAGACAAGCAAGGTGCAATCTTGTTCTTGCTTACACATTTTTCTTGATTAATCCAGTGACTTACATATGTAGGAATACTAGGAATATGTTCAGAAAGAATCTTAACAGCTAAAGCAGGCCTTTGAGGGTGGGAGATAGGAGCAGTCAAACTTAAGAAGGAGCTACAAATCACACATGTATTTAAAATTTCAGTTCAGATCTTATATTATATCTACACAGAAGATCTTCTCCAGGGAGACCAGGAAAATAAACGCTTAGAAAGAAGATCTATGAAATGCTATGGCCCTTAGATATATTGACATGTCAGCATTCTTCCAATTAGAAAGAAATGTATCTTTATGCTCAAGATGTTCTAGGAAAGACAAAATATAAGGCAGGAACAGGCAATGTGTGGACTTTGCTGTATTGTCATTCCCTGCCATTGGATAACAGTTCCACAATATTTATCATATGTTGCCTAGAGGCTTAGAGTGACATGATTTTTAAAAATGCTTCCAGTGTTCCTATAAACCTGCATTCATTTAATTCCTGGCAAGGGCATGTTTTATTTCCATTAAGTAGTTGTTTTTTATCTGAAGTCTTCAGAAAGCCCTGAAGTTCTACCTTCTTTTATTTAAAAAAAAAAAAAGCTGAGAAAACTCTACCCAAATATCGGTTTGTGAAATTTCTAAGGTCCACCAAAGATTATAACTGGAGTTGCTGGCAGATTTGCTTTTTTTAAATGCCTAAAAATTAGCATCTTTTGTCATTACAAATGCTAATATCGTTTCTGATTAGCACAGTTTGCTGTAAAGTTGCTTAATGCTTGATCAGTTCTTCTGTGGTAAATACGCTTGTCAAAGGTTGCGTCAGGATAAGATCTGATAGACATAAACATGGACAGCACTTGTCCCGAAGGTGCATTTTCCAAAAGGCAACAGGTTTTTTTTTTCCTCCTCTGAAAATGCTTCTTTTCTTATCCAAGAAGCTTCTTCAATTCAGAACTAAAGAAGCTTCTTGGATGAGAAACAAACAAACAAACAAAATCAAGAAAATCCAGTTGCCTTTTGGAGAAAAGGACCTTTGGGATGACCGTGACAATCACCATAGACATGGACAGCACTTAAACAAATGAAGTTTATTCTTAAGGCTAAGGTATTTCTAGAACTATAATAGTGTAAGTATGTATAAGTGAAAATATACATGCATACACTCCTTAATTCTCAACATCTCAACAACCTTTCAATGTTTCCCTCACTTTTACCTGTGCTGGATTTTGGACTCTTTTCCCCCCCTCTGTTTCTCAATGGCTGATTTTGGAATACCTGTGAGTTTTGCTGGTTGTTCTGCTGACAAACAAAACCTTTAACTCACACAGTTTGACTGTCCAGTATCAAAATATCCTTAAACATGATACTGTCCAGTGGTGGGATTCAAATTTTTTTACTACCGGTTCTGTGGGCATGGCAGGGGAAGGATACTGTAAAATTTCCAGTCAGAGGTGGTATTTGCCGGTTCTCCAAACTACTCAAAATTTCTGCTTCCGATTCTCCAGAACTGGTCAGTACCTGCTGAATACCACCTCTGATACTGTCCATTCTCCTGGTCTTTCCACATGTTCAGATTCTGCTCCAGGATTTCCCTCCTGGTCTTCCTCCTCATTTAAGACTGGAATCTCTGGACTTGCAGGCTACATATCACTACACATCTCCCAAGTGATGTCCTCCTCAATGGCAAGTCCTGTAGTATCTGCAACATAACCACCAACACCACCTCTATCTTCTCTGCTTTTCCTACCTCTTTTTATATCCTATATATCCATGACATATGTGTGTCACTGTATAGGTACCTTCCAGCCTTTTTGCCTCTGCTGTGCCATCTGCCTTTCCTAAAAATAACATGACCATGGCACAGACTCAGCTGCTTTCCTTCAGCCAGGCTCTTCAATCTGCCGTAAAACCAGAACATTACAAAATCCTGGTAGGTCTTAGTACCAACTTCTCCAAAAAACAACAATTCCACCCGTTTTTGAGAGAATCATCCCTATCAGTCTACAAGAGCAAATCCAACAAGGAGTGTTGTAGCATTTCATTTATGGTGTCATATGTTCTCATGGGCCCCAGTCCATTTCATTTCCAGAATTTCAGTATGGGATCATAAACCCAAGGTGACAGAGTTTAATAAATAGTGATATCTGAGACAAACACAGTGCAGAAGACAGAGATAAATATGGTTGCAAGTGTCATTATTGCAATATGCACTTTCTGTGCCTCATTTTTCTTTAACATTTACTAGGCTTTCACTTGATCCATATTCCTACCTGTCCCAGGAGACCATTCCATTACAGAGCTTGGTAACATTTTGAAGCACCAGACATCAAATACTCATTATTTTAAAAAAAAAAAATCTTGCAAGTTCACCATATCTCATAAGATTTCAGAGATCTCAGCTTTGCAATTCTATAGAGCAGTGTTGGCAAACCTTTTTGGCACTGAGTGCCGAAACGGGAGAGAGAGTGCAGGCAAGGGAGTGCTGAAAACTGGAAGAGCAGCTCCCCAGCGGGCATGCGTGTGCCGGGAAGCTGAGCTTCTGGTTACTGGCATGTGCATGCGTGTTGGGGAGCTGCTCTTTAAGTTTCCGGCGCTCTCGCACACACGAAGACCAACTGGCCAGTGCACTTGCATGTGCTGGAATCCAGAAGAGTAACAGGTGACAGCTGGCATGTCCAGAAGATGGATCTCCATGCCACTTCCAGCACTCGTGCCATGGGTTTGCCATCATGGCTATAGAGGAATGCAGACATTTTCTACAAACATACGCAAGAATATCACTCTCGTGAAACTGCCTAAAGTCTCACGAAGATGTTCTAGGTCTCATCTGAAGTCTACTAAGAAGACCACAAAAGATTAGGAAAATTATAAGATGTCAATAATTAAATAATAATTTTGGCAAATACTATCTAGGGGTGTTCAAGGCACCACCACTGATATTATAGTGCCATAGCCTGAAATGGACTAGGGTCTGGTCTGCAAAAGCTTTTATTATGTTTTTTGTTGGTCTGTAGAAGATCACATCTAACAAGGCTGCCTGAAATCCACATACAATTCCAGAAAAGTAAAGTCTAATGCAGGTCACTATAACAGAAAATTAACATTACTTTGCTGTAATCATCAACTCCAGAAAGTTAACAAAAGGCTGGCACAACTATACCTACCTGAGGTGTGTCACGTCTCAATACATCTAGTATCTCATTTTCACATGTGGAATAAGTGAAAAGAGACCTTTGGTTAAATCCAGGCTGCACTTCCCAGCTAGAATCTCTTTAAGGAAGGGATGCAAAACTTTGTCCATGCATGAACATGAATAAAATGCTATAAATATTGTCTGAAATGGAACTGGGTTTCCTGCCAGAGCAGGGGGTTGGACTAGATGACCTCCAAGGTACCTTCCAAATCTGTTATTCCGTTATTCTGACATCTTAATTTGCATGCCTGTGATACATGCAAGCTGAAAATCAAAAGAAAATATGAGTAGATAGTGATTTTTATGGTGGAGACAGAAAGGGATGATGTGAACTATGGCTTTGCCACCAAATGTCCCTTTTGTCAATTCCAGCAAGACGTTTTCTTGAATAGAGGCATGGAAACACGTGGGGACGTCATTCTTCCAACAAGGTGTGAGCCCTCCCCTCCCCTGTTTCACTTTGAAAAATTAATGAACATTTCAGGGAACCTTTGACAAGTACAGTCTGTGAAAAGCAGTGAAAAATAAATAATTATTCCCTGGCAAGGTCATAGCTTTATAGCTGAGGGATGACGAGAAATCTGCCTGTAATTGAGCTTAAGTAGTATTGTGACAAAATGACTTAAGAATTGAGCCTGTTTGGCACACCTGAAGAACACCCACTAACAATGATGTATTGACCATGTTTCATATTCCTGCCGAAGTCACTTAATTCAGAGAGATAGAGGAGGCCCAGGGGTGAAGTTGACCTTGAAGCTTAGCCAGCACTCTCAGGCTCCCATTTTCTTCTTCCTGGAAAGGCCACAATCCTCTCTGCAGAGAAGGGAGATATCTTGGCTTGTCAGTGACTTAATTATCTTACACGCATCATAGCCGGAGGGGATCAGCTCCTTTTTTTTTAGCTTAGAAAACAGAGGATTATTTTTTGGATGGCCATCACTCACCAGTTTTCTCTCAAAGAAAAGCTCCTTTAGGAATCTCAGGATTGTAACAAGACTTGGAGTTAGTCTGATGACTCCCTAAGGTTCCTTTCAATTGTGTCAATATTGATTCTAAAATTTGGAAAACTTAAGCTCTTGGGGAAGCAATCCTGTGCTTCTTCCTAAAACTCAGCCAGTTTGGTATTGTGAATGGAGGCAACCTGAAGAGACCCAGGTTCAAGTTCCCAGTCAAACAAAATATTCAGTTCAGCTCTTTGGAGAGATCAGTATATCAAATGTACACATTTGTTTGGAGGGTAACATAACTAGGGTGTGTGTGAAGAATCATACATGTCTCCCAGAGCACTTACAAAGAAGCAGGATGTAAATATAAATGGGCTTCCTGTTGTCCCAAGGAAGGGTGCTTTTATATAAAATTATCTTCAGAATTAGCTGAACTTCTTAGACACTTCAAAAGTATAAATCCCATGTGAGAAAATGGAAAGCTATGAATGGCCAGAGAGATTCTTGTGTTGTCACTTGATTAATCAGAGGAACGACAGCCGTGTGATCTAGCTCTTTGTGATAATTCATTTAGAAATTGAATGCTTCTGGTTAGTTCTTTGATTTTGCAGTCTTGTGCAAAAATAAGTTTTTTTCTCCATCCAAGTTTGCTTCAGATGCTTTGTGACTACAGCTCATAAAAATCCATGACCAGCCAAAAGTTTCCTCCATTGGTTTGGCTAGCACTCAATGCCGCTTGTTCTTCCTTTCCCAGAGCATTTACTCTCTTTTCCTTTGTAAGTGACCACTAAGCTACTATAAAGTGCTACATTTTAAAAAAAGTTTTCCAGAGTTCTTGTTTTCTTTTATATTGGATGGTTATCTACCTGCAGCAACTTGCACAAAGAATAGTTTTTAAATTGTCTCTAACAGTCCTAAGAGAGTGAATAACAGCAAGCTGATCTGATATTATCAAATCATATGCATAATTAATCAAATGGCTGTTTTTCCTTTTTTGAATGTAATGTTTAATTAAGAATTTTGATTACAATAGTTAAAAACTAATATATATTAACTTAAAAAAGAAAAAGAATAGTAATAACAAAGAACACAAAATGCAAGAAAGAAGAAAAAAGAAACAATAAAAAAAAAGAATATACACTGCTCAAATAAAGGGAACACAAAAATAAGACATCCTAGATCTGAATGAATGAAATATTCTTATTAGATACTTTGTTCATTAGATAGTTGAATGTGCTGACAACAAAATCACACAAAAATTATCAACAGAAACCAAATTTAGCAACCCATGGAGGTCTGGATTTGGAGTTACACTCAAAATTAAAGTGGAAAAAAAACTACAGGCTGATCCAACTTTGATGTAATGTCCTTAAAACAAGTCAAAATGAGGCTCAGTAGTGTGTGTGGCCTCCACGTGCCTGTATGACCTCCCTACAATGCCTGGGCATGCTCTTGATGAGGTGGCGGATGGTCTCCTGAGGGATCTCCTCCCACACCTGGACTAAAGCATCCCCCAACTCCTGGACAGTCTGTGGTGCAATGTGGTGTTGGTGGATGGAGCGAGACATGATGTCCCAGATCTGCTCAATTGGATTCAGGTCTGGGGAACGGGTGGGCCAGTCCATAGCATCAATGCCTTCGTCTTGCAGGAACTGTTGACATACTCCAGCCACATGAGGTCTAGCATTGTCATGCATTAGGAAGAACTCAGGGCCAACCGCACCAGCATATGGTCTCACAAGGGGCCTGAGGATCTCATCTCGGTACCTAATGGCAGTCAGGCTACCTCTGGAGAGCAAATGGAGGGCTGTGCGGCCCCCTAAAGAAATGTCACCCCACACCATTACTGACCCACTGCCAAACCGGTCATGCTGGAGGATGTTGCAGGCAGCAGAACATTCTCCACGGCATCTCCAGACCCTGTCACGTCTGTCACATGTGCTCAGTGTGAACCTGCTTTCATCTGTGAAGAGCACAGGGCACCAGTGGCAAATTTGCCAATCTTGGTGTTTTCTGGCAAATGCCAAATGTTCTGCATGGTGTTGGGCTCTGAGCACAACCCCCACCTGTGGACATCGGGCCCTCATACCACCCTCATGGAGTCTGTTTCTGACCGTTTGAGCAGCCACATGCACATTTGTGGCCTGCTGGAGGTCATTTTGCAGGGCTCTGGCAGTGCTCCTCCTGTCCCTCCTTGCACAAAGGTGGAGGTAGCGGTCCTGATGCTGGGTTGTTGCCCTCCTACAGCCTCCTCCACATCTCCTGATGTCCTGGCCTGTCTCCTGGTAGTGGCTCCATGCTCTGTACACTACACTAACAGACACAGCAAACCTTCTTGCCACAGCTCACATTGATGTGCCATTCTGGATGAGCTGCACTACCTGAGCCACTTGTGTGGGTTGTAGACTCCGTCTCATGCTACCACTAGAGTGAAAGCACCGCCAGCATTCAAAAGTGACCAAACCATCAGCCAGAAAGCATAGGAACTGAGAAGTGGTCTGTGGTCACCACCTGCAGAACCACTCCTTTATTGGGGATGTCTTGCTAACTGCCTATGCTTTCCACCTGTTGTCTATTCCATTTGCACAACAGCATGTGAAATTGATTGTCAATCAGTGTTGTTACCTAAGTGGACAGTTTGATTTCACAGAAGTGTGATTGACTTGGAGTTACATTGTGTTGTTTAAGTGTTCCCTTTATTTTTTTGAGCAGTGTATATATATGTGTTCTGTCTCACCTTTCCTCTTTCCCAAAATATGAAAGAGTACAAACTCACACCAACACAGGCAGGCAAGCTGGCTCGGACTTCACAGAGTTAATTCTTTGGAACTGATAATATTCTTGGCATTCCCACATGTCCTGCCTGCCAAGTCCGAACTGATAAAGTTTTACTCACAGAAAATCACAAGGCAGTCCACAAAAATAGTCATTCACGAAGAAAATCTGAAGTAAGGTTAAACTTTGTCCCGTACAAAGTTTCAGGAGAAAACACACCTACTTTTATTCCCTGTGGGGTGTGGCTCAATGATTCAGCTCACTCTCTGACCCTCCCACGCCTCCTACATTGCTGCTCACGTTTCTCCCTACGACGCTGCTTAGGATCAAGCCAACACTCTTCCTCTTTACTCCCTGGCAGGGGCTGCTCCGATATGCCTTCCTCCTGATTAATCTCAGGCTGTTCCTCTCGGTTGTCTGATGGAACCTGAGGCATTATCAGGGAGGAAGGTCCTGGGGAGGAAGGCATTGCCAGAGAGGAAGGTTCGGGGGAGGAAGGCATTCCCAGTTCCTCCTCCTCATCTTCCAGGTCTTCTTCCTCTGACAGCATAGGCTCGGGAATCAGGGGCCATAACATATATGTATATGTATAAGTATGTATGTATATCTATCTATCTATCTATCTATCTATCTATCTATCTATCTATCTATCTATCTATCTATCTATGTTTGTGTGTGTGTGTGTGTGTATTTATATATGTATATGTGTATATATATATATGTATATGTGTATGTGTGTGTGTGTGTGTATAGAGCAGGAATACGATGTGACCTCAAATTCCTACGCAGCTGCAGAGACAACAATGCAACACCAACCTGCTTCAAATTAACATTTCATCACAGCACAGCAGCTACTAAACATATACTGAAAAGAACTGAAATGGCTCTACTAAGGAACGAGCTCCAGAGAAAGATTGGATCAGTTAAACAAAGATTTGCTAGCACTACACCTGGAATTGAGCAGCAAAATCCACCCTCTACTTTGGGACAAGATAAAACAACTTACAACTTGGAGAGCTGAAACTGAAACCACTTACAAAAATGACAAACTCTTGAAGAAACTAAAGAAATTAGAACATGATAAGAAAGCCCCCAACAACTCACAACAACACCTGAAACAATTAGTATATAACGTTTCCAACAGAGAACTCACCAAAACAGAAACAGATGTCCTAACCAAAGGATTCAATTATGCTATAGCACCCCAAAAAATCCCCACAGAATCCATCATATGTGCAGTAGAATCCAGCCTAACTAAATTAAATACAGATGAAGCTGATAGAATAAGACACCATGTTACTAACATCCTATGCACAAGCAAACCACCCAAAAGCAACTTGCACAAAGAAGAACTAAAAACGCTGCAAGCCCTAAAAAAGGATAGCAGCATAATCATACTTCCAGCAGACAAAGGTAATGCCACAGTAGTAATGGATAGAAAAGACTACAAAACAAAATTGACAGACCTACTCCAAGACTCCACATACAAACCCATAAACACGGACCCAACCACATATCTGGAAAAATTAACCAAGAAGAAAATTATAACCAGCCACATGAGCAAAGAGATCCAACAGACAATCATCCCAAGAGAAAAATCTTCCAGATGCCCCAAACTATACAGCCTCCCAAAAATACACAAAAAAGGCATACCTCTTGGACCCATAGTTAGTTCCAGAGGAGCAAAACTATATATATATATATATATATATATATATATATATATATATATATATATATATATATATATATATATATATATATATATATATATATATTATGAGGTTCTCGGTATTTGTATGTGATCACGAGATTCAAGATCGAAACGCCACGAGTGCATATATATATATATATGTGTCGGCCTACGCTGGACTTTGACGTCGCGTGTGTGATCTCTACCTCCGGTCTTACTGTGTTTATTGCGTATCCTGTCTTGTTGATCCTGGTCATTTTCTTGTGAGGTTATGAGTTTTCGATGTGAGCAGATTATACTGAGCGGTCGTGTTAACACAGACCAGCCCCAAACTCAAGCCATTAAACAAATCATCGCACCGCTAACATCACATCAGAAAACTCGAAATACACTCAAGAACTCAGAAGTCCAACACAGCAAATGACCAGATACACGCACAAGACCAAGAACCATAGCAATCTCACACACAACCATTACCAAGCTGTTACTACGGAGGCATGAGTCAAAACCCACAGAGAACAGCAAGACCAGACCAACAAAAGACTCGCCCATCACACAACCCTCGCAAACACAAGAGGCCGACCAGAGATGCAGCAGATCCGATATTCTACAAAGGCCTCACAGCCCATTATCCAACTCCATCAACCAATCAGGGTGCAGCACACCACCAGCCCAGCCACCATCCCCACCACTTGAGAGCAGCCGTCCACTCTGCACTGCCAACGAAAGCCCGAATGCATCTAAATCGAGCCAACAAGATCCATATATATATATATATTGTGTGATTTGGTATTGTCTCCGAAGATTGGGCTGGTAAGTTGGAAGTTCACAACGCGTAAGATTTCATCTGAAGTCTCATTCATCATCTTCAGGCTTCTGTCTTCGGCTCTGTGCTTCTCAGAGTGATGTGAGCTTGCAGCTGCTTCTTCCTTTTAACTGCTAGTGGGGTGTGACTTGAGTGGTTGGGGGCTTGGCTGTGTTCTGATTGGGTGGGGTGTGTTCTCATTGGTTGGGGTTTGGCTGTGTTCTGATTGGTTGGGGGTTGGCCATGTTCTGATTGGCTGGAGGTGTGTTCTGTTCAGGTGGGGGCTTGGTTGTGCTCAGGTTGGTCTTAGTTACTGGGGGATTTGAGCTGGTGAGCTGTGATCTTGCTGTTTAGCTTCGAGTTCGTGGTCGTGCTGCATCTTCATGGTGGGGGTCAGTTCGCTTCATGTATGGCTCGGGGGTTGAAGTGGGTAGTGATGCAGCTGCAGTACGGCTTCTGGTCTGTGGTCGTGTCTCATCTTCTGTGTGGGTGTGAGTCTGCTTTTTACGTGGAAGTGTGGTGGTGGCATCTTGTGTGGCCCTCGTGGGTGTGGGTCTGGTGTCATTCATCATGTTAGGTACTGTCTGTTCATGAGGGCGGGTTTCCAAATGGCTGGTAAGCGGGAGGTGTCATCTCTTTTATTCATGCTGTGTGGGCGTTTTTCTATCTCTATGGCTTCTCTGATTATTCTGTTGTTGAAGTGTTCGGTTTTGGCGATAGTTCTGGTATTTTTAAAGTCAATCTCATGTCCTGTGGCTTTGAGGTGTTGGACCAGGGAAAAGGTCGGTCAATCAACTTCCCTTCCTAGATGTCTTGGTATACAAAAAAACCCAATGGCTCCCTAGGACACACCATCTACCAGAAGAAAACACATACAAACCGCTATCTACATGCACTCTCACACCACCACCCAGCACAGATCAATTCCGTAGCTGAGACACTCATCTCCAGAACAAAATGCTTAGCTGATGAACAACACCTAAAAACCGAACTAAACACTCTCACCAACGTACTAACAGCCAATGGATTCCAAAGAAAGAAGATTACCCACCTAATCCAAAAAGAAACCCCAACCAAAATCCAAGACAGAGAACAAGAGAACGGCAAAGCCCTCCTCCCATATATAAAAGGCACTACAGACAAAATCAGCAAGATCCTCCAAAAACACAACATTAAAACAGCATTCTGCACAAACAGAAAAATATCCACCATCCTAAGAAACGCTAAAGACAAAATCGAGTTAGAAAACCAAGGAGTATACGAAATCCCTTGCACCGCCTGTCCCACCACATACATTGGACAAACTAACAGGAGAATAAATGCACGCGTTGAAGAACATAAGAACTCAATCAAAAAAGAAGAACCGACCTCTTCCCTGGTCCAACACCTCAAAGCCACAGGACATGAGATTGACTTTAAAAATACCAGAACTATCGCCAAAACCGAACACTTCAACAACAGAATAATCAGAGAAGCCATAGAGATAGAAAAACGCCCACACAGCATGAATAAAAGAGATGACACCTCCCGCTTACCAGCCATTTGGAAACCCGCCCTCATGAACAGACGAGTACCTAACATGATGAATGACACCAGACCCACACCCACGAGGGCCACACAAGATGCCACCACCACACTTCCACGTAAAAAGCAGACTCACACCCACACAGAAGATGAGACACGACCACAGACCAGAAGCCGCACTGCAGCTGCATCACTACCCACTTCAACCCCCCCCTGAGCCATACATGAAGCGAACTGACCCCCACCATGAAGATGCAGCACGACCACGAACTCGAAGCCAAACAGCAAGATCACAGCTCACCAGCTCAAATCTCCCAGTAACTAAGACCAACCTGAGCACAACCAAGCCCCCACCTGAACAGAACACACCTCCAGCCAATCAGAACATGGCCAACCCCCAACCAATCAGAACACAGCCAAACCCCCAACCAATGAGAACACACCCCACCCAATCAGAACACAGCCAAGCCCCCAACCAATCAAGTCACACCCCCACTAGCAGTTAAAAGGAAGAAGCAGCTGCAAGCTCACATCACTCTGAGAAGCACAGAGCTGAAGACAGAAGCCTGAAGATGATGAATGAGACTTCATCGAAACGTTGTCTAGATACTTCCAATCTTACGCGGGAAAAACCCGAATAACCAAAGATCCACATACAAATACCCGAGAACCTCAGAAAACATTATATATATATATATATATATATATATATATATATATATATATATATATATATATATATATATATATATATATATATATATATATATATATCACCCTTATATATACATATACGTTTTATTCTAATACTTATCTATAAGCAAATTCATAAAATACAAATTTCTTAACCCTAGTGTCAGTAAAAGTACACAAGGAGTTGTTAGAACTTTGCAAAAAAAAATTAAAGTTGATCAAATAAACCAACTTTATGTTCCTTTCTTTTACTTCAATCAATCATAATCTTTAATTCATTCAAATATTGTTGTAATACTTTTACTCTTCAATTCTTCTTTATTCCATTGCACAGATTTCTTCAAAGGTTGACAAACTTCTTTTGTAGATCCAATAAGAAAACATTTTCCAGGACATTCTCTTGGTTTGTCATATGTATTTCCCCTTTAATTTTTAAGGCTTCGGTCAGTTACTTTTTTATATCCAGTAAAAGCATTGTTTTCCAAAACATCCTCTTTGCCATGTCATTTGTAGTACCACTTTTGGTACTTTCTCTGTCTTGTTAGACAAAATTTGCTCCACATCTCTTATTAGCATCTTTTGAACAGAATTACATAGAATCAAATATTATATCATATATCATACTTATATCATATTAATTATCAAGCTTCTTTCACCCATCATCCTCATAGAGAGGCTCCATTAGTCACACTGTTGAAGTTGTAGCTACTAATTTCTGCTTATTCTTCAAATATCTCCTTTAATAATTTCAGTCTTATGTTTGTGTCATTTTGTAAGTCCCAATGCTAATCAACACCAAAAGCAGCCTTGTATTTTTTCCTTCTTTTAAAAACCTTTAGTTCTCTAGTGTCTAATTTCTAAAGTTATAAAGTTGCCTTGTCCTTGTTATGAGCCAAGATAGCCAAAATAACCAATTTCTCTGAAGAAGCTCTTTCTATATATATATATATCTTTTTATACTCAATTCCAAATTCTTATGGTAAAAATCAATATTCCAAATTTAATTGGACCCTTAATCCATTTGTAACTTTCTTCAATCTAAATCTTATTTAGCTTTTTATTGTTTATCTCAAATTCTTCATTTTTAAGGTTGTGATTAATTTTTCTTTTGTTCAGAATTGAAGCTAAATTCATCTAACAAGTTTTTAAACTTATCATTCTGAAGTTCTCTAATAGCTTTACACCTGTTAATAGGTAATTTCCAAAAATGATTAGAAAATAAGGCTTTCAAATTTAGTGTATTTTAAAAGGCTCAGCCCCCGTTGCAAGCAAGATGGCTAATCCTTTCATCTCTTGACACTCAAAGCCACAGATGACCTGTCCTGCAATTTTCTCCTGAGAAACAGCTATTAAGACCACATGTGAGTAAAGTCCTACCGTCTTCTTATCCAAAGAAGTTCCAAAGAACCAGTCTACTCACCAATTCCTTGGTGTTTCCTACAGTCATTCGTTCTGCTTTTGTGAAGATGTCTTCAGTCACCATGCTTGACTGGAAGTCCAAATGGCCTTGTTTTCCCAATTGATTTCATCTGCTCTTTAATGTAAGTCAGATCATAAAAATGAACTTAGCAAGGATCCCAGGAAGGATTTTTATTGTACTAAAGTAGGAACTTGAATGCCTTTCCAAGTTTGTTTCTCTCCCAGCTTTAACTACACAAAATCAAATTGGAATTAATTTGAGTTTCTTTCTTAGATTCCCTCTTTTTTTGCCAGAAAGACTAATGATATGCTTATGAAAGGAGACTTAACTGCAGTTTTCCATACCATGGTCATTTGACATAGTACAAATGCTAAATCCCAGCTTGTGAAAACGTTTCCCCAGAAAAGGGGGTTGTTTTGTCCTTTTCTGGTTGTCCCAGGGTGATTCATGCTCACAAGATGGCATTGACTATTAGAAGAGGAAATTGAAAGAGGCTGGAATCTGTCTACCAAGTGTGAATATTGAGAGGCAGAAGAAGATCTAAATGTACCCAAAAGAAAAATGAGATGTTGCCAGCAAACTTTTAAAAGAAGTCCTTGATTAACTCTTGGAGGAGTTAGTAATCATTATCCACCAAGATACAACTTAGACAGGCTTTTGTCATATTAGCAGAATCAATACCATTGCAGGCTGGAGATAGTTAATCTCAGAGTAGCAGAGCAATTAGGCTAGAAAACAATTTTCAGCATTCCATTCCTGTTTGAAGACAGATGCCAATACAGGGAGGGGAGGTTGAAGTTCGGTATGTGTGCCTTTGCTGCCTGCTACTTGCATAATTATTTGGCTATAAGATATAAAGGAAAAAAATATCCAGGTTCCTAGAAGATCTTTGTGCGTTGAGTGTTGTCTAATTAATCTGAAAAACACATACAAATGCTCAACTCCATCTTGGCAGCCCTTGCAGCTCTCAAAATTTTCTTGCTAAATCCAGAGCAAATACAGGGATGTAACTTTAACATTTATATTACAGGTTCTCTTTACAGTCCTTTCCCCAACTAATAAATAACCTGAACATTTCAGCTCCTATACTCTTCAATTACACCCTCAGTTTTTGATGACTTTCTCGTAAGTGCCCTGCCTCCCCACACACAGACCAAAGTGGTTGTTCAGCAACTCTATGGTGAATCTACTACTCTATCCCCAGTTCCATTCCTCCAAGCTGTTCCAGAAGGATGCTACCTTCAATGGTATCAAAAGCCATGGAGACATCCAGAAGGGTCAGGATAGTTGCACTGCCCTCATCCTGAGCCATCAAGGTTTATCACAAAGGCAAGAATAAAAAGGTCCAGGGAGAACTGTACCTTCAAACAAGTAACACTTAATGTAGGGGTGTGTGTATGTGATGGTTTCATCTGCTTTCTCTCAATGGCTTCTGATTTTTGAGCCTAAAGCAGTACTGCTTGATCTGCAAGGGCATACAGGTACTTGTATCACAATCCCAAGGGACTATTATGATAGTCTTTCTTTGAAAAATGTTGTACTGACAGATTTTTATAGTTGCTGAATGCAAACATCAGATAGGGAGGGAAGAAGGCAGGGAACTCTGGTTATATTTTATTTGTTCAATGCAATTTTTTTTAAAGGGGCATGTCGGTGTTTATTGAAACAGGAATGTTCACTGACTTCCTTTCACGCAGCTGTTCCCGAGGGCTGCAGTTTAGCCGAGCCCTATCACATTCTTCAACTGGGAGCAGCATTTTTCCTTTTTGATTTTGCCTTCAAAATCAGAGAAGCTGCGATACTGGGAAGATACATGGAAGAAAGTAGATAATCAAAGTTCTTTTTTAAAAAAAAGAAGCGAAACTTTTAAAACAATGTATACCCAGGTCCAAAGTCTCTATGCAATGCTGGTAATGATGTTCCTCTAATGCTAGCTCTTTCTATTAATACAGTTGCTGATAAATTCATGCACATGATGTTGTTTACCAAAGTGGTCCAACTTTAGATTTCCAGACTGAATAATTCTGATTTGTCTCTAATCTCCCAGCAGGCAAAAGAAAAAGGAAAGGAAAGGAAAAAGAAAAAGGAAAGGAAAGGAGAGGAGAGGAGAGGAGAGGAGAGGAGGAAAGGAAAGGAAAGGAAAGGAAAGGAAAGGAAAGGAAAGGAAAGGAAAGGAAAGGAAAGGAAAGGAAAGATGACCTACAGCTGAAGAAAAATAAAATGTTTTGTCTCTGACATTGAAAAGATAGAGGAAAAGAGCTGACCCAACAGAAGGAAGTGCTAAAGGGTTGCTAAGCTATCATTCAAAAAAGACTCAGCAGAAAGAGTGATGCTGGAATCTGTCCAATAATTACACTTTACAGACTTTAAACAGATGTCACTTTAGATGGAAATATTCCATGAATTAAGAACCAGCCTGTTCAACCATCAGTTATATTGTCACTATTATCATATGTGCCTAACATTAGCAAAAAAACAACAACCATAAAGAGAAAATGGCAAAGAAAGTTACGTGTCTTCAATACATTGTGGGGCCACATATTCAAGCCAACAAAATCTAGAAAGAACAGTGAATCGAGCAGGGTTTAAGAAAGCGGATCCAAATGGTGGTTATTATTATATGGTAAGTCACATTATGCAAATTACTGGTTGCTCCTCATATTCTTTTCAGTTTCATATATTAAAGCAATTGCTGCACTTGGAATGTTTTATAGATGCTCCTTCAAAAATACTGAATCTTTCGGTTTTCTAGGCCTCTCTCATCCAAATAGTATTATTAAGCTCTGCATAATTGATTTGCTAAAAGTATTGCAACCTAAAACCAACCTTCTACTCCAATCCTTTTAAAAAAAATCTGATATGAGTTAATCTAATATATATTCTCTTATCCTATATTTAAATCAGAATTCAATTATCTATTGACTTAATTGTTTTAAAAATCTGTATTAAAATATATTAAAATCTGTATTAAAATAATATATAAAATATATTATTATGGTGGTAAGGCATAAGAAATGAGCCTTTACCACAGCAGCATCTTTCTTCCCAGGCTCCTTTCAAAGTGCTTTTCCTTTTTCTTTTGTGGACAGTTCCAGCTGGCATTGGTTGGGAAGGGGTCTCTAACCCTGATCCCCTGTGATATGAAGTGATTCGGGATTCTCACAGTCTTCTTTCACCTTTGTATGAAATCCCTGGGGAGGTCATTCAACAGCCCCAGAACTGATATCATCAGCAAAGGATGCCATTCAGGTGCGGACCCAAGACTTGACACTGTGAGGATGCACCTGGAGAAGAACCAATGTCACCTTAGCAAGGTGCTTTGGAGTTTTGGTCTCCCTGGAGCTGGTGATGGGTCAGCTTTGATTCTCACTTCCCCATTCAGAGTTGGTGCACAGTTTGGAAGTCCTACGTGACTCACAGCTCCTGCTCAATTAGCAGGAGGCAGCTATGGTTAGTGGAGGCAGCTATGGTTAGTAGATTCATCTTCTATACCAATTGCACTCATTCCTGAACTGGGAGGCCTTACTCACAGTTACTCAGGCTGGGGTCACTTCCTGGCTGGATATTGTAATTGTAATGCCGCTAAATTGACATTGCAGTAATATAAGACTGGTCCAGCATGTGGTAGCACACGCAGTTTCAAGTGTCCCTCAGTTTGGCCATAATTCACAACTAATGTGACAGTTCTTTTGCAGATATAATTCAAGCTACTGGTTACTACCTTTAAAGCAAGGGTCTTCAAAGTTGGCAAGTTGAAGACTTGTGGACTTCAACTCCCAGAATTCCTGAGCTAACATGACTGGAGGAGGAATTCTGGGAGTTGAAGTCCACAAGTCTTAAAGCTGTCAAGTTTGAAGACCCCTGCTTTAAAGCCTTACATATTAAAACCTTGTACCAAGCTATTTGATGGGTTACCTTCTCTCTCAGAGTTTATGTGCCTGATCCACCAAGTCCTTTGTTTAACTATTGTCACTTTGAAAACCTAGAAAATGTGCCTTTTTCATGGTGGCCCCTGTTCTGTGGGACACCTCAAGTGTAAGACTAGAGCCCAATAATTCTAATTTTTGATGGGTAGGGAGATACACTTTAGGGGGCCAGGATTTGTTTTTTGCACATTGCTTTTATTTGTTTATTGGTTTGTCTCTCTTGATTTTTATTATTATTTATGAACCATCCAGAGTTGTGACATGTAAGAGTCATACAAGCCTTTTAATTAAAAGAAATACATGTGGCATTTATGAAGGAAAGACGCCTTTATCCAGTACAAATGTTTGTATTTATTTAATTTATACCCCGTCTTTTATTATTTTCACAAATAACCCATGGCAGCAAACATACCTTCCTCCTATTTTTTCCACAACAATAATCCTGTGTGCTGAGGTGGGCTGAAAGAGTATGACTGGCCCAAAGTTGCCCAACTGGCTTTCATGGCTAACTAAAACTCACTGTCTCCCACTTTCTAGCCTGGTACCTTAACCACTAGATCAAACTGGGTTTTGATTATAATATGCATATTTTAGAAACTCTCTTGAAACAGGTTCCAGCCCTTTATAGAATCTGCCACACATTCAACATAGCAGGTTAACAAATTGAGATTTATGTCCTCTTTTCCCTCCTGTACTTGTTCACTTAGTTAATCATACCTGTAGTTTTCAACTGCCTCACGATTGCAAAATGCATCTAGGCGTATATTTAAAAAGCATTACATCTCTGATACAATTTTCTGTCTATTCATACCAAAATTGCAATAAGCCTTGAAATCTTCAGAATACTTCTGTCTTGGAGTCTTCAGAGACTGCACCCCTTTGGCATCGGGCATCGTGGCTTGTTTATACATTTTTTTTTTGCCTTCCCAAGAATATTAAACAAGCATCCCTAATAGCAGGGTGAGGTTAAGCTTGGGTCTTGGTTATTTCCTGGCTGGCTTCAGTGAAACACACCTCTGTTTTCTGATGAGGCTCATTGCTTATTCTCAGTAGACTAAGTAGATCATTTCTGCTAATCCACCCAACTGCCAGTAATGTGCATCCAGTCCAAAATTGTTCCTGAGGGACAAATGAGGTAAAAGCTATTGTTTAAAAGCCTTTTAATTAAAAGTCATTATCTTAGGCCATAAAATCCCTGGAGGTGCATTCAGGCCTCACTCAGAAAGGCAGGCATGATATCAAAGACATGGTTAATTTATCCAACTTGCTACTTTGATTTGGTTTTAAGACCAGCTAGACTATACTAGAAAAGATTTTATACCACACAAATGGCAGATAATCTTTTGAATGAAACACCTGAATCCACATTAATCATCAGTTACATAACAGGAAAACTAGGTTTGGCAACCTCAGAAACTTGCTTCTACTATACATGGGGCTTACATTTTACATTTGAGAATTGCTGGATTATTCTGAATAGCTGTAATTCTTGTAATAATTATATTTATCAGACATCTTCTTCCTTAAATCATGGTCTGCAATGTCTTTAGTTCTACTCCCCAATGGAAGAACCAGATGCTCAGTATCTCTGTTTTAGACTCTGTTCCCACTGATCCAAGAAGAAACAGACAAACTAGAACACTGGGCCGTATCTAACAAAATGAAATTCAATGTAGAGAAAAGTAAAGTCCTACACCTAGGCAAGAAAAACCAAAAGTACACATATAGACTGGGTGAAACCAGGCTCAATAGCAGTAACTGTGAGAGGGATCTTGGAGTCTTAGTGGACAACCAGCTAAATATGAGCCAGCAGTGTGCAGCAGCAGCCCAAAAAGCTAATGTAATCCTAAATTGTATTAACAGAGGGATACAATCAAGATCAAGGGAGGTACTAATACCACTCTATAAAGCCTTAGTAAGACCACACCTAGAGTACTGCATCCAGTTTTGGTCACCACATTATAAAAAAGATGTTGAGACTCTAGAAAAAGTACAGAGAAGAGCAACCAGGATGATTAGGGGACTGGAGACTAAAACATGCAACAAACAGTTGCAGGAACTGGGCTTGGCTAGTCTAGTGAAGAGAAGGACCAGGGGAGACATGATAGCAGTCATCCAATATTTGAGGGGCTGCCACAGGGAGGAAGGGGTCAAGTTATTTTCTAAAGCTCCTGTAGGCCAGACAAGGAATAATGAATGGAAACTGAACAAGGGAAGATTTAAACTGGAAACAAGGAGAAACTTTCTGACAGTGAGAACAATCAACCAATTGTGAGAACAATCAACCAACCAGCCATTTGTCAGAAATGGTGTAGGGTCTCCCGCTTGGGTGGGGGGATGGACTAGATGACCTACAAGGTCCCTTCCAACTCTGACTATCTGTTATCTGACTGGAGGTTTTACAGTACCCTTTCCCTGCCCACCCACCAAGCCACGCCCACAGAACCGGTAGTAAAAAAGAATTGAATCCCATCACTGGAGCCCATTCGCCAGAATCATGTCTGTAATAGAAGACAGATTGCCACGGAAGCAGCAAATTATACACTAGCAGAATTTTCTGCCAGCTCAAGAACTGCTGGGTAGTGCTTTAACTTAAGAGTAGGGGAACCTCTTATGCTGGCTCAGACTTGTGTTTTCTGACACCATTGTTTTCTGATGTTTGAAAATCAGAATCATGCAGAAAACCTAATAAATCATCTAAATTCTTTACGAAAACATTGCAAATGATAAATGCCCCTAAACATAAAGATGGAGCCTGGCATAGGTAAATGTCTATCTAATTATGTCCTTCATGATTGGGACAGTGAGACACTTACTTGACCATTCCTGCAGAGGCTGACTCTTGGGTTGTAGGAAACCATGTTCTGCAAGTAGATCTGCACTGAGCTGGATTGTGGACAGCCATGCTTTAGGCTGACAAAATTGAGGTGGGTGGGTCAATCTGGGAACAGATTCATGTTGGATAACTTAGGAAGCTTTGGGTGGTTAGCAGTCCTGCTGATCAATAGATTTGCAATCTTGGATTCTGTCCCACTTGGTGTTTGTCCTTCCTGCATTTTGTACAGTTTCTTCTTGCTGCAGTCATGTGTGCTTATGCACATTCCATAAATAACTTTCTCTCTCACTCCTCTTCTGATACTCAGAAAAGTATTTTGATTCAGGACTGCCCTGAAATGCTTAGGTTTGGGTTTTTTGTTTTTTTTTTAAAGAGTGGCTGCCTTAGAGGCTGAGCCATACAACCAAAAGGTTACTATAGAGTATTTCATTGCCTCTGGATGAACAGTAGGTGACAACAAGGCAGCAGATGCAGAGTTCAAGAATGAATATTTCATGATAAACAAGAAACCTCTGTAAACATCAAGTACAGATTTATAATTGATGAATAATGCATCAGGGATTTTACCATGTTCTGAAATTCTTGACTTCAGAAAACCATCCAAAAGTTATCTGTTTTTGAAATGCAGCCTATGCACCTGATGCATTCTGTTAGGTCTCCTGAGGAATTGTCCAGCAACAGAACTTTAACAGATAATAAGATTCATGCAAGCTAATTTGAAAAAAAAAACATGAATGGGAAGTACTGTAGATCTGAATGTTGCAGATTGGAAATTAGTACAATCCATCCCTTGCAACTTTAAGATTATAATGAATTCTGAATACCATTGGGAATAAGAAAAGACCTCATCTGTGTTTTAGAAATATGCTTCAATGGAACAAAGGATAAAACATCTTTTTGTGTATCAGACTGTAAGACAATCTCTACAGGGGTGATATACAGGTAGTATTCAATCTAATTATAAAATTTAGCTGTACTTATAGTTCTTACCATTAGTAATAACACTGACTACTACTGCAAAAAGAACTCTAAAATGTTTAATTTGTTTAATAAATTTAATTAACAATATAAAAATAATGCCAGTCTTATCTGAATCAAGCTTGACTCATGACTTCATGGATATTCCCTATATTTTTCCTGGGTATAATAAGGAATTGCTTTTTTTCTGAGATGGTGAGTGATTTCCCAGTTTAGTCCACTGCTTGGGGATTTCCTGAGGATCTTTTTAAAAAGTAGTGATTGTCCAGTCTTAGTTAGCTTTTTAAGTTCAGCGAAAGCAAACTCAATTTTAAGCAACACCCAATTTCTCTAGCACTTCAGGAATGGAGCAGTGTCCATGACAACAACACCAACCTACTGAAATTATTGAATTACAATAAAACAGGTGGCATTTCTAAAGCCAGGTTGTTGCTGCCCCTGCTCTTCTGCAGCCTTGTTTGTTCTGTGGAAAGAAGAGGAGAGTATACCGAGACTGTTGCTTTGTTTCAGGTGGCCCACTTCCTCGACTCTAATCGTTAAAAAGTAACAGCAATGTTCCATGTTCAAAGAATTTATGTGAAGATTCTGCCATTTATCATGGGAACACCAAGTCCTGTAGCAAGTCCATTTTTATCTCTTGCTCCTTGTGTGCAAGCTGCTTGAGCAACTGCGAGAGATTAAGGAGAAGAGATAATTCCAAAGTGGCTGACAAATATCCAATACAGAATGTCTTTCTTTCTGCCAACAATGTTGCTGTTTAATTCACCACACTGTGTTACTAATATTCTGGGATAATGTTCATGGCAATAAACTGGTTGAAACTGAGATATAGGCATTAGTCCTATAATGCATGTCATCAGCGTCTGAAATATAGCTGAATTGCATTCCACTGCCTCATGCCTTTCTGAAGCTTTGTATTTCCACTTCTATAATTCTCTAGTCAGCATGTAAATGTGGTGATGTGGGACATGGTGTCTGCTTGGTTCGTTCTGTAAATGATAATTTGGGATTGCTTGTCATAATGTATTCATTTGGAGAGCAAAGAAATTTAAACAATGACACACTGCAGGAACTGTCAGCAAACACAATGCCATTTGAATGACAGAGGACAACAGGAGATTTCTTCATTGGATACTGAGAATACCTGTCTCTTTGTAAGGGAAATATCCATCAGGAGTACAAAAATGCTGGGTGGGTACAACAGGAAAAATAGCACATATCTTTCTCAACAACAGGAGCTAAGCTCTAGATGGACACACATATACACCCCCTTACAATCGAGGCTTATCTGAGATTGAATGATACCATGGAATATAATGATAACCAAAACTCTCATTAATTTAGTGCCAAGACAAAGATTCAAACTCTTCTATTTTGCCCCATAAATGAAGGGGGAAAGGCAAAGAGAAAATATGAAGAAAGTTAAGTGAGAGGAGCACTATCCCATTGACAATTTAATCTGAGGTGAACAGTCACTTATTTTTGTTCTTTTTTTAAAAAGCTACAGTACTATGCTTGCAAGAGCCTTTAACAGCCTTTCTCTTCTATCCCTCACCTTCTTCTCCCAGTTATAAAATGGCCACCTAACCACATAACACTGTACAATCACCTGGCATGGCCATTTCATTCTTAAGAAAATTGGAAAGGAAAGGGAAATTCTTCATGGGTGCTTGTTTTTCCTTTAAGCTTCATATGCCATCCTTCTGCCTCCCATTATCTCTTCCTAGTTACCAAAAGTTGTGCAACTTTGCAGCTGTCAGATAACTATTTTGGAACTAAGAAGATGATATAGAAGGTGGATGGTAGAAGCTGTTCATGTCCTTGTGATTAGCTCTTTTTCAAAAGAAGGGGGCAAAAATAACAACTGGCCTCTTATTTGTCAGCTTTTTATGAATTTCTTGAAAATTTCATTTGTTCTAGGCAAATGAAGCCATTTTTCATCACAAAGACTACTTGAATATCAGATTCCATTCCATTGTTAGTTTGGGCTGATCTCTATACAATTTTTTTTGAAGGGCAGACACCTTGAGCCCCATAATTGATTATGGAGACAAGGGGTAGCTAATGTGACCAGAAGTTATCTCAGGACCCTGCTACTTGAGACAAGAAGAGAATCTACTGTTTTTGTGCAGATGTCTGGCAGGTGCAGTCATGCTATTTCCCCTCCTGACCACCAGATTGTTGGGCAACATGTCATTCTGAGAGGGTCTCCAAAGGAATAAAAATTCTCACAGCATAGGGAGCAGATATGGCCAGCCCACAAAGCATCATTATGAGTACCCTCTTTAGAGCAATGCCAGTGGGCAAGTGCTCAAGAGAGATGTTCACTTCAACTCAATGAATTGGCTTTTCTGATGGTGAATTAGGAGACAGAAGTAAGGTCTTGGCCTTGGTTCATTGTCTACCCATCTACTGATTAATGCTGCTGCTTTGTTTGGCTTGCTGGGATTATTGGCCTTCATCACAGCAACAGTAGAAAAAGTGTTTTGTATTGCAATGTGTTTTGTGCTTTGACTTTGTAAATTACCCATAGCCTCTGGATTGAAGCAGTTTACACTTCTAATAAATTTTAAAAAAAAATCAAACCAATCCAGTATCCATGTCTGATTGAGTCAGCTTGGTGGAATTTATGGTGGCAGATACAGAAAAAAATAATGGATATTGAATTAAAATTCCTACTTCCTACATAAAACTGCACACCACAAGAGTAGTTATGTTCCCTTTATTCACTTATAAGGGCATCCCAGTATTTTTACCTACCATTCTGGACACAGATAGAAATAGTAGAAATGACTGGCCCCATTCTGCTTTGATCAGATCCTGACCTTATAGAAAAACATAGCTAAGGGCATTGTTCTGAAAAGAAATGGTCCGTTCTTTTATGCTTTGCACACTAGCTTCAAAATAATAGTTTTCCTTACCAAGAGTAAACTTTCTCCAGATGTGATTGAGAGATTCAATGGCTTCCCAGCTTCTTCTTAAGACAAACAAGTATCTGGCCAAAAACGCAGCACCTCTGAAATGAAAAGTCCACCAGCTTTCACCTCAATGACCCTATGTCTGATAAATTACTGTAAAGGCATAAACACAGAAGTACACAGCAATCCACAGTTCTGTCTGGAGTAACAGAAAACACACTATCTGCATACAAGATTGGTCAGGTCTGCTCTTAAAACTTTTCATATACATATATGCACCAGATTACATAACTCTCATTTCTGTCAAGATTTAAAATGCAAAATGCTGGAGTCAAAAGATGTATTAAGTGAATTGTCCTATATTTTACCAAGATAAAGCATTTTGACACTGTAGTAGAGGGCATGTTTCAGGGATAAAGCTAAGTTGGTACACAGCAGATAAAAGTGACTGAGATGTTACAACAAAGATGAAAATAATAAAAACAGAGAGACTCTGACTGTACACTACAGCATTGTTCACCAACAGTTCATGTAATAAGCAAGCACTGTATAGGACAGCCAAAAAGTAATTGTTCTCCATCAACAAATATTTCAGACTTCCAACCCACTTTGAAGTAAAGATGGAATCCTTGCTTAAATCATTAGAGAATTTAAGGTTAGGCTTTATTTGGAAACAATTAGCAAACCAATTCTATATCACAGACATAAGGTAAATTAAGCATTATAAAGGAAATCTTCATAAATTGTATCCATTAAACCATATCCCATAAATCATATTCCAATAATTGAATTCCAATGTAAAAGAGTGACTTGGGGAATGTTATAGTCAGGGGCTCCAGCAGTAATTGGTTGAATCAGTAGTAAAATAAAGCAAAGATTGCTGAGGAGTTGCTTCTCAGACTAAAATAAGTAAAGCCATGTGGAGCAAATCAAAACTAAAATAACATCAAACCCCATCTTATGAATATAGATTTAAATTGTCCTGATCACAAGGCATACTGAATTGAATATATACATGCAACAAAATCTAAAGTTGTCTTGATCACTCCTGCTGCCTGACCCATCAGGTAACACAGAAAATGCCCAGTTATCCCAAAGCAGATTGAGACCAGAACTTCATAAAAACCAATATAAAAATCAACCCTGATTTTCACCAAGGTATGAAGGTACCAAATGATCCTATTTCCCCTCCAGATCTGAGGTTCATCCAGATATAATTCATACCCCTGGAAAATATTTACAAGTGTTCAAAATCAGTGAAAAATTAAAGCTATAAAAGTAAAAATCCAAAGCAGAAATAGTTAAACTATCTCTTTGGCTTAGGCAATAATCTAAAATTTAGATAAATTGATTTTCAGGCTTTTTTGGGCTGCTCAAAAAAAATTCTACAGATCCAAGTCTATAATCCTATTGCCATCTCACCATTCTCCCAAGAAGCAGACTGATTCCTTGAAGCAATACCAACGCAAAACTAAAAACTAAAAACTTTGTGCCATTTAATTCTCTCAGGGGGATCCAGATGCACTCAGCGAGAGTGGGCTTACCTTGGTGTATTGGCTGACAAAAAACCAAATCTTCTGACAAGCTGTTAGCTTGGCCCTGATTGGAAACTATCTTTAATTAAAACACCACATCAAAACCCTAAACCAATTTCATCCCAGCTCAGCTAAGTGCTTTGTACAAAACATTAACTCTAAAATCTCATTACACATTAGCAACCCCTGTGACAAACATAAATGATAATTTAGCTCTAATGCAGTCAAGAGTAAGCTATTTCTTTTATTAAAAAAAAGAGGTGGGGAAACTCAGTGCATGGGCAGCAACAGCATTCCAGCTGAAGACACAGCAAAATATTTTAATTCTTGATTCACTTTCTGCAGATAATTGGGCACTTATGCATTAGTCACTTTCCAGATGGACAGCAGCAATATCAGGTTCATCTTGGAGACCATTTGAGAGCTACAGCTAGACCAGAATGTGATGCCCTAGGCAATCTTGGGTGCACCATGAAACATTATATAATACCAATACCTCATGAAACACAGTGGCTTCCAGTAGATTTCCAGTTGAAGTTAAAGATACTGACTATGACCTACAAAGCATAGGGTCATGATATATAAGCCCTATCTATCTTGGGTGGTTTGTACCTGTCCCATTAAATCCAGCAAGGTGGGCATGTTCCAGAACATTTCTGTGAAACATCATCATCTTATGGGACCTAGAGGGCATGTTTTCTTTGTCACAGCCTCTGCCCTGACAGCCCCTGACATTCAAATAGCTTCAATCCTATTGGCTCATCAAAGGGCCTTAAAAACCTGGTTCTTCTTTCAAACTTTAGGACCAGAACGTTAGTGGAGCCCAGTTTGAGTTTTAATCCTGTGTTGATTGAGGAAATTATTACTTTTACTGGCATTTTATTGTATTTTTCCATGGATTTTGTATGCATGTTATTTTTGTGCTTCATTAGCCACCTGGAGCTATTTGATTAGGATGGGTGGCCATAAAATTTGCAGAAATAATTAAACGTATTTTTCTTCCTCCAAAATGGAAACAAATTAGTCTGAAAATGGCAGGGAAGGAGCTCTACAACTCTTCCAAGATGCCTAAAGAGCGGAAACTCAATTTTTGGTATCTCTTTCACTCTGCCTCAAAACTAGCCCTTCTGTTCTTTCAGCAAAATTTTAACTCTCTGGTTCATTCTCAATAATGCTTTCACTTTCAGAGAGAACCCTTGTTTTCTCACCATCGGCCTTAATAGTCCATCAATTAAACAAAAGAATCTACTGTGCTTTCTGCAGTTATTCCATCGGTCTTCTCCTCTCTAACTCCACCTGGCCACCCCTGCCCATGCCTACAACAGCCTCAACACCAAAATGTTAAGGAGGAAGAGCGTAAAGGCAGAGTTGCGTGGTAATAGTGCAGGTTTTACATTATTTTCATGGACATAATTCCGGGTACATCACAAGTTAAAACAATGAAAAAAAATAAAAAAAATAAAAAAACAATTAAAATAAACCAGAAACATAAAACGCAGAAGAATACCATTTCAGCACCTTACAACCAGCTTCATATATCACCACGTGAAGCCCATGGTTTCTTGAGCAAAGCTGAGACAAAAAAGGCATGCCATAGCTTTCCACAATACAGCAGCCAAGTTCATACATCATGCTGAAGCCAAAACCAAAGCAACTGCCTTATGACTCAATAAGTCACATGAACCCACATAAATAAAGCTGCTATTCAAAGACAGGGATGTTCAATATAAGCAACAGCAAAATGGTGCTAATTGGAGCATACATTAGTGGGGCAAGCTAGAAGGAACTGACCCAGATAGCTCAATGAAAAAGCAGCACCTGACTTTTAAAGAAGCAAAATCCATACTAGGAATCATCAATAAAGGAATTTAAAATAAAAATATAACAGGAGAAAGCCATTATATAAATGCATGAGGGGGGTCAAACTTGCAATACTGTGTACTGTAGTGTTCTGTTACCAAATTATTATGCTGAAAAAAGTGAAAAGGCCACCTAATTATTACAGAATTAAAAGCTCCATTTTAGGGAAAGACCACAGTATTTGGGGCTTATTAGTTTGCAGCAGAAGGGAATAAAGGAGGAAATAATAGAGATATATGAAATAATGCATAATTGGAAAAAACGAGGACAGAGAGAAAGTCCCTCTTCCCTTTTCTGGCAACATTAGACTTTCTTTTGAGGCATTTATTGAAACTGAATGCAGGGAGATCCACTAAGAGACAGTAATTTTTACACAGCACAGCCATGAATTGAGGTAGCTTTAATAGGCGGACTGAGCAAACTCATGGATGATCAGATCCCTTAATGGCTATGCTCTTGATAGCTGCATGCAATCCTCCAAATTACTGGAATATAGCATTAACTGAAGAGAAACATTAGAGGAGGAATGCTACCATCCTGCCCAAGTTTATATGTTTCCCAAATACATCTAGTTGACCACTAAATGAGGAGCTTCACAGTCTCTATTCTGGTTCAGCAGAGCATTTCTTCTGTTCTTAGCCTGCCAACTACAGTTTTCAGGGGCTAAACCATAGATTACCTAAAATTCAACATTATTATATATTATTTCAGCCCTTGGGCCTGTATCTACTTTTTGTTATAAACCTGACCAACTAAAAAAATGAAGAGTTTACTGAGATTTTGATGAATAGGAATTACAAAATAAATTGTGGGGGGAGCTGGAAAAATTGCTGGCCAAAAAAAATGACATGGAAAGAAATGAATATACCAAATAACTTATATAAATGCAGATGCATCTTAAACATATCAAGCAAGTGCATCTAATTTAAAACTGTGTTTCAAAGATTAGCAGCTAGCAAGCCTGATGTTCCATTTAGAATTAAATAGTTTACAAATTTGATCTAAGGGATTAACAAGAACAGCAAAAGTCTTTCTAGCTTGGTTAAAGTTTTTCATGCTTTTCCAAAAGCAGCTGGGTTTTATTCCTGTGGGTATCCCAGTAAGCTTTTGCGCAGGTGTGCATTCGAACAGAAGTTACTGCTTTTTTAGACAGTGCAATAAGCTTAGCTTTTTCCCTTATATACACAAAAGCTAATTTTGTACAATAGCAATATATATTCTTTCTGTTGGCTCATGATGGTTATATTAGGAGCCTTCTCCTAAACTTTGGGCAACTTGGTAGTTATCTTTGAAGCCTTCAACAATAACATTAGGTTATGACAATAACCTTATGAGAAGCTGTGCCACTATACATATTTATAGTTATTTTTTTGGAGTGGCAGAGGTAGAAGATCTGGTTCACACCCTATTTGATTGTTTCCTGTATAAGAGGGTGAGAGACAGGTACCATGGTCTATATACCAGTGGTTGCTTACTGGTGGGCCATGGCCCACCGGTGGGCCGTGGAAAATTTTTGATGGGCGACAGAAGAAATGGCCCCCAAAAGCAATTAATCTGGGCCGCGCAGTTCTTGCACCTCCTGGCTCTCCAAGGGACCCCGTAGTCAGGCCTCTGAGATGCACACGCCAACCAGTTCCTACACCCAGTGCCGGCAGCAACAGCAGTCCCCTCCCCCAGTGCCCACTGTCAGTTCTCTAGCTTTGAATTGCTCCCAGCTCTCTCTCTTTCCTTCCCCCTCGCCCACGTGCAGGCAGGAAAGGAAAGGGAGATGGAGCCATGCACAGCTCTCCCCTTTTCCAGCCCTTGCTGCCTCTCCCAACATCAGAGCCTTGGAAACACAGGCAAAGTCGCCACAGCAGTAGCATCCTGAGTTGCCTTAGCATGCTCGGTTAGTTAAGAATCGCCCTACCCAGAGAAGGAAGTAGTGCTGGAGGAGGAGGAGGCAGTAGTGGAGAAGCAAGCAACTCAGGGCGCTACCGCTGTGGTGGCTTTGCCTGCATTTCTGAGGCTTCGATGTTGGGAGAGGCAGCAAGGGCTGGAAAAGGGGAGGGCTGTGCACGCTCCGTCTCCCTTTCTTTTCCTGCCTGCATGTGGGGGGGGGAGGAAAGAGAGAGAGCCGGGAACAATTCAAAGCTAGAAAACTAATGGGGAGAGCTGACAGTGGGCGCTGGGGGAGGGGACTGTTGTTGCTGCTGTGTGTGGGAGCATGCATCTCAGGGATCTGAGCCGGGAGGCGCGGGAACTGCAAGTGGGAGCATTTGATGATTTCGAAGAACTCCTGGAACACGGTAGATTGGCATTTTGTAGGTCTCAGTGAAAGAGTGAGCTTTGTTTCATCTCCTTTCCTCCCCTGGTAATGTGAGAGATGCTTTCTCTCTCCCCCCCCCCCCCTCAAATAATCACTGGCTGTGGCTGGGTTTGGCAGTGAAGTGCTAAAGCGAGTGAAGTGCCCCCAGGGACACCTTTCCTTGCCTGTCTCCAGGTGACACTGGAAGAGGGCCCCCCAGCTTTTCCTCGGCTGTAGATCTGACCCTCTCAATCCTCCACCCGGGATCTGAAAGGAGCTCCCACTTTCTCCCCCTCCCCTCCCCCAATTAATCACCAAGAGCGGCCGTCCTTCTGCAGACAGATGCCTGCTGAGAAGCCCCTGGAGTGGCAGCCAAGGAGCGCTGCCCCCCAAGGAGAGCAAAGCCCCCTTTCTGCCTCTGCTTCTCCCAGCGGCAGTTGCCCCGAGGCCCCTCAGCTCAGACACACACACATATACACACACCGCCTGCTCTTCTGTCTGGAAGGTGCCAGGTGGGGGGAGGCCTCCAGCCTGGAACGTTTTATTTTGTTATCATTAAGCATTTACATTTTTGTTATAATTAAATAAGTAAGTCTGTGTGTGTGTGTGTGTATAAATTATATATATATATATATATATATATATATATATATATATATATATATATATATATATATATATGTATGTATGTATATATGTATATATGTATATATATATATATTATATTTAACATAAAAAATTATATTAAATATATTAGCTTTTTAAAAAATTTGTATTTGTGGTCCTCGGGATTTAAAAGTATGAGTTTGGTGGTCCCTGAGATCCAAAAGGTTGGTGACCCCTGCTATATACCAAATGAATGACCCACTGCGATCCCCATATCAAAACAACTTACCTTTTGTGTGGCCAGAATCTGAAAATAACATTTAACACAGCACAGTACTTAAGCAAAATGGTTCAGTTGAGATCTGTATATGTGGGACTAATTGGGGTAGATTGCAGGGGTGTCACCGAAATATAATTTTATCATATTTTATCTGTATCTTAAATTATTGTATTCTATACCAATTTCATTTCAGACTGAACTACATTCTAATTTCATTTTAAATCGTATTTTACTCCAATTCCATTTTAAATTGCTTTTATCAAATTTTAGTAATTATTTGTTTCTGGAACTTTGCACTTTGATTTAATCTAAGGGCTAATCAATAAGTAATTAGTGATTTTTTTTCCTCGACCATATATTCGTCTTAGGTTTAGAGCAACTTCAGTGGAAGAAGTTTCTGAAGACCAATGTCCTTGAGGGACAGGAGGAGCAGGAGCAGGAAGGAGAGGCATAGACTAGGCAATAATCTGATAAGAGACCACTTAGCAAACAGAAGGAATGTGGACATAGCAAACATCTTAGAAGGCACCCTCCCAAGTTTCTTGAACTATAAAAAATAAGGGGGCGAAGATGTACTTTCAGACTTGCAAAATTCTGTTATTGTAACCTAAAGGAGGTGGTAATACATGGTTGGTGCTTCTTGTTTGGATTACCTCAAATTCTTGACAGCTTGACATTCATATTTAAGCAATACGTTTGATCATTATTGTCTCTCATCTGATTCACCCTTGGTGTTCTTTTTGAGCAGAAAATATATTATTATCTGAAAAGGTTCAGAGAGCATTAATTCTAAACGATAGTTTTTTAAACATGGTTTATTCAATAAACCCAAACTGCTAAATTCACACCACATTAAGCCACAGATAAACTCATTTTGTGGTTTAGGTTGTTATCTAAATATGATTATGTGGTGAGATTTTCAGAAAAAATATCTAATATAACAAAAGAAAAATAAGTATGGAAAGGCAGCAGAATAATAGTGAGGATAGGCATTAGCAAAGGAAATGTATGGAACAGGATATTTCGTGCAAGTTAATTGGCCAGTTACTTTAGATCAGGCTTGTTCAACCCGCGGCCCACGGGCCGCATGCGGCCCAGGTCACCTCGTAATGCGGCCCAGTGCCCACCCCAACCTTCTGGCAAGAGCCAGCGAGGAGGAGGAGGAGAGGCAGGCGCGAGGCGGGGCGAGGCGAGTGCCACGCCAAGCAGCAACAGAAAAGGCGGGCGCCGCCTTTGCTGCTTCTGCCCTGCTGCCGCTGCTGCTTTTGCCCCCGCCGCCACTTCTGCTCCCGCCGCCGCCACTGCTTCTGCCCCGCCGCCGCGCCGCTGCTTCTGCCGCCGCTGCCAGCACTGCTTCTGCCCCCGCCGCCCCCACCACCACCCCGCCGCCCCGCCCCCCACCCCACAAAATTTGGCTGGAAAATTAATAAAAAATAAATAATTTTTAATAAATAATTAGTAATAAATAATAAAAATAATTTATAATTTATTATATAATTTTATAATATAATTATTTTATAATAATTTATTATATGTGCGGCCCAAACCAAATTTTCATCTTCTAATGTGGCCCAGGGAAGGTGAAAGGTTGGACACCCCTGCTTTAGATGATAAGGAGGAAGAATGGTTGAAGAATGGTTGCAGGAACTGGGTATGGAGTTTATATATGGCTAGTCTAGAGAAAAGGAGTAGGAGTGACATGACAGCAGTAAACCAGAAAACAATGGATGGAACCAAAAAACAATGGATGGAAATTAATCAAGGAGAGAAGCAACCTGGAATTAGGGAGAAACTTCCGAACAGTGAGAACAATTAATCAGTGGAACAGCTTGCCTTCAGAAGTTGTGGGTGCTTCACCACTGGAGGTTTTTAAGAAGAGATTGGACAGCCATTTGTCTCAAATTGCATACGGCCTCCTGCTTAAGCAAAGTTATGATACTTTTTACTTCATAAACCTCTTCTAGTAGCTTTTGAATTAAAAACTCAAGATTTTTTTCATCTGGTGCATACTTATACGAAATAAAATGAATTGTGGTAAGCCATATATTCACTATTACATGCTACAACAGTCTTTGCCTGCCATTAGTAAATATATATACCGTTGGCTAGGAATACAACAAATAAGGCTAGAATGAATAGTTATTTTCACCTCTGTTAAAGAGTATTTCTGAGTGACTACAGTAATAGCAGACCTAATATTATTTGCTTTCTTCATTTAATGTTAAGAAGGCTAACTAAAAATCCTTTGTTTGATTACCAACAACACTCTCAATCTCTTTCCAGTCTAAAATGACCTTTGTAAAGCTATTCTGGCAGTTTGAATTGTAATTATACTAGAATTGATTCCCGATCCCTCTACCACAAATGAGGGATATATGACTTTGTGCATCAAAATAATAATGACTACTTATGTTACAAATGTATAGACCAAGGGTTTTCAAACCTGGCAAGTTTAAGACTTGTGGACTTCAACTCCCAGAATTCCTGAGCTAACATGACTGGAGGAGGAATTCTGGGAGTTGAAGTCCACAAGTCTTAAAACTGTCAATTTTGAAGACCCCTGGAATAGGCTATATAGATAATTTCTTGATGCTCCTATTGACACAGGGAGAGAATGTGTGAGGATGTATTAAATGACACATAAAATCATCACTGATATCTCTACATCGAGATTTAGTGTTAAAGTTAGACCAATCAGGATGCTAACTCTGAAACAGCAAAACAATTTCATAGGCATCCAGTAAAAATTTTCAGAAAGAGAACATCTATACTATGGTATCATTTCACAAATGATATGATTATGTGAAATTAATTGCCAACTGTGCATTGCAAATTACATAACCATGCACTGATGTTGTGATGTGTGATATCACTTGTCCCTCTTGTTCATGGTTGATTTAGCTTTGATGGAATTATCAATTGCCCCTATGTGAACTTGAGTTTTCCATATTACATTACTTTAATTTATCAACTCTTAAATTAAAAAAAAAACCAATTGATTTAATAAAGGAAATTGGAAGGGAAAATTAAGGGAATGTTATCTGTCCAGAATGTTTGGCAGTTTTCTAGAATGCATACCATGAGTCAGAGTTCTTTTATAAATGGAATAATTACCAGATGAGGAGAACAAAATACATGCAAGTTGTGGAACACATGGAACATATGGACAACTAAAAGAAATGCGGAAATCATTATGGAAAACACTACACATTTATCAAATGAAAGTAACAGGAATGACTATGAATCCAATTGTTATAAAGATTAAGAAACGAATTCCTTTTAAACAAATCTTACCGTGTTTCTCATATAATAAGGCTGGGTCTTATTTTTTTTTGAGCCCCGAAATAATGGCTAGGCCATCTTTTCGGGGGTGACTTAATTCCCCCCCTTGCATCTTCAGGCGGGCGGTGACGGATTGGATGTTGACCTCAGCGTTGGTGGGGCACTTCGTTTCGGGGTCAACGCAGGCAGCACCATATCCGGGTGTGCAACAAAAGTACTTCCTAATGGCAAGCCCCCCCACCATTCCCCCCCATTTCGCATGTTTTAATATAGGCCTTAATTTGGGGGGAGGGGCTTAATTTCATTTCATGCCTATAAAACATGCTGGGACTTCCTATTGGGGGAGGCCGTATTGTTGGAGAAACAGGGTATCATAATCAACCATCCCACTTTGCACCTTGTAGGGGATGCTTGGATAAAGAAGCCATCAATTACAAATGCATAAACTACATTTTGAACTTCTAAAATCCAAGGCAGTTCAGCTGTAGATGCAATTATTTAATAGATATAGACCTGCAATCGTCCCTAGTGTGAGTCTGCCTTGAACCTCTGTACACCGATGATACATTTGCACCCCAAATCTATTTTACAGATTACTTCGTTACAGAAAACAGAGATAGATAAATTATATGAGATACATATAATGGGTTGGCAGGGTGAATAGCTATAATGAGGAAGGCAGAAGTGGTTGGAAATTCATCATGCAAAAGGTAAGGACCAAAAATTCTATTTTAACCCTGTGTGTAAGTGGGTAGGTGTATTTGTTTTTATTGAAAGTGATATGCAACCCTGGAGCTGCAGCTTTCTGAAGGATAATTTGAATCACAAACTAGGGCAAACTAGGGTACATTTGAATCACAAACTAGGGCACAATTACAATTGAAACACAAATTGGTTTATTGATAGATTTGGTACCAGAGACAGAATGAAAAAGGTTAAAGAGGGGTGTGCTTATAACCTATCTTAATAGATTTGTGCAAAGTATCCTTTTATTTGATAGGTTACAGTACAATTATAGTTGTTTTTCATGCAAGGGAACATAGGCATCAATGTGATTGAAAACATGAATCTTATTGAATTATGTTAACATAGTGTTGTCTAAAAGCTTTGAGTTCCCAACACCGAGAGTGAATTCTTAGTGGCCCCATCTACATTCCTGAGGTTAATATTTTCATTTATGTTAATAGCACTTCTGGCCATTGGAGAGTTCCTAATACTTGATTGCTTTCATCTGAACTAGTGATATTCTTTTGTAGAAATAATAAGTGGTTGTTACAATAATAAAGTGGACCTCTCAATTCTTTTGTCCTGCATTGCTCACATTTCGCATAATGGAATGACCAGTGTTTGTGAGATAGGGGAATGATTCATGCATATAATTCCAGTCCCCTTATTATACACCTTTATTTTACACACATCAAGTCCATGTGAATACCTAAATATTTCATTGTATTGATGATCACGTAGGTGATGAGCAATTCTGATCTTAACTTCATTCTATGACTGAATTATTGCAGAGTTTGTCCTGATATAAAGTCAAAGAATATTAGGGTTGGCAGGGACATTTCTTCTAGTCCAATTCACTGCCTGTGTCAGGAATCCATATGCCAACTCTGTCAAGTGGCTTACTTAGCTATTCAAAATGCTTGGCAGAAAGAAGTAAAAGCAAAGTCATGAAGTTCAGAACCTACAGTATTTATCTGTAATCAATAACAAGGATAGTTGGGAAGCAATCAGATTAAAGCAAAGCAAGGAATTATGGCTTGCTCAGAAGGCTGCCAAGGAAAAACAAACAAAGGCAGTAATCCAGGAAGAGCATCACGTGGGCAGGAACAAGAAAGCTGATCTCAAACAAATCACAGCTGTAGCCCTGAAGTAGTTACGTTAAGAATAATTTTATACTATTATTTGGAGGGCTTCGTCCCTGACTTAGCTGGTGTCCAATCTCTATGATGATTTTATCTGCAACTTGACCCTGTGCTTTTTGACTTTTGACACTTCCATAGTCTTCAACATTGTATCAAAGAATCAGGAGTAGAACCTGAAAACATGAGCCTCATGATTGAATGAATTGTGTCTTCTCTATACCCTGTATTGGGGCCAAGATCTGCAAGTTCATTATCTTCTATAGCACTTCCCAGGGTTCATCCTTCTCCAAATATGAATTGTCAAAATCGGGTGAGAGAAAGAATGACAGTATTGGTTCAGATGCAAGTGAATTATCTGAACAGCACTTTGGCTTTAATCAAAATTACATTCTATGACTGTTCAAGGTTTTTGGATCACAATTCACCAACATGCTTGATCAAAATTATCAAAATGACACCATATCAGTGGATGGTGGATTCAACTACATTCAGTGATTGTGTCCTCAATGCTCACTGAGCCAAAGTTATCTTAGCCATGATTATTCAATTAAGTCAATTTATCACAATAAATTGAATCGTAAACTGGCCATGAAGACTGGATTCACATAACATACTAAACTACAGTGTGATTGATAGTTTGTGATTGAGCATAGTGTATACACATATTCAGCATAAGGCAAGTCCCTGTGTAGTGATTATGACACAGTAAGGCTGTTAATAATAGAATAACAAAGTTGGAAGCGACTTTGGGGGTTTTCTAGTCCAACTTCCTGCTCAAGAATAATGTGACTGTTCACAGAATATCTCCCTGTGTCAGAATTCTGAGTTGCAGTACATAATTCTAGAATTTTGAAGAACTTGGATTAATTTGTATTAATTTGATTAATTTGATTAATTTGATGATGGTCTGCTAATACTGTAGCATCAAAGCAATCTGGCTCACCGCATTTTGAATAATTCACTAGCTTAACAATGTTCAATTAACTGAGCAGAGAAAGAAGTGACACAGAATGGTCAGCCCTGTACTTTGGCAAAAATGTGGCTTTAACAATAATTTTATAGGATGACAATTCACATGCTATAAACCCAGATAACATCTGGGAAAATACTGAGGGCAAGACAATTAAGGGAAAAGTTAACATGCAGAAACAGCAAAAATAGAATCTGTTTTTACATAAAGGTGTAAAGACAGGGGTGGGATTCTACCAGTTTGGACAGGTTGTTATGATTCTGCAGTTCGGAGAACCGGCAAATCATGCCCTTGACTGGCCCTGCCCCTCTCTGCCCAGTCAGTCCTTATCGTATATGTGCAATATTGCGCGCATGCCCGACATTGCTGACTGCGTTCTTCCCCTTCACTCCTTAAGGTATTTTTTCCCCACCTGACAATCAGCTGTTCCTATGATCAGCTGTGCCAGGATTCCCTTCACTTACTTACTGCTTCACCCAGGAGGCTTCCCTGAGGCCCAGGAAGGCAAAAAAATGGAGGGGGGCGTAGCACTGGTGCCAAAAAAAGGGAGAGCCACACCCACCTAGTCACATGGCCACACCCACCTAGCCACGCCCACAGAACTGGTTGTTACAAAATTTGAATCCCACCCCTGTGTAAAGAGGCATAAATTTCAAAGTGAGTGTTTACATTCAAACTCCAAAACTCAGAAGGAAGATTTGCTTTTCTCTTCAAATTCTATTCAGTGCTAACAATCACCAAGTCTTACTAGAGTTTTGCCAGATTCCTTCCTAACTATGAAGGTATGGTAATGAAGTATAGGTAGAGGATACATAAGGATAAATCATACCTGACCTTAGCCTCTTTGATTTCCCATGGATTCTGAAATCAGAATGAACTGGTTGGGATGCAATCATAACAAATAATAGAGGGAATTATTTGAAGAAATGAAAAATGAGCATATATTATACTATGCCTAATGCTTGCCGAAGGGGAAAAAAACCTAGTCCACTGGCGAAGGTGTTTCAGTGGGTATGGGTGTACGTGTATCTTAATGCAAGTTTCTAACTATAGTAATAACATGTCATGCAGTAATCTCTGCCTGGATGATGTGCAGTTTGCAGTGAGCTAAGTCACACTGAAATATTGAAAGCTGATTACTTTTTAGATATATTCATCAATGGATTTTGCACTCAGGAAAGTCAAACGCAAGTGATGTTTAGGAAGCAAAGTTAGAAACCTGCAATGGGCACAACTATACAGTGCTCAAGGATAATTATTTAAGTGCCTATTTATAACCATTTTTTTCCATTCTAAATGAAAAGAATAATTTGGTTAAATTGTGGGAAATACTTCCTTATACCTCCTAGTCATACCTTAATCTTATTTTCATGTTTTACTTAGAGGCTTAGGATAACGGAAATTTAATAAGGGATAATATCTTCTTAGAAGTGACTTTAAGGCAGAGGTGGTATTCAGCAGGTTCTGACCAGTTCTGGAGAACCGGTAGTGGAAATTTTGAATAGTTCAGAGAACCGGCAAATACCCCCTCTGACTGGAGATTTTACAGTATTCTTCCCCTGCCACACCCACCAAGCCACGCCCACAGAACCGGTAGTAAAAAAATTTGAATCCCACCACTGCTTTAAGGCAATATCTATTGTTTTGCTCAATCCAGACTTCCTAGTATTTTGGGTTTTTAAAAAATCCTGCCTTCTTCTCATCTATGTGGCCTTGCATTCTAGAAGAAAATAATTCATTAAATAATCAAGAAAACATTTGTGAGTCAAGGATTTATTATCCAGATCCAAGAAACCATTATATAATTTTCCAGATTCAAAAAGAGAGTCATTCAATGCTGCTGATCTTTTTCTTTTTTCTTTTTTTTTTGCGGGGGGCAGTTTGAAGGAAAGCAATTCAGATTCATCAGTTCAGATTCGTCTAGTAATAGGTTCAATGACTGCTGCTTCTTATCAGATGGAATGGAATAGTTTTCATTTCACAGTTTATGGTGCTTTTTTACCTTCTCCCTGATGGTCTGAGATGACATGTGTTCTATTAGTGAAGTCTTTTATGCTTTGTGACTTACGCTAGAGTGGCTTCACCACATGTTTTGTTGAAGTGTGAACACAGCCTCTGAGGGAGCAATCGACATATAAGTCTTTGTAATTGGATTACACTGATGAGGTGAAAATGAAACACTTCTTACTTGGTCCCTTGAAATATGATACTTCCCCCAAACCACAAAGAGATGGACATTAGGGGCCTGTTGGTTCTGCCTATTCACCAGGGAGATACAACCTTCTTAAGCTGGAGATTTGAAAGAGTTCTGTAGGCATATTCACAAAATGACTGCCACAGATGACTTTTCTAGTCACCAAAAAAACTTCTTATAATGCTGTGATTTCTCATTAAATTCCCTTCCTTGATGCTGCCTGCCATTCTAATTGGACTTTTGTGTGGTCCAAAGTATTGCTGCAAATTTTGAATGTTTGTTTTGAAGCATGCTAAATTCAGATTTTTAGAACATGTATATTGAGCAGATGAAGATGTTTCTAGGGGTGCTAGGTTGCCTATTCCAGCAACATACAATCAACTCTTCAAATATTCAAATAGGTTTAGGGTACCCGACATAGACTGCCATATATTTGTTTAAAAAGTGAAGTAAAGATTCATAGAGGAGGCATTTTTAAGGGGGGAAAACACACAGAAGTAAAGAATTATATAACACTTTTTGCCCTGTTCCAATTGTCCTCAACTAAAGTGGCATTTCATACCATACTTTATTAAAGCTGTTTTTCCTGCTTGAAGGGGCTAGCTGAATTCTCTAAGCTATGCCTGTTTTGCAGTGTGTGATTTCAGCTTCAAGACAAGAAATACTATTCATTTTCCCTACCCTTATGAAAACCTGTTATTGACACAAAGAAGAGCAACAATTCTCATAACAGAGTTTATTGTCTACTGTTTGTGTACATTTCAAAGCCAGGACTTTATTAGACATGCCATAATCAAAGCTGTACAACAGTTTTGGCAAACGAATCTTGAAATATAGATGAACTTGACAGATCTTGAAAAATTAACCAGGATCAGAAGCCATTAATACTTAGGAAGGAGGCAACCATGACATCCTAGCATTGTAGACTAGAGTGGGAGGTTAAAAAAAATACTTGGGAAGAAGACAATGGAAACCATTTCCATATTGCCTGAGAAAGTTGCATTGGCACTTCCATGAAATCATCACAAGTGGAGCTTGAACCAAAAACAACAACAACAACAACAAAAAACGCTTTACCATAGAAAATGTAGTGTGTCCCCACAATTCTAGCAACTCGGGTTGCTAGAAAAAACTGCAGTAAGAATGGAATCCATATTTAAATATTAAAATATTTAACATATTCTTATATTTCTCAAGTATAGCATAGTGAGAAAGCTGGAAGCCTTAATTTCTATTTCAGATTACAGTCACCAATTTTAATTTAATTATTAACTATGATTTAGTAAAACAAACCAGACTCACAAGCCAAGGATTTGGTTTGTTTTACAAAGCCAAAGTAATACTAACCAGTTTGCGTAGGTTCAGAGTCAATAAGGAATCACAGTTAGTTGAAATGACAGCAAAAAAAATCCCATTTCTTTTCTGGTCCAGGAATGAGACATGCAAGCCCTACAGATTCTGTATCTAATGCTTAGTTATAATTGAAAACTAGCCTATATACAGTACTTCATAATACTGTAATCTTCACTTTGTTCATGTTCAGGTACAGCATAAATAATCAGGCTGATAAAGAACTGTATTACCCATATCAATATTATACATTAAATGTGGCCACAGTTATTGCGACACAGAACTGGGAACTATAGAAATCTACTACTGTTGGTGGATCAAGTCAGAAGTGATAGGTGGGAAACGCACTGCTTTCTTTTTCAGAGCTGGAGAAGTAGATGTGAAGCATTTCTCAATTTCCATTGTTTTCTGTTTGTGCTCCGAATCACAATGTTGGCAGATCATTTCTTGCAAATAAATCATTCAGGCGTTCTCCTAAGCAACACTGTTTCTCCTCCACTGAAAATGCTGACTTCTCTTGCATCCTCCTGCAGAGTTTCTACACATTCAGAATTTATCCACATCACATTTTTTTTATTTTTTATTTTTGGTCAGAAAGGGAAAAAATTATGTCTACTTTTGTCTGGAGAGCTGCAAGATTTTCAACACAATATGACTTTAAAATTTTCCCTGTCAAGGCAGAAGCAGAAGAGATGAAGAAAGAACAATCCAATAGGTTTCAAATTGTCCAACCAAGAGCCTAAAATGTTCTTACCACTACTCATTGGTAGCCACCAAGGGGAGGTGGGGTGAAAGGTTCAGAAGATTGTTTTGGTCCTTTATTTTTCCTCACCACTTTCTATTCTGACTCATTACACACTGTTTGGAAGGCAACCAGGTCAGTCTCATGCCTGCATGTCCTCCACATCTTGCTCATGGGACATGAACTGAAAAGCAATTTGGGCAAAGAGTTAGCAACTAGCTCAAAGTCATCCAGAGGGTCAACATGGACCAGTCTCCTAGTCTACATTTTAACTGCTGTACCACGGTGTCTATCTTTAATTCTGTGGATATTAAAGGAGGCACCTGTGGCACAACAGGCTCCAGGGACACCATATTGCATATGTTAACTCCAAAATGATTGACAAGAACAAAGAATGAGCCATATTCTGGGAAGTAGCCAAATTACATGAAAAGGATGACCCGGAGGCTTCAGAAGATGATATCACTCTAACACTGTCATAAATGAATTGAGCCTACCTAGGTATGTATTTCAGGATGATGTTTGGATTCAATCACAGTTCATTTAGGAATAGTTAGTGAATGCTATCTTTAAAGCTGTAGCTTCCTGTGAGTCAGAGGGATGGCCTTCAAGTCCTATGCAACTATTCCCTCCATACCAAATTATTTTCTTATCAAGGATGGATAGTGGTAGAAATATAGCATATGTTTTAGGAGCAGTATACTGGCACAGAAAAAATGGACCAAACAGAATTTATCAGGCTAAGACCTACCTCCTGAAAAGGAAGTGAACGACAGTGCTGCTCTTATCTTCTAGTGCTAGTAAATATTTCCTTGTCCATAGGTGTGTGAAGTCAACAGCCTGGCTGGCCTCCTTCTCAATTTCAATTATACTCATTTAATTTATGTGAGCACTTCAAAACGAGTAAAGTAATAGCTTTTGTTGGATTAATTTCCTTTAAGAATCACAATGGGCAAACTTGCAGGGTACCAAAAACTCATCTTCACACAGAATGAGGAAAGAAAGCTAATTTAGCCTCATACAAAGCAATAATGCATATGCAAATACCTTTAGTCATTTCCAGCCTATAATGTCCAAATTACCGCCCAAAAAAGCCTTTCCAGTGTACCAAATAGCTTGTTTACACTGTATTAACCACCAGGAGAGTTACAGGATGTTATAATGACTAAGAAACTTCTGGCATTTAACCAAAGTATTCTGTGATTAGTGAATTCTAATGTGTTTGAAACACAGCTGCATCAGTTACAGAATCTTGAAAACGGTTTTTTTTTTTAAAAGGGCTAAATAGTGCTTGGATCACAAAAAGGTAGGTACATTCTTGTCATCCTTGTCTAGTTTCTCAGCAATACAACATGAGGAGCACAGTGGCTTGCATGGTTAGGATGCCAGGATGGAAGTTAGCAAGCCTGCATTTGAAACCCGAGTGCTGCTGTGGGGAATGGGTGAGCTCCCATCCTTTGTAAGGAGCCCCCAACTGGGTGTCCATCAGGGCAGTTATGATGTCACTGGCTAATCCTTTCAACCTGGAAGCACCTCATTGCTTCTGACACAAGCACAATGCAACCATTAAAACGTGAGTTAAAATTTGTTTACATCAGAGCCCCTTCTTCTTTTAAGAGTCAATTGTTCCTGTAGCCAGCATTATCCCCAGGTTGTTATATCTACTGAATTCATTTCATTTACATTGGGTACTTCTGTAAAGAATTGCCCCATCCATATATATATTTTCAACCAGAACTGTGATCATGGGTGAGCTTTGTAAATATTTTCTGATTCATCATCCCAATTTATTGTGCCCATTTTGCAATTTCCTCTCAATAAAAGTAATAGTAGCATTCATAATTCCTGTTTCCTAGTTTGGTCAAGCTTGAAAGGCTAACCCAGGAACTCAACACTCACCCTACCCCAAAGCCTGGGAGGACAGTCAGACCTTCAAAGGTTTTCAGAATGTCAACAGCCATAAAGGTCTTTTGTGGGGAATGGTGTTCTAGAAGGAAAATCCTACGACAGAGAGGTGCACTTCCTGATAAATAACATTGTTTAATTGAAAGGAATTGGAGCTTACTCACTCTATCTGATATCGCTGGACAAACACAAATTATTGGAGGTGGGCAGTCCTGCCATCTCTTAAGGAGGCAGTGGTTTGCTCCTTTCTCAAGAAGCCATTGGTACTGAACAATTTTTTTTTCAGTCTCCAACCTTTCCTTTTTATATGGGTCCCCTTCAGTTAGAATTCATGTTTGGGTATGTGACTGAAATAGCATTGATCATGCTTGTAGACTATCTCCGGTGAGAGCAATATGGAAGTGGAGCATCCAACCTTGATCTCTCAACATATATTGTAGTACCCTTCTAGATCAGCTTCTAGGATTGGGAGGTAGTGTGTTATGCTGCTGTTTTTCCTTTCTCCATGCTGGTTCCAGTTGGTTTGGATCAAGGGTGAGCGCCTGCCCATGATCCCTGCTTTGTGTGGTGTCATGGGGTTCAAAACTCGTCCTGCTTCTATTAAACATCTACATGAGACTATTGGGTGAAGTCATAGGGTGAGATATTATTATTATCAGTGTGGTGATAATACCCAACTTTGCTTTTCCATACCTGGCTGCCCAGGTGAAGTTATGGAAGTTCTTTCTTGATAGCTGCAGAGGTTTGAATTCAACTCTAGCAATAGTGGGTGGCTTTGCATATTAGGGACCGATGCATGGGGCTTTTCATTGTTAATTTTGGATGGGGCTGCAGTACCCCAAACAGAACCAGTGTGCAATTTGAGTCCTGTTGGACTTACAGCTCCTGTTAGAAGATCAGATAGCAGCTGTGGCTAGGATGGCCTTTGCACATCTTCATGTTGTGTAGAAAGTGAACCCATTCTTGGAACACGAGGATCTGCTTATGGTCACTTATATCACGGTCACCTCCTGAATGAACTTTACATGAAGTTGCAATTGAAGAGCACCCCATCCAGGAATCAAAGATAGGAGATCCCTGAAACCAGGAGGTCCAAAACTCAGAGCCACTCAAATCTTGCTTAGCTTGAGCTGAAGCCTATTATGCCCCCTCCAGGTCTCCAAAGCCTCCAGAAACCAAGACAGAATTTCCACTCAGATGATCTGGGATGGAGATATAAAGCTGAGTATCATCAGCACACTCTATCTCATTCCAGATGACCTCTCAGTGGCTTCAGCTAAATAAACAGAAGAGAAGCACCAAGCCCTGGAGTAGTCCATAAAGTAGCAGCTGGGAGGTGTACCCACCCCACCCCAATACCAACTGGAACTCACTCTGGAGGGAGGAGGAAAATGAGGATACCACCATGCTGCTGACCCCCCAATAGCTGCATGGATATTTATGGTTACTTTTTGACCAGCACATGGCATATCTTTTGCTTCAGGAGTTGGACTGATTTCTAATGTGCTTCAAGATGCCCTTCACACATGTCTGAACTACTAGGGAATATCATTTTGTGGAGGTCAGGAGCCGAACCTGACACCCAGCCTTGAGAACATAATTCCAACAGACCTTACTTGAGCCCCAATTCCATCGGCCTTTCCTATGCAGGTTTTTTTTAATTGAGTCTGGAGAGGAAAGTTGCACCTGACCCTGTACAATTGTTGTGCCAATTTGTGTTTGTGTTTTTTATCTTGACTGTGGATTAGGTACATATTTTTTATCATTTTGTTTTAATCGTTTTTGTTTTATTGTTGTGAATTTGTCATGAATTTGAAATGGATGGCCATATAAATTGAAAAAAAATAATTCTTTTAGAAAAGTGCAAATCTATATCTCATTGGAATACCTCGGTGAATTCTAATGATTTTATTTCTGAATAAGCACATACAAGATTCCATCATGTCTACATATTTTTGCTAATTTATTTTATTACAAATGCTTGAAGATTGGCTACGATTTTTTTTTGGTAACTCAACAATATGCTTGTTATTCATTGCTAGTATGTCCCCCTCTTGGCAATGCTAGATAGGACAAAACCTGTCCCCAAATCACCCCATGTTTTGTCCATTCATGTGACATTATGATGACCCATCCACCACAGCATTGGCCAGGATTTTAAAGGAAGTGTGGCTCATAAAATGTAACCCAGTTTGCTTTACAATTTATGCAAACCTGAGAACAAGATGTTCCCCCAGCCCTTTATATATTTTCCCCCAGCCCATTCCTTTTGCTCTCCTGTGAAATTATTAAAGGGCAAAAGCTAATTCCTGAGTGTGGTTTTCTTTTATGCGTAACTTTGGGAACTTTCCTGGCCGAAGAGAATGTAAGTGACGTATATTAAAAAACAAAAAAGAAACAATGATAGAAATCTAATCAAACAATTTCAGACCTTAAAACTTAAATGTTAAAGTGAAATAGAATTATAAAGGGCAATCCATGATTTTACTATGCAGCAGTTGCATGACAGATGCTTATCTTAGCACTACCTATTGCTGCATTTGTCAATTCCAAGGGAGGAGGAGGATGCTTGCAGATTGCTTTCTAAGTTTCAAAAAATGCAAAGCCAATGTTTTCCAATAGTGAAGTGTAGCAATTAAGTTTGACTAGTGTTCAAAAAAGCCTCAGGACAACCCTTTCTACAGCAAACACCTGTACATGAACATAACCTTGCATTTTGTGGCAATGACTAATTATTCTTAGGTAAAAATTAAGTAGCTTTCAACTGTGTTGCACACCAGATACTCTCATATGGAAAAAAATAGATCATTCTCGCCATATAAATATATTGAATTTTTATTATGCCGTTACTTGATTAGCAGTCTTTCTATTTTTGTCAAGTTTTGTTTTTGGTTTCAAAAGATCTGGAAGAGACTATAGAACTTTTTAAAAGGGGTAGATATTGATTAAAGTCAAATCAAGTATTCTCAAAAATACCTTTTTTATTAATATGTCCAAGGAAAATGAATTGTGATGAAAAAAATGTGATGTATATGGACAATAGTGAACAAAAGCAAAACTGGAGTTCATACTCTACTGAATAAAATTATTCATCTATTTGAACAACATCAGATTCCCAAAAGCTCTATATATTGGCCTGACATAAGAAACAAGGTGCGGCCACTTTTGTTTACTTACCACAAAATTGTAAGCCACTCAGAATCATTTGGCTGAGTTGGATGGCTATAGAAATTGATAAAATGATTGCTAAAAAAAATCCATGATAGGAATCCATGATATATTTATTTGTGATAATCACAAAAATTCCTCATGGTACATAATCAATTGCTATCATCTTCTGATTCAGTAGAAACCTAGAATGTTTTGTTTTGGTAAAAACAATGTAGAAAGGTCCCGAAACAGATAGGAGTGCATCACCCCATTCCTGTCTGCAAGAGGTTTGTGCCCAGTCCAACAACCATCTTACCACTCCTTTTCTTCCCTTGGCTTAGTTCAACTGTTAATTATACAATGGTTTGGGTACATTTCTTATTATAATGGATTGAGCAGCAAGAAGCATGCACCTAGCAGGGCATATCCCATTTATCTATCCTCTGATTTTTCCAGCAATTTTTTTTTTGCTTCTGGTCCTGGACTCTGCCAATCAATATCTATTTGTACATGCAGCTTAAAGGAAACCTTGAGTCTTGTCCCCACTTCCATGCCTTCGTTCTTCAGACTCTAATCCTTTGCCACAGCTGTATTTTAATTTGTACTCTTCTGCTTTGTACAGCCATACCTATGTTTCAATCTGGAGAAAACTAGGAACACTGTGCTACCAAACTGTGGCACACCCACCAATGTTAGTGTGAGAATTCATTTGCAGTCATATCACCAGCAGGAAGTAAGTACTGTAATCTCATTCCTGAGCAGAGAATGGATAACACTTTTGGAAAAGAAGAGTTGCATGTGATGGAAAAGAAGGGAAAGGCAGTGGATATGCTGGATTAATCAAGTGGAATATTGTTGGAAAAGCAGAGTTAGCAATAAAACAGAATCAGGATAACAAAGACATGTATTAATCAAGTGAAATATTGTTGGAAAAGCAGAGTTAGCAATAAAACAGAATCAGGATAACAAGGACATGTATAATCCTTGCAGACACCAAAAAGTCAAAACTGACATGACAGTCTAAATAAAATTGATTCTGAAAAGTTGCCTCCATTGCAAAATCAACTATTAAGTGATTTGGAGCAAAGGATGGGAAGCATAATTGATAAAGAAACTCAATTCAAAGTTCAGCTGCTTCAAAAAGGAAAACAATTTTATTCTAATTGAATATTTGAGGTATTTCATATATAAATAATCAAATAATTCATTTTTTTGTAAATCAACATTTTAAATTGATTTACATTGATTTTAAAAACTTTTATGGAGTTAAAATTCTTGTTTCCATATTTGCATGTAACACTGTAGCAATATCTGATTATAGACTATTGAATCAAATTGGATATTCTATCAAAAATGTAAAATATAAAGTTGAAAACACTCTTGGCAATATTTTACCAGTAGTGTCAAAACTTTACAGCTACTTACAGAGGATATTTTATTGTCATAAAATGTCAGTCTTTTCAACCTTGTTTTGTTGTTCGATGTAAGCTTGTGATACCAAGAAAAAGCATGCAAGTTGTGCCTATCACTCAGCACTGGCAACTTATGTCCAGCAGCAAAGGCGGCTGCTATTTGTCATCAAAACTAAATATGCAGGATTTGCTGGCTCTGATCAGTGCGGACAGCATTTCCATGTTTCTCTGCCAATTCTCACCACATATCATAGTGGCTGTCCCCTCTAGGTTGCTACTTAACAGTATCTAAAACTCTACACCTTCAAAAAGTTTTTAGAAGCAGTAGAAAAACAAGTTGACCTCTGAATGACAAAGCATAAGAGACAGAAATAGGACTAACATCCATAACTAAATGCCTCCAAGAGTTAAGAAAGTCTTAAATATCTGTCTGTCCCCAATTTTGTTTTGAAAGAAACAGAGAAATCCTGTTTCACATTTAAAATAATGGCAAACATTTTAAACCACATTTAATTTATTCAAAAATGAAGTAGGAACTGTTGTAATGAACCTACCAATGAAAATTACTTGATCTCTAAAGAGCATGGAGACTACAATTTCTATGGACAATCAGCAAGTTCCCCTTAATGTAGAAAACATTAACTTTAAAAAAAATCTTTTTTTGTCTTTTAGACAAAAAGGCAAAATAGGAATCGTTGAAGGAAATAAAAATACTTCCTTTAACTGTTCTTATTTTGCCTTTTTGTCTCTTAGCTTCACACAATAATAAATCTTTCTTATTCCTCTCCATTTTTTCTTCTCAATGCTGTGAAACATATTTTACTGTCAAAGTTATCTTTTTCAAGCCAAGCAAGAGCTATCCAGGATATACAGTATCTGGGAATCCCAGTGTGAGGACTAAGATTACCAAGTGCCAAGCCTTTTGGGAGTAACAAACTCAAGAAGCAGAAACTACTTGAATTTCTGAAATGAAGTTTATTGCTACTATGGTAATGTGACAGAATCTTTAGAATTACTTGCCAAAAGAATTCTCCAGGACTACTTATATCTACCTTAATTATATCAGAATACTTCCACAGTTCTATAAGACTAATATTTTTTTTTGTAGCAGTCCTCCTCCTATGTCTTCCTCAACAGATCTCCTATTCTTATCACATCTAAGCACTCATGGCCCTCCCTTAATGTCTTTTAGGTTTCCTGTTCTGATTTGTAATAACATATTATGATGGTAGCCACGGTATGACTTATCAGATCTCATCTCCACACATTTTTGCCAGTTGCCTGCTACCAAAAGGATTTATTAGCAAGAATTTAGGCTAGGTTAGAAGTTCTTTGATAGTTTGACATATGACGACAGATGTTCTGATAATAGACTCCATTCAAGAATGTAATCTACAGTGCATAACTTATTGATCCTTCAAAGCAATGGATGCAGCTTTCGGAACACTTCCAATAATTGGCACCAAACCATAATCATGACAGAATAAATAATAAAATACAGGTAGGGTAATCATATTAACTGTATGAACTGTGTTTGAGTAAATAATTTTGTTTACTCTCTCATTTCGGAATGCTGCACTGACTATGCCTGTTTATTTTTCTCAGGATCTAAATTGACTTAGTAGGTCGCAGGTGCCTTCTTTCAGGACTCTACTAATTTGCTCCTTTCCAAAATCTGCCAACCAGAATTCCAATGTTTCAAGAGGAGGATTCCTTGTGTCTATAAGCAATAGCTAGCTTATCAGTAATATCAGTCAAGAAAGCCAGAATTACCTAGGCTAACTGTCACTCACCAAGATGTAATGCTTTCACACATGGCATACTGATGGGAAGAAAAAGATTCATTAACTTTTTTTTTTTCATTTTTTAAATGACAGCGCCAAACTTAAAAGGGAAAATAAATCTTCTAACCACACTTTTTTTAAAAGGAAGTCTAAAATCTAATCCTTGTATTGATAAACACTTTTCAAAAGTAGAATAACTATTCATTTATTCAACACATTTCTATACCACCTCTTTCACTTAAGTAACTCTTATTAGGGGACCTAGAAGCAAACAAGAAGCTATGCAATATTTAAATGGCATTGTCAACATTTCCATCTATATTCCTTATCAACTGCTTCCTTCAACATATATTTTTGGGGCCAGGAAAACAAGTACCCTTTCTTGAGCTATTTAAAAAAAGGAACAAACCACCCTCACCCACACAATTTAGCCTTGCTTCATTTTACATCTTTGTCCAAATCTCCCTTTCCATTCCTCTGCCCCCAGTGGTGAAGGTCAGCAGATCTAAGGAAATGGAAAACAATTCTGACCACAGGTTAAGTTGGATAATAGCAGTAATGATCAGCAACAGGAAACACATGTTGTTGAGACCATTTATTGCTAAAAAATACATATTTGTGGTAGTCATAGAAGCATCAGCAATCCCAGTGGAGGCTTCTTGTCTATGAATCTTGTTACCAATTTTATTATGGCAAAGGAGATGTGTTCTATTTGAACAGATTTAAAATGGCTTGTCAGGGACAGAATTTGTACCAACAGTATCAAATAGTTAGTTACCAGATAAATGATTAGCTGCATCATTTATGATGTGAGGAAATGACAAAGGAGGAAAGGAAGGTTCCTCAATTATTTTGCTTTGACCAAAGGGCAGGTGGAACTTCCTACTGTAATCTACAGTGCAGGCTATAAGAAGCCATCATACACACATATCCTTCCTTTTCCATTAATATGGAATCATTATTCAATACAGGAACACACAAACACAAATATATATGTACACACACACACACACACACACACACACACACACACACAACTGTAAAAATCTGACTCACAGACGAACACAATACAGAAGCCTGATGATGGCAGATGAGATTCTGCCGAAACGTTGCTACAACTTTAAAAATACCCGAACAAAGCCGAATACCATACATACATACATACATACACACACACACACACACACACACACAGTTAAATGTGTTAAGAATGATAAAGATAGCTAAGAGAATAGAGATGAAGAACAATGGGAACAAATGCCATCTAAAAGAAGAAACAGAAACTAGAAAAGCTTAAATTCCATGGAAAAAACAGACAACTTGGGACATCCATCCTTTAAATTCTTACCTGTGAGTTGTTTAATTAAACTCAGTGAAACCAACTTCTGGGTAGAGATGCAAGGTTGCACTCTAAGTAAATGAAGATAATTGTGGAAAGCAAGACTCTAAAGGGCAACCATGATATGTTGTCCATATCATACTGAATGAAACATCAATATCTAACATAGTTAAAAATGTCAACACGTAAGCTTCTTAGGTTGAACTACTGATATCCTTTTTAATGCACCCCCCCCCCCATGCTTACTGCAGTAGCAATTTTGGGAAAACTAGACCATCAAAACAGGAATTCAAGCTTTCAGAGAGATGGTGGTGGTTGTGAAGGGAGGGACAATTCAAGGAGGAACCACTAATCAAAATGATTAAACTCTTTCTAATTGTGTGTCATAAGAAAATGTGTACCTTTTCCCACTTGCAATATATATCATCCACCTATGACAATTTAATATTCCATAGGATAAATGCAACATTACCTTTTTCTGCTGTTCAACTATGCAAAACAGAATTATTCTTGTTTACACTGGATTTCACATCATTTTATGTCTGGTTTAAAATACCTCCACAGGAACCTGTTATTACAGATATTTCTATTTGTATTTAAAATCTGATACAAGCTGCTGATATATAATCTATAGTAACAGAGTATTAAGAACCCAGGCATAGAAATCTGGGATATACAAAAGTGCCAAAATCATTAATGACAGTTAAAGAGTGCAAAATGTACATTCTTTATTCTGCCATACAGTTCCATACAGAACAAAATTTGATTTTTCAAAATATAAAAATAATGTATGCTGTCCATTGGCTTCTTAGCATAAAGCACATGTACTTTCCAGTTTCATTGCACATTGTTTACAGGTGTGATGGTTTTTATTTACATGTGTTTGGGCATCATCCATTTTTCCTAATACATGTTATGTTGTGGACACAAAATTCAAGCAATACAACTCAAAAGGAAATTTGTATCTTTTAAAAATCTTCTGTCTAATAATTAATTTGCTCAAATGCAAATCTTTCTCCTGGGAGTAACCCTGATTTAATTACTGCCATCATAACTAGTATCAAGAACTGATTATTGCAAATAAATATTCTGTACTTCTCAAATACCCACTTCTGAGGCAGGATGTTCACACCTGCAGTTAGTTAGCCAGCAGCATAAAAAGAACCAGGAGCACAGTTTCTTTTTAACCAGTTTGATTCAACATTGAATATTATATAAAATATTTGACTGGCAATTGTGAATACCTGAAAAAGACAGAAAATCCCAGATCTTTTTTTTTAAAAAAAATCAAAATAGATTCTGTAATTATGGGCTTTATGCCAAGAGATGATTTGCACATGATTTCACTGCATGATTCTTGATTGGTTGTCCACTCTCAATTAGTATTTCCAACAGGAATTATTCCAGTGGTCCCCTAGTTAATAGGTTGAAAAAATGAGATTTACAAATCTTAAGCCTAAAGAACTATTACTAACGCTAAATGTTTAATGTTCTAGAAACATTTGTTCCAGCAAAAACAAATGCTTTTGTGGCTTCCTAAAGGGAACAATACCGGCAATTTATTATTTGATCAAATGAAATTAGAGTAGTTGTTTTTATTTACATTCCACTTCATTAGAGAAATCAGTCTAAATTCAACTTTAATTTTAGTGTTAATTTACCTTAACTATAATAATGTTCAAATTTTAATTGGGGAAAGCACTTTCCTACCCCATGAAACCAAAACATCACCCACATTGTTCCAGTAAGATCCTAGTGTTTAGAAAACTGTGGGAAATGAAATGGCGAAGGGGGAACTGAAAAAAACTGCACTTCATCATCCTCCAGTGACAATTCTCTGCTGGATTCTTCCTCTGAATGGAAGTGCTAAACAAAATATCTAATATTTAGCATACCTAAAAATAATTTATAGTACCTGGCTTCGTTAAGCTTCACATTATGGCTGTTTTTCAAAATCAAAAGTACTGTTGTGAATAACATATCCTTTACATTATTTTCACTCTAGCTACAGAGAAGCTTTTATGAGTTTTGTTTCCAATCTATTAAAGAAATTATATTTACCTCAGGAAATATTGGTTTTCCTCCAAAAGAAATAACTTTTTTTTAGAAAGTGAGCTAATGTTAAAAATGTGGAAATATGTTAACACTTATTGACTCATGTGATCCTACAAACTCAGATAAATTTCCTCCCCTCTATTATCTCTCTAATTAACATAATTAAACAGCCATTTAATCAAATCATATGGTGTACTGGCTGATGTTATGGAAAGTTATCGTGAAATATGTATTCCCCCCCCAAGCCTTAGGTAAATTTAGGTATATGTAATTGTCAATTGCTTCTCATTCCACATTCGTAAAAAAACCTATTTGACCATTGCAGCATTTGGATTGTTTCCCTCTGAATCAAAAACATAAGCAGTGGTAGCTATAAAAAATACCTAATTTTTAGTATTAGTTACTGTTTAATCCATGGTGGGTATAATTTCGGACAGGTATGCATCCACGCATATTGTTAATGGATTTATTCCTATTACATTCTATCCTACAATATTGAACAAAACCCATTCCTACTGTATATTTCTATGAAAATAGGCTTGAATATATTGGGACATTTAGCCTTACTTCATTTTTATTTCAATTTCTCTTTTATTATATAACTCATAGCTGGTAAATCCTTATGTTTATCCAGACTCTTCTAATAGATGAGTTAAGATTATGTTGCATACTATTACAAAATACAGTGTTTCAAATATATTACATATGTCAGCAAGAAATATTGATTCATATGCCACTGTATTCACAAAATCTTATTTTTCTTAAAAATGAAAAGGATTTACTTCATTTTTTAAAAAAGTTGTGCTTATAACAGCTCAATTTATGTCTATTCAAAATTAAGCCTTATTAATCTGGATATAATAATGGATATAAGTTTCAGCCTAAATTCTCTGAAGTGGATCATAGAAAGGAATGTTTTGAACAAATGCTGTTCCATATAAATAGATCTCCCATAAAATATATTAAATTTGAAAGAATAGGCCATATTAGCCATATTTTAGTAACCTTTATGAAAAACTTGAATAATTTATTACAACAGATTTCTGCAAGCAATTATCTCCTAGAAGAGTATACAAAATGTTAGACTTCTTTTTAAAATGTTTATATACCTTTTGCAGTAATTAGAAAATTATCTACTTTGATTTTAAATTTTGAACTGTACATGTCATTTAAATACTATCAATCGTAGATATAAAAAAAGGTGTTCCGCCCGAGAAGCAGTGAACCCACAATTTTAAAATTGTTTATTAAGAAACAGTCTGCTTTAAAACAACTTAATTACCTGAGACTTGTCCTTTGAAGACTGCTTCTAAAATCACCTTTATAATCACAATGAAATTGGAAGAAATATGGATCCTGCTAGGTTAATGGTCTGTTTCTTGCTTTAGATACATTTAGAAATGTGCACAACAATGCTGTTTAGATATTGAGATGTTGAACTGTCATTTTAATCAGAACATTAAAATCAAACTATATGTTTCTATCATAAAGGCTCAACAAAGAATCAAACTGGTTTCTCTGGGCACATACTGTATACCAATATATTGATATTTTTGCCCTTTTGCTGTGAGGTGACAGTGATTAATTTAGAAAAGGAGTTTGTGGAATTAGTAATGCAGATGCTGAAAGGCAAGTGGCAAGACTCTAAAAGAAGATTACTTGAAAATATGCTACTTGTTCCCCGCGCTACTGGCACTTACCCATAAGATAAAAGTACAATATGACCAAAGCCAATTCAATGGTAGTGTGCAGAATGTCAGCCAAACAAACAACATAAAACAAATCATGTGTTATCTGTGGTCACTTCTTCAGGTTAGTCCAAGAACTCATAACTTACATTCTTCTGTCCTTCCTTGTTTATTCAATTAAACATGTAATGGTTAATAAACTGACATAGTCCAAAGTTAGTAGGTTGGTATTATAACATTTATTAAAATAATGCTATGGGTTAATAGAAACAGCAAAGAACCAAAGAATTAAAATGCAAGCTATGTAAAAACCCAACTAAAACCCAAATATGTCTAATGTATTTAGTCCAGTAGCTAACTAAAAGCCTAAGAAAGACAACACTCCCAATATAATAATAAAGTACTGCAAAACAATTAGCAATTTTCAGTTATCAAAATTGTGGGTTTTGCATTTTTGTATCCTTTTCTCAATCAGGAAAAATTATTCTGAATGTTATATAACATACATATAAAACAAGATAGAAAAATACATTATAAACTTGTAACAATGGCTGTAAATACATTATCTTACATGTTTCTCATAGGCAATAGGTTGGTTATGTTACATACATAGCATCAAACTAAGATAAAAGAATAGACAAATACATGTCATCTGTACGGTTACATACAAGCGACACTCCCATATACCCACTCTAAAAATTACATAATACTGTCAGAAAAAAAGACTTAAACTACATATTCTAAGAAAGAAAAATTCAATAAAGGATGATAATACTGAGAACCAAGGCATTCAGAGATTCAAAAGTCATGCTTTAAGTTGATCCAAAATGTTATCAACCAAGTTTTAAAACTTTTTTTCAGAACAAACATTACTTTTAGAAGTCATACTTCTCCCAAGAAGAGACCTCTGATCAGCATCTAAAAATGTCCAGGTTTATCACAGTTGAGATGAAACTGGATCAAATACTGGTAACGTTATAGCAATCCTCTCTTCAAAATGTTTGAGTGTCGCAAGTTTATTCAACCAAACAAAAATCAAAATGGCACAGCATATACCAAAAGTAAAACCAAATAAAAAACAACAAAAATGTTATGTAACAGGAAGACAAAGCCAGTGGCAGAATAAAAGGAAAGCTAGCTGCGTACAAAAAGATGAATGTTTATTGCATAGTAAATAAACTGATACTTGTTTCCAGGTGAGACACAATGTTGATAAAGTCACCATGCAGATGCTTAAAAAATAAGCCCTCTTTATCTAACTTACTATTGACCTTTGATTTGGAAACTGTGAAGGTTTTTAGGAGAATAAGCTGACACAATGTAAAGGGCAAGGTATCACCTGATCTTTGCCAATTTGCTTCAAAGCCACGACCATGTTGATACTTGCTCATTAATTTTTCACTCCACTTTTGTGCGTAAAGTGTTTATAAACACTAGTGTTAATTAATACTAATTCAGCCACACAAACTTCTTTTAAAAATTCAAACTGAACCACAGCTGGATTTTCCTCCTTTAAAGGAAAGCGCAACCAGTAGTTAACATTCCTCAAGTAGAAGTTTCATGAAAAATTATGTAAATTCATACGTACTTAGCATTATAGCTAAAACATCCAGAACTTATAACATGCTCAATCTTAATGTTTGGTTTAGTCATGGACGAAATTATATGGGAGCAAGTTTAAGTTCTCTTGTACTTTCCTGCATCTAGTTCAATCAGGAAAAAAAGATAACTAATCTCTAAATCATAATAAAAAACCAAAACACTTGCTACTCTATAACTACTGTAATCTTATAATTTGATTTAGAATGAAACTGCATCGTAGAACCCTTTGGTTTAAGGCTGAGCAAGTATTATAAAAATATATTGTCTACAATTGAAGAGGGAACGTGTTACAAAAATATTGCGGTTGGCTGTTGGTGGAACAATTCTATTTCACAGTTTGGGATCTGACAAGGTTGCATCATGCTGTGGCAAAAACCAGGTAATTTTAATAGTCAACTCATTTGTCTTTCCTCACAGCTTCTTTTCACATACTGGGCGGACTGAGTGGCATGCATTCATTAACTTGCTGTCTTAGGGAGGAGCTGATTATATGACACACCTGACTAAATGACCATGAAGAAAATAAGGCACTTTCTTTTCTTTATACTTATTCCAATACTTAAAAAATAAAAAAGAAAGACAAAAAGGCTCTTTTGGTCTTTTGTTTCTCGACAACCACCAGAAAAAATCATTTAATGAAATAAAGGGTTTCTTTGTTCTTTTTTCTTTTTTATAACACTTGAAAGTATAAAATGCTACATTTCCAAAAATATATATTTCTTCTGCACCAGCACCCTTGTATAGTAAAAGTATCTACTTTTTTTTCAATTTGTTTCAATGCACTACACTTTATCTACAATTTCATTACATGTATACAGCAAATAGGCAAGCATGGCTTTTATATCCTTATGAATTTACTCTATACAGGGAGGTTTAAAAAAATATTTGAACAGTTTGCCCAGTAATGTGACACATAATGCATGTACCTTGTACTCATTTAATTTTTAAAAGGAAGTTGATGTATAGTAAAAGAACTGTATCTCAGCATTAAGCTTCGATAGGGTTGCTGTCTTTTAATGCATTGATGTGGTTCAAAAATTCAGTAACCTATCTTTCATGGCACTTTTTTTTTTTCTTAAAAACACCCAATTTGGCAGGTAATATAAAAAAGGCTGCATCTTCTGCCCTTTGAGGGCATTGGTAGTGATTACACTGCAAGTCAAATTTTGAATACTTTTAGGAATCCCTTCACCAATGATATCCCTGACCAAAGGTTCATGCATGATGCATCATCACACAGTACATTCAAAGAGAGCTTTGACTTCTTTATGAGAAGAGAAAGATTCCTAGAAGTCTCACAGTAACTGCCTCTGACATCAGAGAGTTAAGGGACATCTGCTTCCATCTCTTAAATGAGGCCCTTCTTACCATTTTTAGGGTGGGACACTAAAAGATGATCAGTGCGGAAGGATGAATTGGACCTTATTGCTTTACTACTATTCAGTGCAGGTTCTAGAACCACTTTCACCCAAACAGGGAAAAAAAGCTGAGTTGGAGGACAACAAATTCTTTGTCTTTTTGTTAGATGGTAAGACCAACGGACAAATGCCTCAGCTCGCTGCACTGAAGACAGACAAGCAAAGGCGATTACCAGTTAACTGATCAGCAGGCAGGCATGGTCAGGTCATCATTGGGTGAAGAGTTCAGAGGTCAGAAGGTCATAGGTTAGTTGCCGGTGGCGGCTGGGTGGTTAGAAACAAAAAAAAAACAAAAACAAAAAACAAAAAAACAAAAAAGAAAGAAAGATAGAGAAGAGATTAGTTTCAGCTAGTGACGGCTTAATGACAACATGAAAACTAATAACAACTAATAAAAACAAGCATGTTTAATTCTGACATACTGGCTTGACACCATCTACAGAATGCAATAAAAATCATGACAGCCTAGTATCATGATTTGAACATATGAAGAAGCCCAGTCCCCACAAAATTGGTTAACAAGGAAAAATAGAAATAAAAATATAACTAATGGTTAGTAGCAGTCAATGAAAGAAAAAACAAAACAAAACAAATGATGAACAATTTCTGGAACTTGATAAAAGAATTGAGAACAGTCAGTGCACCATATCAGTATCTGACTGCTATTAAGCATTAGTATTCTCCCATGTGCAAGCAATCAAAGCAACTAGTAATGATGAATGTGATTATTAATAACTGACTGTTAAGAGAAATGAATCTAAGAAATTTGATTTGTTGACATTTGATTTCAAAAACTATCGGCCAAACAAGTTTTTTGTTCAATAAATTTTATTGCTTTTCAATGATTCTATTTACAATCAACACTGAACTTCTTGGCTTCATGATACAAAGCAATACTAAATTGAAGTCTAAAAGAGTAGGCATCGTTCATGGGAAACAGGAAAAGCTCAAATGTTCTAGCGAGCTTTTTCCTTTAAAAAAAAACACCTCTATCTTACACATATAGGACACTAAGAAAATGCACTTGTATGTAAACACTGTAAAAGTCCTGCCATTTAAAATTCTATATTTAAAATGCTCTAGTTACATCAAAAATATAGGAAATCTAATTGATACTAATAAGGCATTTTAAAAACTACAAACAGCTCTTTTTTCAAAGCTAATACTTTGCAAATACAATAAAATTTTGACATTTCATATACATTCCTGCTTTATATTTTTATATTTTAAAAGAAGCCACCTGTAAATACTATTTTCTTTTCCAAAACACACAAATATTACAATAAAACATAAAAAAGTTCTCAAGTGGAAAGTTATCATTCCCATTTTTCTTGAGCTGTTTCTTCTTTAATTATTCTCTTTCTCATTCTCCTTCAACAACTTGGTCCACTTTACAGTAGTACAAATTTTAAGACTCATTCAACAGCTTTATTATCTCTAATAAATTCTGAGGTTTGATAAGAACATTTGTACTGTTGCCATTGACTAAAGCAGAGGAGATGAAAGTGAGAAAGGTGTTCAGTGCAAAGTCAGAGTTGTGCCATTTTTAAAAATGAATTCAGTAGGTGCAATGTTCACAGATAGCACATTTTTAAAGGCCGTACATCTTGGGTTGGCTTTATATTATTTCTATGGCCTATCATTTAGGCTACAGTTCATGAACTCTAAAACCATTACTGTTGTAACTTAAATGATACCTTATTTTCCCTGATTTTTTTTAAATGCTGAGAAGTGGGGTTTTAAGTTAAAAATATTGTAAAAAAACCCACCTTAAAATTAATAAATATTTTATGTGGCATTATCTTGCCACTATAAAAATGTGTATTAGATATCCAGAATCTTAAAGCGTTCTTGGTACTTATTACAATTTTAATTAATATGGTATTACAATTTGTAGATATAAATTATGTGAAAATTGGCTTTGAGAAAAACACTTACTGTTATAGTTTCAGCACTGCCATTTCTTGTGTATTTAAATCAATGCAAGCTATCGTAAGATACCAGTACACCTGTGATATATCCTCTGCCAAGTCCTTGACCATCTACAGTACACACAGGTTTGTCAAGTGTGCAACACCATTACAGTTTATTACAATTAAATCAGTCAGTCTCTCTGTTACATAAATTCAGTTTTATATTATTTATATGGCGGGGCTTAGGATAAATTATGTGATCTCTTTAACTCTCAAAAGAAATGAAATCTGAAAAGTTGGGAGCTCTTGCTTTAAACACAATGCTTACATATAAGCCAGCATTAAGAATGAAATATTTAATCAGACAATAATGGGATACTTCTTTTAAAACCTCTGTTAACCAAAGATCAAATTAATGCATATGCTAGCTTCAGTTAACTCTTCATAGTTTTTCTTATGAACAGAAAGTGATTCGGTTTACTGACATTGAATTTTAAACACATATTGAACTGGACAAGTATTCAGACATATGTGAAGCTCTAGAGCATCCAGTTATGTTAGTACAATGGAATTTTCAACTTGGTTGCACAAAACAAATTAAACTTGAATGGGGAACCAAGTAATATAAATAAAAAATGTATTAATAACAAAAACCAGTATAGCATTCTACTCTTTTACACTATTGTCCACAATTCAAAATGAATAAACAAAGCCACCTCAGAGTTTGATGGAATCTGGAATTATTCATCATGTTCACTAATGTCATGTGTATCTGAATCATATACCAACATTAGTAAAACCAATTTTTAGGGAGAAAAAGGTCACCATAGTCTATACAATGGTAACTGTAACTAAGATGTACTTTGGAACATTCTACTACTAAAGTGTATGCTATGTGCTCTCAAATATTACCAAAATAAAAATAAAAATCTTAATACAATGTCTGCAAATTAGTTTTAATGAATCTCCCCCAAATCTACAAAACATTGTTTCTAATAACTGCCAACTCTAGATACAGTTAAAAATTCAGTCACAAACTGAACTACCACCCAAACATCAAAGACTTCTAGATACAAAATATTAAAAGCTAGTTGATTCTCTGGCCTAATAACTATCCAGTACAATTTTCTTAAGCAGTGAAATGTGATTTTAATTCCCATTCCACTTGATATATCTGTCCTGATTCCTTTATCTTTAGATATCCACATGCGACCATAATTTGCAAAAGAGGAGAATCAAGTAAAGTGGGTTTATAGCACAATTTTTTTCACATTCAACAACACTCACATGTGGAATCCAAGAAGAATGGAAGTAGGAATGCATGATCTTGCTCCCTCATTATATGTACAAAAGGTATTTTTCACAGAAGTGAACATTCATAACGGTGATTCAACACAAACGGGGGCGTTCAGAAAAGAAAATATCTTGAAAATACAATGTGGCATTTCGGAAATGTTGCAGAAAGTACCAATCTGGTTTGGAATGTTTCTAACAATGAGCTCCTATGGTATGCACTCAAGAACTGGTTAAAAGTTATAAATAAAGACACTGGTATTTATTTAGGATCTGAAATATCATTTTGCATAAAATTTATTCTTATCTGAATTTATTCTAGTGCACTGTTACAAATGTACTCCAAGAATTAAAATTTTGCATTCTAGTCTCATTTGCACTTTAGACAATGCAACCTAAGTTAATCCTCAGGATACCTCTGCCAACTAAGGGAGGTATATTGATATCACAACTGAGTTGCCAAATTCAGAAACCAAAACAATACTACAGTGAAACAAATGTTCCTAAACTGTCACACTGCTTTTAGTAGTAAATTCAATGTCAATAAACCGAGAAGTCATTTCTCACAAGAAAAAGATATCATTCAAAAGCCTATAAATTTACAAGGAATGTAAACTGCATGATATAAAGGAGAAAATGAAGATTTATTTTCCCTTCAATAACCAAGCCAAGCATGTTTTTTGCGTTACCTACCAAAAAACCCAAGGTATAAGTTAAAAAAATGAATTTTAGTTGCAAATGCATTTTTTAAATCCTAGAAGCTAGGAAAACACACTCAAACTTGAGATATATCACTTTTACTCTCCTTGTTAAATGTAGAGATTTTAGGGCAAATGACACAAACAGCTTGCCAACAGAGAAGAAATGAATCTTCAGTTTTCTCCTGAAAAAATACATATAGCACTTACTTCTACCTTATTTAAGCACTCATCCATTCATTTTATTTTGCAACACCAATTTGATATATCTCAAATTATTTAAGAGTCCCATAGGAAAATCAAATACCGACCCAAAAATAAAATGATGCCTACTTGAATTAAAACATAGCGCTCACAAAGGAAGTTATAACTTTGTATACTCAATACACTGAAGTGTATGTGTGTGTGTGTGTAGATTTTTGATAGAAAGGGTACAGTAGTTTTAAATTGCTAAAAAAGTGTTATCTTCACTTCAATTTAATATAAACATCAATAAAAAGTCAAAATAGAATTTGATTAACCAGTTGTGGTGTTGCAAATTTTCATGTACACTCAAAGCATTTCTTATAAGCAAGAACTGCAGAACTAAACTAACCTCTGTCTGCGGTCACAATCCTTTGGTAAGGATGGACACGCATATCGTGCCTTCGAACTTTAGTAGCCACCGCACCTAGTTAAATTGCAATTACCAAGACAGTTAGAAAACATTTGATAAAACATTAACAGCAGGCTTATTAAAATGAATTTTAAATGATCACTTTCTTAAAACACTATTTAAAGAAAGCAACACGTTAAGGCACAGTAGTTTCAAATTTTAACCTTAATATATGAATTATATCTGTGCAGATTAATACTGCATTTATTTTAAACATCCAGGCCTTAACCTGCATTATCCATTCATTTACAAACTTGATTACAGTATTTCATGAAATCTACTAGACCCAAACACAATTGTGCTTTACTAGTCACATATTCACTGAAGTGCCTTCCTCGCAGCAGGACTATCTTAAATAATGCCATTTTTAATACTGAAGGTTCTTTGCTAATTTTTAAACAACTTCCAGTTTTTACCTTTAAAAAAAAATATTATAACACAATTCCTCAAGCCTACAGACTGTTTTAAAAACTAAGTCAATAACTGAACTGCAATGAATTAGGTGATTAGTAAAGCAAATAGTACAGAATACATAGCAGTCAGTATACTACCATACACTCATAAATCACAGCTACCTTGCCATAGCACAGGCTACATCAAATTAATAGCATTTTTATTTCTATGTGCAAAAAAGTGCAAGTAAGTCACTGACTGCTAGGCTACATTTTTTTCAAGGCTGCTGAAAACTAAACATTTGTTAAAAGTCAGCTCTGATGAGGTTCAGTTAAGACCATTCTTGAATTCTTAGCCTTTCGTTGGGAAAGCCATACCTAAAGATAAAAGGGAATTAAATATTAGTCAACTAAGATTTGATGCTACTGTCAATCCCTCCCATAAATTTATTTCCTAATCTTCCCTGAATCATTTATACATTTTCCCTAAATTACTTTTCTTTTTGAATCCTTATATTTTGCCAAAAATATTAGTAAATGAGGGCTTTACAATTTGTTTGAAATAGTGTTTTCTTTTTTAACAATGGGGAAGGGGCACATACAAAACACAAGTTCTCAAACAATTAAAGTGGACTCACTGGGAGTGGAATGAACATGGGCATGCACATGCATGCAAAAATAGCTGAGAACAGCTTATGAACTTTAAAAAAAAAGATGCAGCTGCTTTAACAATTAGAATAGACAAAGTTCTTACACAATGAAAAGAAAATCTTTCAAATAATTTGTACAGCCTTGCTGGCATTCATCACGAAAAATAAAGATGCATATTTCCATAACAATAGTTTTAACACCTAGTATTTTAGAGTCAATGTTTATTAACACATACTTATACTTAATTTTCACAATACAGCAGGAAGTAATATATGGCATTTACATTAGTGATCAGTTCTCTACATTGGAAGCATAGTCTTGACTCTGATATTGTGTTGTAAGAAACTATTATCATCTCTATATTCATAAATTGTATTATATCACCTATTTCAGATTTGATTACTATTAACTTCATCACATACATAATAGAATCAAAATTAAAATGAATATTTACACATAATTGTAAACATTAATTATAATTAGTAAATCTTTAGTAAGGGTGAACTTAGCTGAAAATTAGCCATAAACTAATACTATGTATAAAACTATATTATTGTATTTAAGTTACGATAGGTGATATAAGTATCTAAAGTGACAGCATGAAAACATTTCAAACGGAAGCAATAACTTTTTTAAAAAAATTAAAATTTTATAATTAAAAAATATAGGATTATGTTCTATTCTTTAAAAAATCCCTAATATGCATAGTTCCAACAGTCTAGCACTAAAAGTTAATTAACATAAATTAATTTCATATTTAATTATATATGATGGTATATTATGAATATCTATGGAAATGCTACATTCATGTTATTCATTTATTGGTGATTATAAATATCTCTATTCAAGCTAAAGTGTTCCTAAAAATATTATTATCTTGAAAAACTCACAAAGGAAATGAAAATGTGAACTAGCAGATAATATACAATTGCCCAATCTTAACACTATTGTTAATTGTAATTATTTTAAAATAACAGCTATTTTATGTAAAAAGAAGTATGTTGTAAATTACAGTAAAAGAATTGGTATTACAAAAGCACTTTTAAATATAGTGAAATATAAAATAACTGCTATTTTCTCAATCCCAGAGAAAATGGGAAGTATGGATGTAGGCATGAAATGTATTGTTTGCAATCAGGCTTAGAATTTTAGGTTAAAAAAATAAAGATAGGGAACTAAATAATTGATTCACGACTTCAAATGTCTGGGGATCCAAAAAGCTAATGGTTAAGCTGTCCCATGGATTTCAATGGAAGAGCAACCTAGGTAGATAACTGATATATTCAGCAATATATTGTATATAGTTCAATCAGGCATGCATTCACATAAACGGATAGCAGGTTGCAACTAATTTATCAAACTGAAATAAATGAGATTTTATATGTGTTTTTCTTGGACTATATTTTTGCTCCTGAATATAATCACCAGCAGTAACTACTTTTCAGTCAAGCATTAAAAATGACATAAAACAACATAATTCATTATATACATTTAATATAGGAACAAAGGAAAAAAGTTAAAAAAATGATATGAACAAAAACAGCAATATCAAATTAACACTAATGTTTTCTACTAAAATAAAGTCTTCATGCTGAAAACTAAGGAACCAAAGCATTAAGAATATCAGGGGTTTCAATCTCCTGATCTCCTCTAGAGAGAGAGAAAAAAGTAATTTTTCAAATCCAGTATCCTTATTATGTGGGGACACACTTGTTTAAAAAGGGAAGCACATTTCATTGACAGTAAAACAAAAATGCTTTCAGAATCTTTCCAAACATAATGGGGCACAAGCCATGCTACCTATAGTACTCAATTAAACTGTCTTGGAGAAACTTACCTAATACCCCACTGGGTTCAATAGGATACTCAAGAATTGATGTAGCAGGTGCCAGTGTGTAGGGATATTCATAAGGTGTGTAAATTAAACCAGCTTCAGGTCCTTGGGGAACTATTGCAGCAGTTGGGTGAGGAGTTCCATTTGGCATGACAGCGGTCTGTATTTGTCTGATCAAAGGCATTATGGTAGGGCCAGCTGGCGTAGGGGTACGCAGGGCAGCTGGTGGAAGAACAGGCGCAGGCCCTGTGATAATCCTTGGAGCCTGGGCTGTTGCTGCAAGAGAAAAGGCAAGGGCTGCTACAGTAAGCAAAGAAATTCAGAAGAAAGTATGAAGACAGTAGTGCAAAACATGAAAAGATGGGGGAAGTAGAAAGAAAAGTAGGAAAGAAGAAAAATAAAAGGAAATCATTAGTACATGCATTGATCACACAGTGCCAAAGCACACCATTCAAAAGCAACAGCTTTCCATTTCCCAGTGTGATTAAGAATGAACATGCAAAATAAAAGCCAATTTAAAACGGCAGAATATATTTCTAAAACAGATAACACACAGCACAAAAGCTCAATGTAGATCACATATTTTTCATTACCTATGCCTTCAAGACTGCATGAGACTGAGAGGCATGCAGGAAACAAAGAAAATACTGTTGTAATTGCATGTGGAATATTAAAAATAGTGAGATTTTAAAATCCACATAAATTCAGTGAAGCTTAAATATACAATGTAACATATTTCAGTTGCAACTTAACCAGTAAACATTCTATTAAGTGAGCAAATACAGTATCAACATTTGTTTGTATCTCCTGTCCATTTTCTGAACCATCACAGGACAAGTGGTGACAAGGATACAGAAAACATTTGTCACATTTCCCCCCCCCCCCCATCTAATATAACTAGAAAACAATTCTGTAACTTTTTTCTGTTTAGAGACAGGATGGCAATATAAAAAACTAAAATACAATAAACTGTAAGTAAAGATGAGCATTTATGGTAATATATGTTTACACTAATAGTTTATCAAAACAGAGTGAAATACTGCTAAGTATATATTTTACAATATATTTAAATTACCACTTAAAAAGCAATTGTGGTATGTTCAGGTAGCACTATTTAATATTTGAAATTTAAGAGAAAGCTGAACCATTAAAACTACTAACTGATCAATAACGAATAGATAATAAATCAATTCTGAAGGTAAAGGAAGAGCAAAATTCTGAGCTGTAGTTTAACAAAAGCAAATAAATAGCCTGCTGGTCATGTTATGGTCATTTAATCCTGTCTTTCTATACAAAATGTTCTGACAGATTCCATTGTTATTTTCTATTCCAGTGTGTTGTACCAATATCACTTGTAATGTTGGTTTTTTTTTACAAATACCATTCCTAGCAATTCACAAGGAGCACGTGTAAAGAAGAGGGGGATGTATCTCCATCTTAAAGCTCTTTGATTATATTTTTCTGACACAGTTTAGAAGAACTGTAAGTAACAATAGAAGTTGTAAGACACTGAAGTGTAGTCAATTCATCACAAAAAGGCAGGCTTCAGAGAATCGTTCTTTCTCAGGACAACATAACCTGGTAACAAGGTTTCCAAGTTGCCAGTATTCTTTATAAGACTCATACACTCATTAATTTGTAGATTTTTAAAATATTCAGGCATCTCCTAGCATCATGATGTAACTTAAATCCTAGACTTGTTATACTAGAAAATGGTGATACCTTATGATAAATCTAGGAAATATCTCTATACCTAACAGCAAAGTTGCTTAAGGCATGACAAGATTACTTCTTGAACCTATGAGATATCAAGTACTTGCCCTGGAGCATAACTTAACGAAGTGGCCACTACAAACATGTCAAAATCATCATATGTGGACCAGTAAACCACTTTCAAAACAAAAGATTTGGGGCACAACAGGAAACACAAGTGATTGTCAGTGATCAAGACCAAGTATGAACTAATCCGTGCATCAAAGTTTTAGAAATGCTAACACAGTGTTTTCCTAATGGGTATCAGGAACATGAGAAAAATGTACTGGGATGTGGTTTGAATGTACTATATTGCTGAAGTTGGAGACCATTAATGAGAATATTATAGTGCAACTTAGACTATGAGAAAGTAACTAAAAATAAAGTTCAGATAAACACTAAATATTAGCAGTGATTCAGCTGTCTCCATAGCTGCTAAAATCATACTATCCAAAACATAATGTTAAAAAAGAAAACTTATACTATACTACAAATTTTTATTTTATAAGAAATAATAATCTCTCAAAGCTGTAAAACATTCTTTAAAAAAGTTTTAAAAAAGTAAAGAAAAAAAAGTAAAGAAAAAAGTAAGAAAAAGTAAGAAAAAGTAAAGAATCTGGGATCAGATGCTGAAATAGGTATCAGATTACATGGCTAAACTTTAAGCAAACCTACACTATTGTAAACTCAATAATTTCAAAACTTAATGCAAGATCACTTTATGCTGCAGGTACAAATTCATTTTAAAGCTTTGCAGCTGAAAGTCCATACAAGTTTACTCAATGAAGTAAGGAACATTTCAAATAAGTATTGCTTTTAGTGTATTTATCTTTTATTTCAACTAATGTTTGGATAGTGGATTTTAATGCCATGAGTCCAAATGGAGTGCTGCAGCATAATAAAAAAGAATTCTTATTTTGACTTTGTTTAGATTTATTGGTAGTGATATTGGACAAATGTATCTTTGGACTTTTGAAAGGACTGTTAAGTATTTGTTAACAGTGTAAAATATATGCTGAAATTCTCACACTGTCATTTGCATGGGAAGCTATGAATAATAGGTCTGTTTAGTTAGGTTTTCTGCAAATTTATAAAATACTGGCTTATCTAAAATGATGGATGAATGAAATCTAATAGAGAATAACTTCCCAAAGTACTGCCAGAGTTCTGAATCAAATTCAGCCTTATTGTGCCATACAAGGGATCTTCAGTCTTTCTACTACAAGTTCCTTACATATGTATATTAGAAAATGAATCTATCATAGGAACAGTCTGGACCAAATGTTGTGGTAGGCCCCATCATACACCAGAAAACTTTGTATTTCTATCAGTTTTGTGATTCATTGAATATAAAAGAGCACTGATGTGAAGTATTATTCCCTATTATCTATTAGTGGTTAGATAAATCATTATTATTCTCAAAATGCAATGATTTGCCTGTTAATGTTTCAATATGACTAAAATATAATCCAGTCAGCAAGTGAAAAGCATTTAGTTTTCAAATATCCCTGAATACATGCATTTGTGAAAGCATGCTGAATCAACTGTTTACAAAGTCATCATTACTATCATATAACTGATCTCAGTATTCACAGCAAAAGAAATGGGGGAAAGTAGAAAATAAAATACTACATAGAATATGGTCTGATCTCACCCTAACATATAAGAGAACTACTTTCCTGAAGGTGCCAAGTCTCTGCCTCCATGGGTGAATTAAACAGAATTTATTTGGTCTATGGAGATTCTCAGTCATCCAGGTCATGATTGTCCCAAAAGGTTTTTTTTTCCCAAGAGGCAACTGGACTTTCAGATTTTTTCTTTGAAGACGTTTTGCTTATCATCCAAGAAACTTCTTCAGCTCTGAGGAGCTGAAGAAAAACCAAAAAGTCCAGTTGCCTCTTTAAAAAAAGCACCTTTGGGAGAGAATTTATTTTGTAAAAGTCACCACAATTAAGACTATATTTAGTGAAGACTTACTTAAGAAAAAGCAAGAGATGCCAGGAAATATGTGCAATACCTTTTTTTCTTCCAAAAGCAAGCTTTGCACAATATGTACTATATTATGGAGTACAAAAATATGAATAGAGATAGGCATGCTCTGGAAAGCAAGATAATATACATGGGGCAAATACAAAATGTACTCTGTGAGCACGAAGGATATTTGAAAAGGCTATAAAATATCATGTGAGTGACAAAAAGAACTAAAACACATTTTGTCAGCTTCTATTTGCCATATAAAGAACTAAATTCTTGTACACATATGGAAAGTTCTACAGTATTATAGGACTTACGTGATTTGATATTGGCGTCTCGGTAGGTACCATTCAGAATTGCAAGTTCCATTAACTGCATCTTTTTAAGGCTATCTTCTCCCTCTGCCTGCAAAAATGAAGTACATTATTAGCAAAGCAGTTTATAATCTCATAGCACAATTGCAAGGAACTTGATACAAGTTCTAACTGATAAATGAAATAGAAACACATTTACATAAAGGGAATTGATGCTGATGCTGCTCTAGTCACATAATGACTTCTTATATGCTTTTGTAAATTCAAAATCCTGCACCTTTTAATGTACCTATTAGATTTCAAGAATAGGTAAAAGTCACTGTAATTGTACTATACTGTGACAGTGCTATAAAAAAGTAATAGAGATTGTTCTCTTCTGGACTATAATTCCAATGTATAAATTCTTTCTTTCAAAGGTAAAACAAATCTGGATGAAGATAGGAAACTTTTTATTGAATCAGAGTTGTACAAAATATACTAGCTTAAAGGGCTGAATCAGACTTCCATTCAATTTGAAATAGAAGAGTCATGATTCTTAAGTCCAAAATGAAAACTCTGAAATGAATGGCTAACAAAATTTAAACTGTAACACAAGTACCAATGCTTCCATGAGGGAAGTCTATGACTATTATGAAGTGTTTCTTGACTCTTGATGAATGTATCTCTTTTATGTACACTGAGAGAATTTTCACTAAGACAAATTCCTTGTGTGTCCAATCACACTTGGCCAATAAAGAATTCTATTCTATTCTAAGCACATCTATTCAAAGTTATGATCCATGCATATTTGCTACTTATAAGTCAAGTTTGAAAACTTCATAAGTTATGAAAACTTTAATGGATATAACTTCTACAAAATTAAACTGGATAAAGCATTCCCGCATCAACAGACCAAATTACAATTAGTAAACTAATCTATTCTTTGTATTTATAAATGTTAGTTTGCATTTTAAAATATAATTTAGTTACTAATAAGCAATAAACAAAAAAGTATATATTCTTTTTAAAAGCATTTTATTGAAAGGTTTTAACAGCAATAAGAACTAAAATAGAGGGAAAACAAAAAGAAAAGAAAAAGAAGTGCAATTAAAGTGCAATTAAAAAAAGAACATTTTTAAAAAAGGAAAAAGATGTAAAAAGATGTAAAGATGTGGCTTCCTATATTCATAGCAATTATAAGTAGTTAATTTTAACCTCGCTTTCTAAAGTTACATAATGACCTTCCTCTTTCTATAATCCATTCAGTCTAATCATCAAAACCATAAATCACAAGTTCATTTCTTTTCATTTTTATGCAAAAACCCATAAGGGATTTCCAATTACCAATAAATATAAACATTATTCTTAGAACATTTAACTATGTACTCTTAATTGAAACAATTCACCAATTCCCAATTTTAAAATTTTTACTTATATCTTGCCTTTATCATTTTTTTATAAAAAAAAAAAAAAAAACACAAGTGGTGAACGTATCTAGTATTCCTTCCTCATATTTTCCAAACAACAGAGCCTAAGGTCACCTAGTTGGCTTTCATTGCCAAGGCAGGACTAGAACTCTTGATCTCCTGGTTTCTAGCCTGCTGCCTTAAACACTTAGATGAAACTGCTTAAATCAAACTCTGTAAAAATACAACAGATAGGAAGCACATCATTTTAATGAATTAGCTATTATTAGATTGGCAATTACAGAAAACTGGTACAATGACTATATCAGTTTTAAAGATGTATTCTTCTAAAACAAACACAATACTGTGTGTATCAGTGAACTGAGAGAGAGCTGATTTAAATAAAATCAGCAACAATGCTTATGCATGCTTTTCTTTTAGCTTAAAATAAAACAACTTATACAAGCATTTCATCTTTGAAATCACAATCAATTATAAATAATATGATATATTATAATATGAAACAATAATCAGAAAAATATATTACTGAAATGATTAATCATTTGTTTTTTTTAAAAGTTGGTAATTACTAGAAATGTGTTTTGAGAGGCTATAGATACTTACATTTACTAGGCACATTTAATCCCTGTTGTAGTTTCTGATACCAATATTTTATCTCCCCCTGCCCTCACCAATTCTTAAATGGCTTCTCATTAATGGCAAAATTTAAGTAGCAAGGAGTAAATGAGATGAAGGGAAAGAAATTGAAACTAGTGGCACAATGGAGTTAAATGTGATCTTCAAACAGAGAACTGAGAAGTTTAAAGAACAAAAGACTATGAGTTGGTATATGGACATGATCAAAGTAAGGATGGTTTTCAAGGACAGAACAGCATAGAAAGTTGTAGTGAATAGGTTTGATATAAACTGGCTTTAGTCAGAGTTTCTTTCCTTTTCTCTTATCTCCTGTCTTCAATTCCTTTTGATACTCTTTTTTTTAAAAAAAGATACTGCATAATGAAGAGGTTACTATTATGCATATGTACATACAAGTGAGTTCCCGTTACACTTGTCCTAGCTTCTGCCAACGTAGCAGTTCGAAAGCACGTAAAAATGCAAGTAGAAAAATAGGGACCACTTTGGTGGGAAGGTAACAGCATGTGCCTTTGGCGTTTAGTCATGCCGGGCACATGACCACAGAGACATCTTCGGACAGCGCTGGCTTTCTAACGGAGATGAGCACCGCCTCCTAGAATGGGAAACAACTAGCACATATGTGCGAGGGGAACCTTTACCTATGTATAAAGAGCCAGTTTGGTCTAGTGGTTAAGGCACCAGGCTAGATAGTGGGAAACTGTGAGTTCAAGTCCTGCCTTAGCCATGAAAACCAGATAGGTGATTTTGGGCCAGTCACTATCATCCCAACCTTCCTCATAGGACTGTTGCTGTGGGGGGAAAAAGAGGAAGGAGTGTTGTGTGTGTCTACCGCCTTAAGTTTTGAAACAATAATCAAAAGTCCACAGTACATCGCTGACGAAGCTAGCTCTACCTTTCCTTCATCCCTTTCTTTGGGAAGAAAAAGTATTCAGAAATGGAAGAGATCAAAGAAAAAGTGCCCATTCCTATTTATTTTTAATGTTGACTCCACCCATTTGTTTCATGTTGCCCACCTCAGGGCCTCCAAAAGACTATTCTAAAGGAACAAAGTCCCTGGCAGAATAGTTTCCCCATTCCTGATTTGAGAAGGAAAACTAGTTAAATACATTTGATTGCAAAATATAAAATATCATTTACAAATTATTATTTCTAAACTTTTTAAAGGATTTCTTCTAAAAACAGTAGATGTACACAACATGCTCCATCTACCTAGACATCTTATTTCAAATTTGAAATCTATTAACTACTTATACAAGTTAATGTTTACTCAAATATTGTAGTTACATAGACATGAACCAGAATGCTTAAGATTAACCAGTCAAGCTTTAGCAAGCTTGCTCCATTTCTCAAAGTGTCTGTTGTTGTTATGGGAAAGAGTACCTAGTTTTAAAATCTAAAATGTCTTCTACTTTACTATTAATGAAGTCACTAAAAGAAAATTATAGATAAGTTTTATCTGATCATTTATTCCAAGCATAGGAAATTTGGTATCCAAAAGAATAGAGTTTCATGACCCTAGTAATATGTAAATATAAATAAATCCCTTCTCATCCCTATGGGTGGTATATATCTTTCTCAATCTTAGGTTCTCTACCAGAGGACTGGGAAATTGAAGGTTCTGTGCAGGATCTTAGCTGTTCCTAGCACTGTGTTCTTCTTGGATAAAGCTCTGATGTTGTTCCTGGGATCTGGTGGAGCCACTCTCCCATGTTAGAAGTCACAGACTAAGTATTCTTACTATCACTGAGACCACTGTACTTTCCACATCCTCTCTAGTTCCTCCTTTAGGACCTAGTACTTCATCAGCATCTCATACCTCTTCTTTGTGATGTTGCTTCATTTGGGATTGCTGCATCAATCACCCATGGTATCTCCTGGTCCCTGTCTACTATCAGTGTTGTCTGGTTGACTGGCCAGTACCTACCTATCCATCTGGTCTTGCTATAATGTGTTGTGCATGATGTGTGAGGCAAAGTTTCTAGATTTTTAAAAATGTTAATGATTATCATAAAAAACTGAAGGATAGCTACTATTAAAGCTAAATTCATTAATTGGGTTATACCATGCTTTTGTAAGAAAATAATACAGCAGCTTCATTATCCAAATTAATGACATTTGGCAATATTCCAACTGCACTAGTTACAATGGTGTATATATGTGGGGGGGGGATTAAATTCCTCAGATTCAATTAAACATGATTATTATACTAAAACATTACACATCGCTGCTCTACAAAGTTGCAAAGGTACTCCTCTTCATTCAGATCTCTTACTCACTATAGTAACAGATCATTAAAAACACAGACCTCATTAACCATTTTTGATATAAGACTCTTCCTGACATGAGCCCCCAAATTCACCTTGTGGTATGTATCCAAAAGCAAATTGCATTTAAAATATAGACTCCCTTTCTGTAATTGGATATTTTGTGTGGTATTAATGGGGTATACAAGTAGTCCACAACTTAATTCCCACAATTGGGAATCAACTTCAGTTTATAAGTAATGTAGTCATTAAGTTAGTTGTGCCCTACTTTATGAGTTTTCTTGCTACAGTCATTAAGCAAATTTGGATTCCCCCATTGTCAAAAACTTCCTGAGAAAGTTGCAAATGGCAATCACATGACCCCAGGATGCTGCACGTCAAGTTTTTTCCAGCATCTTCATAACTTTAAACGGTTACTAAACAAATGACCATAAGTCAAGAACTACAAGTAATATCAGAAATAAAAGGATTAAAGGAGCAGTATTAAATACCCTTTTCCCTTTTACACTGAAATAGTTAACTAAAACTGAAGTAGATTGCAATTTTAAAAAGTAGAAAATCTTGCTTGATCTACACTCAAGCTTTTCAGAAGCTTCCAAATCAAACAAACAATATTTCTGCATATTTAAGAAATCCTTCTGTTCTGCACTGTTTTCCCACCTACCACAGATTGGCAGTTTTTGAAAACTGTGAATATCAGCAAGACATGCAGCATTAATTTTGGCTGACCCTATTTGAACAACCAATTTTAGAAGGCTGGATTTCAGGGCCCAAGTATATATATTAAAATACAGTGAGAAGTCAAGAATTTATTCATTTTATTAATTTGTATCTCAAATGTATTATTTTTATGATTAATTCTGGGCAGTGAACATATCCAACACACTTCCTGGGGAAAGAACCCTGGGAAGTGAGTTGGCTGAGAGTGGATGACTTTTTTTAAATAATTTACAAAAATTATTATTTTTTTGGTTGACATTGAAAGTCAGGTTAATTGAGGGATTCTTGATGTTCTCTGAGTTTCGTTGTTGCAGACATTTCATTACCCAAGCTAGGGAACATCATCAGTGCTAGTAAGGAGTGGGGTTTGCTCTTAGTTTATATTCTATTGGCTTAGCTTGTCAGTGTTGGTGGGAGTGGTTTTAGAGGTTATTTGGTTGGGCTGTTTACTGTTGGCTTGTCTGGCAGTTTCTTGATTTGGGTATTGTTTACTTGATTGTTGGTCTGATGTTATTCTTGAAGCTAATCTATGCTCATCTGGGTGCTGATTGCTGGGGAAGAGGTATTTAGGATTTTTTGTTTCCTTTTTGGCTTGCTGATTATCTCTTTTGCATAATCTATGGATATTATTTATCTCTTTTGCATAATCTATGGATATTATTTATGTCTAAAATGCAAACAAAATACTAGAAGATAAAGAAACTTACATCCCAGTAAACACTAACAGAATATAAAAATTAGACAACCAAATCAAGAAAATTCTCAGTGACCTCACTAAGAAAGGCCAAATTACCAAACAGGAAATATAGTCAACAGTAAACAGCTCAACCAAAGTACCCCCCTAAGGCCACCAACACTGACAGGGCAAGCCACTAGAATATGAACTGAGAGCAAACCACACTCTTTACTAGCACTGATGGTGTTACCTAGTTTGGGCAATGAAACAGCTGCAAGAAAACAACTAAGCTCAGAGATCACCCAAGGACCCTTCATTTCAACCTTGAACTACAAATATTCTCCTTTATTGGTTCAGTTTATTTATTAAATTTGTTTGCTGTCCATCTTGCTGCAAGGCACCTACTTAATTATTTTTACTTGTTGGGTATTTACTACATGAATTTATAATTGGAAATTGATTTTATCCAATGGAACTGACTTATAGAACACACAGCAAGATCAGATAGTCCTCATTTAAGAAACACAATTGGAACCAGCAACTCTGTCACTAAGTGATGCCGTTACACAAATCCCCCATAGTTGTTAAGCGAGACATTTGCCTGTCAAAAAGCCTTGGCGTGAGCTATCAAGCTGTCAAGATGGCGCCTGCTGTCAAAAAGCCTCGGCGCGAAAGTCAAGATTTAAAATGAAAACTTTTCTGTCAAAACCGTCTTGGCGCAATGTCAAAATGGCACCGGCTGTCAAAAGCTCTGGCATGAAAAATCAAAATTCTAAAATGGCACTGGCTGTCAAAAAAGCTTGGCGTGAAAGTTGGAGTTCCAAAATGGTGCCGGCTGTCAAAGGAGGCCTTGGCGCAAGTTAAAAAGAAGCCAAAAAGTTGACAGCAATTAAAAGGCTCTCAAATTCAGTGCCGATTAGCGGGATCGTGCCAACGCGCTTCTTGCTCTGGTCAGCTATTTATGCCTCGCCTCTTGACAGCTGGAAGAGGCTTTAGCAGTGGAATCAAGCTCCTACTTTTTGTGCTGCTGCAGCCCGTTAAGGGCCTGCTGCTAACCGATTGACAGCTGTAAAATTACGTCAGCTGTCAGCGTTTCCACTCTAAGAAAAAAAGGATCCACAAAGCACCCTGAGGGTGACACTCTCACTTTGGATGATTTTAAAGGTCTAAACCAAGAAGTATTCAAAGAATCCTAGCCCAGGAACACATCCTGATCGAACGACAGACTGAGCAAAAACTGGGGACAAGTATCAAGGAGGCAGGTCCTCAGACCTATCAAACAGCACGACGGAAGCATTACCCTGGCCTGGATGCTCAGAACAGCACACTGGAGAATTGATTTTATCCAATGGAACTGACTTACAGAACAGACAACAAGATCAGATAGTCCTCATTTAAGAACCACAACTGGAACCAGCAACTACAAATCCCCCATGGTTGTTAAGCAAAACATTGTGGGATAGTGTCTTGTGAGTTTACTGCTTTCTTCTCCATTGACAGGTATGTTGAAAGCTGACCATGAAGCATGCAAACAGTGATCATGCTTTTGTAGACACAGCAACAATCATAAACACCCACAGGTTGCAAAATGCCAAACTCTCCTCACATGCCCTCAGGGATGCTGCAACAGTTGTAAGTGCAAAGATCAATAGTAAAGTTACTAAAGAGTCCTGGTGGCGCAGCGGTTAGAGTGCAGTTTTGCAGGCTAGCTCTGCCTACAGCTTGGAGTTCGATCCTAACTCAGGTTGACTCAACTTTCCATCCTTTCAAGATTGATGAGGACCCAGATTGTTAGAAGAAATATATTGACATTTTAAACTGCTCAGAGAGTGCTGTAAAGCACAATGGGGCGGTATATAACTCTAAGTGTTATTGTTATTGCTACTTTTTCCATGCAATCATAACTTCAAATGATCACTAAAAGGGGCAGTCATTAAACAAGGACTACCTGTATTTATTTAATCTCCTCTTTATTAATTTTTTCTTAATTACACCCAACATGTCACTAGATATCCATAAGGACACCCAAATAAAACAGTTTGCACTCTTTTATTGATTAAAAAATGAGAATAAAAACCTTATAGAAAACTTTCATAGGAGAAAGATAGGTTGCATATGGGCTAATATCAAATGCCACACTAGCATCCCAGCTGGAGTTTTAAACAGCATCAGAGAGAAAGAGAAACCTAGAAAAGAGAAGGAATGAAATGGATTCAAACCACTGGCTGTTGAACATGGGCTGCTGGTTTAATATCAGCCTAATATGGACTGATAAACTTGAGCTGAATTAGATTATGGATAAATGAGAAGTTTACAAAAACCCTTTACAGTCCTACTCTAAGAAACATACTGAAGAGGAGGTGACAGTGGGCCACCTGCTAATTCAATGGAGAAAAGTCTTAGTGCAGCTGAAAATGATAAAAGATAAGATAAAAATATACTTACGGAAAGTCTGAAAGCAACAAGCTTCAAGTGTGATTGATGATGGGATACTGGGAAATATAACTGAGACTTAACTGATAGGGGAGTTCTATAAAATAGGGGTACATACATGCTAGGTATAAAGTTCATATACTAAATTCATATTATATATATTATTCATAAGATATTCATATTTAAGACAGCTTTTAATTCACATTCATGTATGCACACCTATTTGGGCATTAATATTTTCTTACCTAAATAATTTTTTTGAAGTTGCTTTGCTGATTTGGCCTAGAGTTATTCAACATTAACACCCACCATTTCTTTCTACCTTAATTAGGAGCTGCTAATGAGCACTTTTGGGATATTATGAATCATCATATAAATTCTGTAACCTAGTTTTTATTTTACAAATGTTGCATTAATCCTACAAAAAGGGTTCAAAGGGTTTTTTAAAAGAACATTTTAAAAATCATAGCAAATAATAAAAACTCTATTTTTACTGATTCATTGATTGCAGATTGCCTGCCTAGAAAAACTACAGAACTGAACAGCAAGAAATGGATTAACGAAACAACCTATGCACAATATAACAGCAAAAATACTTTCTGGCTGTTGGCTTGGAGGTTCTATCAAATTCACAGTGCACTCACTGCAATGCTCACCAAACAACACAACAGTTTTCAGATGCAGTAATCTGAAAATTCAGAAGCATAGCAACACTCTATAAAAAGTGTTTCATTGCATGTGCCAACCAATGTGTGTGTGTGGGGGGGGGGAGAGGGAGTTGAATACACACAAAACTCAAAAGGATGGTTTATATTACAACCCTTGGATTCCCCACAGCAAAGATGGGAAAATAGCTATATTTAAAACAATTACATACTCATTTATATGGCAGGCAGCATTTTTATCATGATCAAAAATGCTTTGCAACTGCTGAAGAGGTGTTTCACTGACTCTTCCATCTCCTCCTCCTGACTTCACCCAATGATAGCAAAGATGAAATCTATGTCTGTTTAACAATGTAAAAGAATACAGAGCTCACCATAGGAATAGAGAAGGAAGGGAGGAACTGTTAAGGGGGAACTTGCAGAAAAGATTACACTGACATGAGAAAGAAAAGCGCGAGAAAGAAACTCAAATCAATATTGCCTTGATTTTGTTTAACATATGATAGGACAGAGAAAAATAGAGACTTTCAATATTATGTTATTCTACATTACTATAATAAAGAATCCCTGCTGTGTTGCCTACCTCAAATAATCCTTCAGGTATGGCATGGAAGCATTTAAAAACAAAAAACAAAACAACTAACCAAATCACCAAACCAATCACAGAATGTCATGAAGCAGCATGGCACACAGGGTGATTTACTTGAAAATAATTTTGATTTTGGAACATTATACAATAATTGCAATATGCTAGCAGACTGTAGAAAATTCAGATTATAAACACTTCTAATTTATTTATTATTGTGCTGGCCAGGGAAAAAGAGAAGTCCGTCCCTTGTAACCAACATGAAAATACAGTAAACTGGGGGAAAAATTCTGCATTGAAAGTGCAGAATGCAAAGCCTTTTCAATTATTTCCCACAAAGAAACACAGTGGATTTGCAACAGAATGATATGCATTTCAAGGCTCCAGTGTTTAGCTACATTGCTTGGCACAGGTGGCAGAACAAGGTTTTATCTTCCACATGTTTATAATGAATGATATATGCCTCCAAAACTCACTGACTGTTAAAATGCCTCTACCTGAATGTGCAGCATAGAAACCTAATTCAGAAAGAGCTGAAGAAAACAGCTGGTTGCATTTCTTCCAATAAGTTGTATTTATGGCCTATAAAATGTTTAACCAATTGCTTTTTATTCATAGAAACCCTGGCAAAAGAACAGTCATGTATTCTATCTATACATCTTTAACCAGATTGTATTAGAATTAAAATATGCGAAAGGGAAAAATCAGAGTATTTTGGAAGATGATTTGCAAAACTGTGTTAAACTATGGATAATTTAGCTATTAAGTTCAAATGGTGTTTAGGTATATTGCAGAGCCAACTGGTCATTTTATACATTTGTAAGCAATGTATGAACGCCATGAAGAAACTGTAGTGCTAAGTAAGTATGATATAGCTTATTTTCTGAAGAAGCTTATAATATATATTACAAGGAATATCAACATTATAGCTATTATACACAGTACAAGCCTTCCAATTGATTCTCTACAGATAACAGTTGAACTACTGGTTCAGGGATGGGGCAGGAGGTACAGATTTTGTCCTTAACTACTCCTATTGCAACCTCTTCCAGGATGGAATGAGGAGAATTACACTTTAGTGCCCCGTCTCCCCAAATCTCAAGGATGACCATGACGCAGTGATTGTATTTTACATTTCAGAAACTCTTTGACTATGATTGGCAAAGAACAGAGGAAGGAAGAAGTGCCATCTTGATGGGTACAGCATTTTGGAACTAGTGGCCACCTGGCAGTAAATTTGTTCTTGAGTGTGCTGTAGTAGCTAAGCAAACACAACACAATCTAAGCAGCATTAGTAGTGTTTGGGTAGAGACCATAAACTTCTGTGATAAAGCCTTTATCTATACTTCAGAGAATTTTCAATAGGAAAGTATCAATAGGAAAGTTACTGGTCCAATTTCTGTGCTTGGTGCAGAATTTGCTAAAGGTTGATTATTCAGCTTCTTTTAAAAACCTCCAGCAAAGGAGAATTTCCCACTTTATGAAATAGCTATTCTTAGAAAATTTATCTCAAATAAAAAAAAAATCTAGGCTGAATCCATAATCAAGTCATTGGTTCTGGTATTGCATCTCCAGGGCAAGAAAGAACACATCTGACAGTACTCTAACAGAACAGAGCTGATAAATACTATGTACCATCTTGTCATGTGATTTCAGATAAAAAAATATAGAAAGGAGCTATTCCTAACAGATTGATCAGTTAAAACTGGAAAGTTTGTACTTTCAGACGTGCAAGATTCCATTAATATAGCCTTACAATAAAGTAGAATTTTTTCATCTTCTTGTGCTTCCTGACTGCCTTACCTGGGAACACTGACCCCTAGTTATTCCATGGACTAGTCCATGCAATTTTCTTGGCAAGATTCACAAAAGTGGCTTGCGGTTGCCTTCTTTCTAGAGATGAGAGAGAGTGGCTAATCCAAATTTATCCAAGCTCCATTCCAATGGGATACTAGAACTCATAGTTTCCCAGTTTCCAGTCTGGTGCCTTAACCACTATACCAAAGTGACTTTCAGTGTAAATCTAAGCAGGTTATTTTCGTGCCACTTTTTATTGCTGACAGCCTGTAGATTCCAGGATGAGATGTTAATGCTATTTCTGTTGGACTGTCTTGGCTCATATTACTTCTGGCAAAGGTTTTACATTCAGTCAGTTTAATAGGGAGGACTAAACAAAACTGTATGACTTCTCTCTATGGAGCAGATGTGTCACTCAGCTACTTTCCATTCAAAATCTTCAATTCCACTTGGTCTTCTTTATATTGCTGGGAATAATTTTCTATATGTATGCATATTTTAATCTAGACTCTCAGCTAGATTTAATTATCCAGCACTGTTTCAGAAAGTACAAAATTCAAGCTGCTTAACTTGTAGCTGTAAAACAAAGGCCATTTAATAATCACCTCTATATATTTTATTGAAGTTTAAAAATAGAAAGAAAAAAATTAAATACAAACACATACACACGCACACACAAATCAGAGGAATTCCTGAAAAAAGGAAAATATTAATACAAATAAAATATAAGATAAAAATTTAAATAAAATAAAAAATAAAAAGTCTAGGCAGAATTTAAAAGGTGGAGGAAGAAGAAAAATATATAAACATCAAGACAAGTTCAATTTCAACATATCACCTTCTCTAGGATTTCAACCAAAATCCTTGCTCTTCCATATATTATCTTTTATGTATTAATAAATAATAAAGCCTCATTCATTCTTAATCAGAAAATCAATTAAAAGCCAGAAATAACTATATTTTGACCTTAAATTAAATAAATTAATTTCATATTCCTTTCCTTTTCACAGTAACTTATTATTTCTCTAAACAAAAAACCTCTTTTTCCCTGGTCTTATCTTTTATCTATAAACAAATATTTAAAGCCTTACCATTCAAATTTAATCAAGAAAAATTATATTGAGCTCCAATACCAGAAACAACATATTGAAATTTAATCCCCCTCAAATATTGTTTCTATAAATTAATTTCTTATCATCTTCTTTTCATCTTTTCTGTTTAACATCTGTTTCACAAGTTTAACACTTTTCTTCCATTTTAATATGTATTCCTTTTTTAAAAAGCTGATTTCATTCTTTTTCTCCTTTTTCCAAGAACATAAATGTAATACATCTACTTGGTAAATTCAAAATAAAAACGTTGTCCAAGTCACTCTTCTGAGTTGAAATCCACATATCCAAGTCACTTTTCTGGTTTATTATTTGTCTTTCCCTTTCAGTTATTAAAACATCAGTCAGTTTCATTTTAAAGTCTTGCATAGCATTTTTGTCAATATCATTCTTGTATCCTGTCCATTTAATATATATATATCCAATAGTCTGATTCTCAGTTGTATTCTTTTCCTTTCTTCTTTTTTGAACAATTTTTTGTAGTTATGGATAATCTTAAAGAGACAGTTCTGACTACATATGTCCTATCTTTGTATATTAAACAGTCCCATTCAAGTCAAAAATTGATTTCCCCCACAACTGAAAAACCAGTAGGCCAGGGATGGGGAACCTTTTATGGCTCACTCAGGAATTCTGGGAGTTGAAGTCCATAAGTGATAAGAACCAAGTTTCCCTACCCCTGCCCTAGACCTTATGCTAATAGCTTGATATCTATCCCTGGGCTGTGAGGTGGTCATACCAGTAGATACATCAGCCATTTTGGGGCTAACTACAGCTACTAAATTCCTGGGTAGTATATGTTAGTTCTAAGGACAGGCCTCATGCTCACAGCAATTAGACTGCAATAATGCCTGGCGTGGGTGGGACCTAGCTCACCAACAGATGACAGTTCCCAGTAAAGTCCAGTCTCAGCTTCTCCACTATTTTTGAGGCTTTAAAGTGGTCCTCTGTGAACGCTGTCAGCCTCAATTTGATTCTTGTTGCCCTGGAACTGCTCTCCCTGAAGGCAGACAGCCACGGATCTTCAATCAAAATTGCTGAGGAAAGTCTTCTATTTTGTAGGGCTCCAACACCAAAAATCACTTAGTCTCAAAAACAGCTGACTGTCAGTTGATATATACTCTCCAAGCCCTTGCTGCTCTGGGACTGCTCTCCCTTATGGGCAGGCAGCCCAGAAAGCTTTCTGCTTTAGCGCTTCTGTGCCCATCGCTAAACTGTGCTCCCTCAAGAGGCAGGCAGGCAGCTCAGCTGGGCTCTTCTAATACTCTTCACAGTGCCTTGCAAAGTGCTGCAATCTTTGATTGAAAGAGCTGTCAGCACAAACAATTCCACTAACTGACGGCCGTTAGTTTTCAACAGCCCAAAATGGCATTCCCACCAAACAGCTGATAAGCTGCAAGGTCTGGTGGGCCCAGACCGCTGCTCCTCAGCATATAGCTCCTAGTGCTCACTTTTGCCTTTTTCTGGGCTGCGCTCCCCCAAGGGGCAGGCTGCTCAGTAGGCAATCCAATTCAAAGAAAAAACAAGCTCCAAGCATGTTTTTCAAAGTGCTGGAGCCGCGAACAGCCAGCTGGGTGCAAAAGCCGACCCACTCTTAAAATGGCAGTTCACACCTGACAGCTGTTAGGCAGTGATCAAAAGTTGGTCTGCACAGCGGCATGAGCCCCTTTAGGACTCTGCCCATTATGTGAGGACTGTTCTTCTGTCCTTTCAGCCTATCCTGATCAAACAGCAAAACACACACACACACACACACAAACTTCTAAAACCAAACTCCAAATCCTAAACCTAATAGCTCTCCAAAACATGCCTGAATGAGCAACAGACTAAGTCAAAAAACTGGGGACCATTGGTGAGGAGGAGGCGATGTATCCTCAGTTTAATTCAGTCTAAACAGCAAGCAGACCAGAGTCATCCCATGTTGGGATCTTATCGACACTCTGGAGAAAGATTTCTTACATTAAATTCAATTTTTTCATATATTTTAATAGGATTTTAAACAAATCACACCAAGCATATTAATAATTACAATATTTCAAAATCTTATTACTACTGAATTTGGCCCCTTAGTCTGTTTAAAACTTTCAAAATCACACTTTGGGCTACTTATTTTCAAGTAATATTTTTTCCTTTAAGTTCTTAAAGTTACCTAAAACTTCTTTCTCTGATGATTGAATGAAAATCACCAGGTATAATAAATAATGTCCTTCTGAAGGTTCTCTTCTTAATCTGCAAAGTAGTTTAGAGAGCTGATTAATTCAGCACAAATGTATTCAGCAGGTTCTGACCAGTTCTGGAGAACCGGCAGCAGAAATTTTGAGTAGTTCAGAGAACCAGCAAATACCACCTCTCTGACTGGAGATTTTACAGTATCCTTCCCCTGCCACGCCCACCAAGCCACACTTACAGAATCAATAGTAAAAAAATTTGAATCCTACCACTGATTCAGTGGGTCCTCTTTTTGCCATGGTCACTGACTCCACAACAGCCATTGCTTCCCATATATATTATTTCTAACAGCCAAGATTAAAAAAGAATTCAAGAGGCATTTATAGGATAATTTATAAAATATATCTGAAAGAATTCATAGGAAAAGGAATCAAACACATCATTGGACTAAAATACAGATAAATGGTTTCACAATGAAAAGACAGCAATTTAGGTATCTCATAGGTTTTCCTAGGGTTATGTGCAAAACTAGAAAGAGGTATCAGTTCCAACGCCACCCCGTCACTTTAAACAGAAAAAGGCCTTAATGTCTTTTGAATAACAGTTGTAAAAACTACAATTAAATAACCTGACACAGATATTGAATATAGAGAATGAGATTCTTCAACAATCCAAACAATTCAGAGCCCATTTAAAGGAGGTCTGAACATGATGAGACCGAGTGAAGAACAGGGGAACGTTACTGGGGGGGGGGGGGTGGGGGTTCCTCAGTTTTTCAACTCGGTCTGCAGAGCTATGAGACTAGAGACTACGCATCCTGGATTCTCCCTTTGGCTCAGTGGAGAATGAGATTCCTGGGAGATCTCAGAATGAACATTTCATAAACTAACTTAAGAGCTCTATTCTACTTTGCACATAGAAAATGTGTTCCACTGATTCAAAATCTTCTGAAACTAAGGATTTTTTTTTCTTCCCAGGGATGATCACCTTTCTGCAACCTTTAAGGAAGGTGCCTCTTCACAACATAAAGTATCATATTTACAATCTACTCTAGGCTCTAATACTCCTAAATTCTTAGTGTCAACTATTATTAAGAACAATAAGGTTACACAGAACAATTTCATATTTTACCTAATAACAGCCACCCAGGGGTACTCAATGATTTTCTCATAACAAAATAATCCCATAACAAAACAAGTCATGGTTTGCGGACTTAGTAAACCTTTCCATCCTCCAGACCCTGGAGGATACCGGAAGACAGAGTGTCCCTCATCCAAGGACCAGTATTGCATCCAGAGCCCCAGTGGCTTCAATTGGTAGCCTGGAGATTGAGCAGGGATCTCTGATCCGGGACAATTTTTCCTCCAAAGTGATAAGAACTATCCAAGCCTCCAGGAGACCCTCCACCATCCGCATCTACGATGCAACCTGGAAGGCTTTCAGCGAATGGTGTTCTAGATCTGACATTGTCCCTACTGGGGTCTCGATTGCCCAGGTGCTAGACTTCCTCCAAGAGGGCCTAGATAAGGTATTGTCACCAAACACGTTGCGGAGGCAGGTTGCAGCCTTGTCCTCTGTTCTCAAACTTTTAAAACTTAAAATGGCCGTTTTAAACTGTTGAGAGCCTAGCCAAGCCAAAGTGCAGGGATGCAGTATTTCTACACACCTCCCGCGAAAGGTATGATGTAGATCGGCCCTCAGTCGATCCGCTGTCCAATGGCCTGGGCCGAAGCCCTGACTGCACTGTCTTTGACAGCTGTCAAACCAGTAGACTGGTTCCTCTTTGAAATAGAGAAAAAAACCCCACCAATTCTGAATCCTATTTGTTGAATTAAATTTTAGTTCGTTAGAAGAAATTAACACGTTGTTCAACTAGCTAACTGAGTCAATTTCTGGGAGGTCCCCAGAACAGAGGGAGTGTCCTCAAAGTTTTGATAGACTCAGTCCAATCAGCAAGCGGAGACTGATCACCCAATGCTGAATGCTATCTCCACCACAATGGAGAATAGAAGATTTAGGGAAGGAAAAATTATCCTTTGGAATTTTTAGCCAATTAATTCAAACATCAAACATGTTTAGTTAACTCTAGGCAGTGGGGAAAATAGTTTTGAAACTGGTTTTGTAAATGCATTAGTGTTATTTATTAAAGGCAACTGGGTGACAATTTTCTGCTAACAAGTTCCTTAGCACATGATTAGTTTGTTCACTTTATAAAACTATGATAAAAACATAAAAGAGATCTTGAATTGTATGTTGTTGGTGTTTTTTGCAGTTCATGGAAAGAGGCATTGGTCTTATCTGATACGCCTTTTCTCTTTGGGTGGAGATAGAATTCAGGATTGGGTAGTCAGTTGCTGCTAGATGATTGGACTGAGTCTGTCAGATCTGTGAAGACACTGCCATTACCAATGGTCCCCAGAATTTAGCAAAAGAATAGTGACAGACTGATGTGTTCTCTCACTGTTGTTGTGCTCCACTAGATCCGGAACAGACCTTCATCAGGGTGGGGCTGGATACTATATCCGCCCAAAGAGAAAAGGCGTAACAGTTAAGATCAACGCCCCTTCTCCTTTGTGATGGAGATAGAATCCAGGATTGGGACATACCAAAGCTGGCTGTCCTACAGGCGGGCTTAGTTCAGTCCGGATCCTCTAGTCAAAGTGGATCTTTTGAAGGACTCTCTGTCCAAAGGCTACCTCTGCCGAGGCAAAGGAGTCTAGCTTATAGTGCTTAATGAATGGGGATGGTGAGGCCCAAGTGGCCGCCCGACAAACCTCTTCAAGAGAAGCCTGAGTGGCCCACGCTGCCAACGTGGCTGCACTCCCTGTGGAATGCACCATTATGCCAAGAGGTACTGCAAGTCCCTGGGACTGGTAGGCTCTGGAGATGCATATTCTGATCATCGCCCAGTCGATGGAGTGACCTTGCAACCAAGGGAGGAAAGTTGAAATGAATCAAAAAGGGATTCCGATTTTCTGAAGGGGAAAGTTCATTTAATGTACATATGAAGGGCCCTCTGTGTACATCTAGAGTGTGCCATCTCTTTTCCAATGTGTGAACCGGTTTTGGAGACAAATCGGGTAATATCAGTTCCTGGGCCCTGTGGAACCATGAGTTCACCTTTGGCATGAAAGAAGAGTCCAGCCTCAACCATCTAGGCCAGTGAGGGGTGAAAGTAGAAGCTCTCCCTTTCCCCCAATAGTTTCTGTATCACCCTCAGGATCGGGGCAGTGGGGGAAATGCATAAAGGAGCCCCCGGGGCCAAGGGCTGCATTAGGCATCTGCCCCTCCACTCCCCAGAACTGCAAATCTAGAGAAGAATTTCGGGAGTTGTGCATTGCCTAAGAGGTGAAGAGGTCGACTGCAGGTCGTCCAAAGCGCTCCGACAGCTCCTGAAACAAAGTGGGGTGCAGACACCACTCTGCATGGACTATAGTGGCTCTGCTAAGCCAGTCTGCTTGAATGTTGGATACGCCAGAAATATGCTCAGCTCTGAGCAAGACATGGTTTCTCCAGCCAGATGCAAAGTTGTTCTGCCTCTAGCATCAGCGGTCTAGAATGTGTTCCCCTTGGCGATTTACATGTGGCTTAGTAGTCACATTGTTTGTTAAGACCAGAACATAATTTTCTGATACTATGTCTTGCCATTTCCTCAGGGCCAGATGGACTGCCCTGAGTTCTAACCAATTGATGTTATGGGCCAAGTCAGTCCGGGACCATTGTCCCTGGACCATCCTGGATTGGAGATGAGCTCCCCAGCCATAAAGGCTGGCATCACTGGTCAGAACTAGCCGGTTAGGTTCCTTGAATCGGGTTCCTGAAGAAAGGGCTTCTGAAGACCACCACCTAAAGGGCTTAATGACCTCCAGTAGGATCCAAAATTACCTCCAGTGCGAGTGGGAACAACTTCTACCTGCCCTTTGAAATGGTAGAAGAAACAATTGGAGAGCCCTGGCATGCAGGTGCATCCAGGGCACTATAGCAATATAAGAAACCATTTTGCCCAAGAGCCTCGAAAGCAGAGCCAGGGGCACCCTGTGCTTGGATTTTACCAGGATAATTAATTCCTTGATGCTCCACTGACCTCCTGGGATAGGTAAACCTTGCACACCAAGTTATTTATTACGGCTCCCAGATGGAGTAAACAGTTAGTGGGAGTGAAATGGCTTTTTGCCTCATTTACAGAAAACCCATGCTCCAGGAGCACCTGGATGGTGATCCTCAGGTCCTCCACTGCTTGAGAGGCAGAAGAGGACTAGACAAGGATGTCATCCAGATAACACTGGACTCTGACTGGGATAGCCCTAAGGTGAGCTGCTAGGGCTGCTAAGAGTTTTGTGAAGGTTCTAGGTGCAGACGAGAGACCAAAGGGCAAAGTCCTGTATTGGAAATGTCTGTCATTATAGAAAAACCTAAGGAACTGCCTATGGGCAGGGTATATTGGGACATGTTGTAGATAGGCTTCCATTAAATAGATAGAAGTGAGGATGTCACCCTCCCTAATTCCATCCAGAATAGACTGGAGAGAATGCATCTTGAACTGCCTGTATGTTAGTTGGCGGTTCAGACACTTCAGGTCCAGAATTGCTCTCCACCCCCCTGAGGCTTTAGGGATGACAAAGAGGATGGAATACTATCCCATCCCGTTGGTCCTCAGGCACTGGCTGGATTGCATGGCTATCCAGCAGGCGATGAATAGCTGATTCCATGAGAACCCTTTTCTCCCTATAGTTAGAAACACGGCAACGAATGAAAAACCTCAGGGGTATGGAGAGGAATTCTAGGGAAAGGCTGAAGCGGACCATCTCCAGGACCCAGGTGTCTGTGGTTACTTCCTCCCAATGCCTGGCAAACAAGGCCAGATGTCCCCCCAATGGAAGAGGCGACAGATTGTTTATCTAGGGCATCAAAGGGACAACCCCCTCCCCCTCGAAATGGCCACTTGTTCTGGAACTGGTGGTTTCTACCTGTCCAGTCCTGTTGTTGTTCCTATCTGGGGATGAAAGGTCTCTGGGAACTAGAAAACCCGCCCCAGCCTCCGTTGCCCTAAAAGAGGGACGACAAAAATATGATGTCGAGCGGAATTCACCATGTCTTGATCTGGATGGTAAAATCTTCCCCATGTCTTTTGAGTCCACCAGAACCTTGTCAAGGGCCTCTCCAAATAATTTATCCCCTTTGAAGGGGGCTGTAGCCAACTGCCACTTATACCTCATGTCTGCCTGCCATTGTCTGAGTCAGAGCAGATGGTGAGAGGCCACAGACGATCCTATAGACCTTGATGCGAACCTGGCCGCACTAGCTTATTGATATGCTGATGAGATCTCACATTGAATTTTCTTCTGCAATTCACAGCCAGATGAGGGAGGCCCTGTTGAAGAACGATGCAGCCATGGAGGTCTTCACTGCCCAGGCCACTGATTGGTGAGTTCTCTGGAGCATTTGCTCTGCACGTTTTCTTCTGCCCTCAGAGTCTTCAGGCTCGCCAGGGATATCGGAGGTAGACTTGGTCACACCAACCACGTTGTTTGCTATCTTACTTGCTTGCCGATTGGCCTTCAGCTAATTTGGCTCCAGCTGATCTAGGCCAAAGTCCCGACTGACAATCTTTTTGACAGCTGCTCAGATGGTAGACCGGGAGCCAGCTGTCATCCTTATAGCATTCAGGATTGGGTTTGCCAAATATTTGTTGTTTTAATGTCCTAAAATTAGGAGCGATCGAAAGCACGTTGTCCTAGCTGCTTGACTGAGTCAAATTCTGGGGACTGTTGGTAACAGGGGAGTGTCCTCACAGATCTGACAGACTCAGTCCAATCAGCTAGCAGCAACTGACTACCCAATCCTGGATGCTATTTCCACCACAAAGGAGAATATATATTATTTTCAGATGGTCTCTGACCTCAGAACATTTCTCAGATAACTAAGAGCACTGCTTAAATGACAATTATCCTACAAACAATTATGTGATACAATGTTACAGAAATATGTGGAGTAACTATATGAAAAGTATGAAAAGGGATTCCTTGTGGAATGACAAAGTGAAAAATAATATTTTTATTACTGTACTGCAAAAAACAAGAATGAGATGCATAAGGAGAAAAATAGCTGTAAATAATGTAGTCAAAAGGTATAAAGAACAGTTAAGATAAAGAGATAAAAAGTACAGTGCAATTTGGAAGCCAATAAACCAACAGTTTAGGAAATGGATAATATGATATATATGACATATCTAGCAGAGCGAGTGTGATTAAAAATAAAAGTTATACAATGATTGGGAAGAAACCAACTTTAGGGAATGTTGAAACAAGTATTCTAGAGATGTGAAAGGATGTAGTATTAATATGTTACACGTTATAAATGTTACTGTCCAAGAAAAATGATGAAAAGGAAGTCACAATTGCTGTGAGAATGTTGAAAAATTGTACAGCTGTAGTTGCAGAAGGTGTAATTGCAGAAAAGCTAAAATATGGTTTGCTTCTGTAATGTTTTTACAACATGCTTAAGAATGTGAAGATTATCTTATAAATGGAAGGACAGCCTTACTTTTCCCTTACACAAAGCCAAAAGTAATCAAATAAATGCAAAAACTATAAGAAAATTATGTTTAATGCTCCCGAGAGTCTCTGGAAAATTTCTCAATGAGAAAGTATAATTTCTGAAGTGGGGCCTTATATCATGACAAGAATTTACTCTTATTTACTCTTTAAGTTTGATGATTTAGAGAAAGCACATGATGAGCACACACTTATTACTACAATCCAAGACCAAAATAACAAAATACTATGCTTACAGCATAGGCATAGAATTTACCTTCTATAATGCCTATTAGCTATTTAATGCATTTATGAATTGAAATGAATTAAACAATTGCCTACAGAAGTTGTGGGTGCTCCAACACTGGTGGTGTTTAAGAAGAGACTGGACAACCCCAGCCTGGGCCACACGGGCTATCTGGGGCACTCTAGGTCCACAATCCACACAAAAACTACTAAAAAACCGATCAATAAATCGAAAGGAAAAAATAAAAAATAAAAATAAAATAAAGGGCACGAAAATAAAAATGCACAAAAAACAAAAAGCAGCTGAGCTGACAAAATTGGACAGCTGTCAAACCCTTCCGAAAATCCAGGGAGTAGTATGCTTCTTTTAAAACTCAAATAATTCAGAGCCCTTTTACGGCTGTCTGAACGAGCTGAGACAGAGTTGAAGAACTGGGGACCGTTACCAGGGAGGCGTGTCCTCAGAATTCAAGTCGGTCTGTAGAGCAATGAGGCTAGAGACTACCCAACCTGGATTCTCCTGTCGACTCAATGGAGAAGATCTTCAAGTCCCTTCCAACTCTGTTATTCTGTTATACATGTGGTACATTAGGTTAGGGACAGGCGTACAGTACATATGTAGTTTTAAACAGAAAAATGCCATATTGTTATACCATACTGATTTCATGCTACAGCAGGTAATAAGGCTAAACATTAATTGGTCAAAAATGATTCTTCTTTATTGTTTTTTCCCTTACCTCCTATTTTATTACATTTACATTTTCATTCCTTTGGTACTGTTATTATTTTACTTTATTTCAAAAGGGATGATTGATGGATGGCAGGATATACATGTGAACATATATGTGCGTGCGTGCACACACATATACTTAATTCCACACACATATACACACACATATACTTAATTCCAAGCTATAACACTGAATTTTACTGAAAAACTATCCGCTCCTGGTGGAATCTCGAAATAAGAAAAAGATCCTCCCCTCCCTTTTTCACAAGCCTGACAGTAAGACCTTCCCAGTCCTTTCGGAGGGGTTCCTTTCGTCCCTTCTATCAAGGATCCTATTCCCAAAGATCACAAAGGCCCTTTGGTTATAGACAAGGATAGCAGGCAGTTAGATCTGAATTCGGGGACAGAAATAGGAGGGGGGGGGACAAAACAAAAGGTCTTTTCGTAGGGCAGGAAATAAGTCCTTTCGTCGCCCCAAGTAAAATCATTCCCAACTCTCCCATAAGAGGCCAGTTAAGACTATTCGCAGATCAATGGGAATCCACTACATCAGATGCCTGGGTCACAGAGACCATAAGATCAGGTCTCTCTCTAGAATTCCTCTCCACACCACTAAATTTTTTTATGATGTGCCCTGTTTCAAGGGATCCTACCAAAAGGACCGCAATTCAGCATTTGCTGGAGATCCGCACAATCCAACCCGGTCAAGGGCAAGGATTTTATTCACATCTATTTGTGGTCCCGAAAAGTTCAGGGGGGCGGGGGGTGGAGAGCAATTCTAGACTTAAAACACTTGAATTGTTTGCTTGTCTACAGAAGATTTAAGATAAGCTGTTTGTAATCAATCCTGCTCAGTATCAGACAAGATGTCTTAAAGTCAATAGACTTAACTGAGGCATATTTACACATTCCTATCAGACCCTCACATAGCAGATTCCTGAGATTCTGTTATATATAATAACCACTACTTCGAGTATATAACTCTTCCACATTTGGCCTGGCCTCAGCCCCCCCAGACTTTTACAAAGGTTCTGGCGGCATTAACAGGCCATCTTAGGAGTAAGCCAGTTCAGCTACAATGCTATCTCGATGACATATTAATTTTGTCATCATCCAGCCAGCAGGCTGAACAAGATACTCAGCTCACCCTACAGGCCCTTCAATAGCACGGATTTTCAATAAATTGGGCTAAGAGTCATTTAACACCTTCGACTTGTCTCCTGCACTTGGAAGCCATCATTGATACAGACTGGGAAGGTATCTCTATCACCAGATAGGCAGAGCAGCATTAAGCAGTTGTCAAGAGGTGAGAACTTTCAAATGAGTATCCCTGATCCAATTATCCATACTGTTAGGAAAAATGATCTCCTGCATTTCTATTGTTTCCTGGGCCCGGCTCCACACCAGAACCCTTCAATGGTTTCTGCTCCCGTATCAATGGTCAGGAAGGAGCAATGCCATGTCCAAGGTCACTGTTCCATCAAAGGTACTCATATCGCTTCACTGGTGGACCACAACAAATATTAGCAAGGGCTGTCTTTTCAAGGACCCTCACACAGAGACTATAACAACAGATGCAAGTCTGTTTGGATGGGGGACTCATTGTCAGTCCCTTACAGCTCAGGGTCGCTGGCCCATGACAGAACAAACTTGCAGCATAAACTGGCTGGAATTGAGGGCAGTCCATCTGGCCCTCCGTAAATTTCTACCATTGATCCAGGAACACATTCTCATCCTGACCGACAATGTGGCTACAAAGGTCCACATAAACAGACACTCATTCAAGATCGCTAATGAGACAGAGAGACTGTGCTGCTGGGCAGAAAGAACTTAATCTCCATCAAAGCGGAACACAATGGAAGTGAGCTCCCCATCCGAATAGGCTGGCATCTGTAGTGATGGTGAGTCTGTGGAGCTCTTTGAAGGGACAAACTTTGTTGATGTTCAGAACTGTCCACAGTGCAGAGATATCAGGACCTTCGGTGGTACAATGACACAGGCCTTGGAGCTTCTTCTTCCTGACCATTGGTACAGAAGTAGGTACCATTGGAGGGATCTAGGGTGGAACCGGGCGCAGGGGATAATAGAGTACAGGATATCATTTTCTCCAATAATGTAGACAAGTTGGTAAGAGGAACCTGATTAAGGGTTCTGATCTCCTGAGCTAATTTTCTAATGTTTCTCTGGGGATAGGAAAACTTTCCCTTTAACTGTATCTATAATGGTGCCCAGGTGAATCAATCTAGTTGACGGAGATAAATGACTCTTTCCCAATTAATGGAAAAACCGTGTTGGTGGAGGGTCTCTAAGGTGATTTGAGTTATCTATTTCAGCTTGACTGTGTGATGATAAAATCAAATTGTTATCTAAGTAACACTGCAGCCTAACAAGTGTACCCCTGAGATGGGCGGCCAGAGTTGCCAGGACCTTTGTAAATGTCCTTGGGGCAGATGACAACCCAAAGGGTAGGGCGACATATTCAAAATGCTGGTTGTTGTAACAAAATCTGAGAAATTTGGTATGTGAGGGTCTAATTGGAATGTGTAGATAGGCCTCTGTTAAGTCAATGGAAGTTAAAACGTTGCCCTTTCTTATGCTAAGCAGAATGGATTGCAATGTACTCATCTTAAATCTTAGATACACCAAGGAACGGTTAAGTCGTTTTAAATCTAAAATTGCCTTCCACTCCCCTGAACTCTTCAGGACTACAAAGACTAGTGCGTAGAAACCTTGCCCTTGCTGATCCGGAGGCACCGGTAGTATGGCACGGATCTCCAGTAGGTGTCTGATAACTCTTTCCATCAGGTTCCTTTTAATAGGATTTCTGGACAGAGGGCAAGTCATGGAAAAGTTAGGGGGTGTGGATTGGAATTCCAGAGCTAGGCCAAATCTAATGGTATCTCTGACCCAGGAATCCAAGGTAGAGGAATCCCAATGGTCTGCAAAGAGTTTTAGTCGACCTCCAATGGGGGTGTAATCTCTGAATCTATTTTGGGTAGCGAAGCCTCTGTTTCCTGTCCCCCAGAATGATCTTTACCTTGCCCTCTCCTTCGATTCCTGTCAGTAAAATCCGATCTATCTGACTGCTGGCCGCTCCTAAACCCAGATACACTCTGGAACCTTGGAGAATATTGTCCCTGATAGAAGGGACGAAAAGAACCTCTCCGAAAGGGCTGGAAATTTCTGTTATCTGGGTGACAAAAAAGGGAGGGGAGTATCTTTTTCTTACTTCTAGTTTCTATCAGAAGCGGATCTAGGACAGCACCACATAATTTGTCTCCTGAAATTGGGGAAGAGGCAAGCTTCCATTTGTGTTTAGTATCAGCTTGCCAGTGCATAAGCCATAGCAATCAGCGAGCTGTAACCTGCGATGCCATGGCTCATGCAGAGAATTTGACCACATTGAATGTTGTGTCTGCAGAGAATTCTGTGGCCGCTATTAGTTTGGCAATGTCCTGATGTGTCCTGATGTGTCCTGATGTTAGAATTTGGTATGGTGATGGAGCCATCTGAGGAAAGATCTAGTGAAAAAAGATGCAGCCGTTGCTGCCCTCATAGCCAATGCATCCGACTGATGCGCCTTGTGAAGAGCTAACTCAGCCCTTTTCTCTTCCAGTTTGAGTGCCTCCTCTGCTTCGTTGGGAATCACGGAGGAGGATGCTAAGGCTACCACTGGATCATCTACCTGTGGAGTACTGAGGGAGTTTGAAAATTCTGGTGCCAAATTAAAAAATTTCCTGTCATATACTGTGGGGGTGGGGTACGCTGCTGCCAAAGCCCATTGTTTCTGGACCAGATCTGAAAACATCTGTGGGACTGGGATAACGTCCACTTCAGTAATTGGTTGGGAGAAAATCAGATCCTCTGACTCCCCTTGTGATCCTGGTTGTTAAGCAGAGGGGAGATTTGTTAAGGCAAGCAGTGTTTTTGGCCTTGAAGAGTGATTTGAATAGGTGAGGATGGAACAGCCCCGTAAAGGTCGGTTGATCGGGCGTGATGCCTTTATCATCCGACTGCTGCTGTTGTATCTATGAACTGTGAGGGCTGCCAACAAATTATTAGATCTTCCCAAGCAGAAAGAATGGAAGTTAATTTTCTTCCCCCGGTCTCTGCATCAAGAGCTCTGAAGAAAGACAGTAAAGCCTCTTTGCAGTCCAACAGGAATAGGTAGAAAATTCCACTATGTGCACTCTCAGAATGGCACTGGCCGTTAGATTGTGCACCAACGGCAGTAGTAAACTGCATTAAAATGGCGCTAACCATTAATTTGAGCACCAAACACAGCAGCAAACCATCTTCATCCCAATCACCTGAAAAAACAGCTCTTCTGTGATTGAGGGACAAGGTATAAGGCTCTGATGTCCCCACCCCTGTGCTCTCTGTGGGGAGGAATTGCCTCGGGGAAAAGGACAAGTCGTGCTCTTTTTAAAACAGCGCGGCTCGAATATCGCAATGGCAAGGCAATTAGCTGCTGGCTCCAATCGCCAGATCGTTGTTGCTGATCCGATAGTCGTTCCGACAGTTTCGTTCTCTAACTGCCGTTGGATATTAGTTGTTGCTAAATTTGGAATTTGGTGAGAAAGGATCAAACCTCAAAATCGCTCCTATTCCAGCCAAGGATAAAGCTGCCTATCCAACGAAGGCTGGGCTAAAACTGGGGGACGCTAAAGAGAAGTACATGGAGGAGGAGGAGTATCCTATTAATTAAGCCTATCCTATCCGAGCAGAGACTAAGCACCTCCCACTACTGGATGCTCGGAGCAGCTCATTGGAGAACAACCTGTCATTTTCCATTCTGACAGAATTGTCCTTCGATTAGATCCAACCTTCATTCCCAAATTCGGCCTTCCACAGAACACAGGAGTTGATACTCCCCAACTTCTGTCCTAGACCATCTCACGGTCTAGAGTGACAATGGCATCTATTAGATGTACGACGTGCTCTCCAAATCTACATAGACAGGACTGCCTTCTTTAGGAAGATGGAGGCACTCTTCGTCTCCTTTCAACCAGTTACTCAAGGATGAAAAGTTACATCATCAACAGCTGGCAGGTGGCTGCAAGCCACAATTACAAAGACTTATGAGACGTAGTCATTGCCTGTGCCTACAGGTATTATAGCACATTCAACTAGGAGTGCTGTGACATCGGCTGCTTGGGCTACTCAAGTGTCGATCAAGGAGATCTGTAGGGCGACAACATGGGCTTCACTGTCGCCTTTCATATAAGCTGGATGTTTTCGCTTCCACAGAAGCAGCCTTCGGAAGAAGAGTTTTGCAACAGGTCCACATGTAACAAGGGGAGACACCAAACCAGACAGAGACCCTCCCATAGGACACGCCAAGCTTTGGTATGTCCCATGCCTGGATGCTCTGAATAGCTCATCTGGATAAGGAGTGTTGGTGCTTCCCTGATACGCCCATTCTCTGTGAGCTGTGAAGAGTATCCAGCCCCACCCAGAGTCCGTCTGGTGTGGGTCCAATTCTGGCCAAGTATACAGAGCAAAGGTGAAGAAGAATGACAATGAACTTATCACTTTGACTTTGCCAAAAACTGGGGACGCTAAGGAGGAGCCTCAAAGAGGAGTATTCTCAGAATTCAGCTCAGCCTATCCGATGAGACACAGAAGCACCTCGTGCCTGGATGCTCTTCACAGCTCACAGAGAATCAAATATGATTCCCAGTTTAAAGAGTGTGTGTTTTGAGTTGGTAGCTTTCTTCTCCATATTGACTTTTGAAATTTAAAAAAGTAGAATATGTTCTTGGAAATGACTAGTTTAATAATGATTACTCAACTATACATAAAAGTAAATTATCCTACTTATATCAAACATTTATGTTTATAAAGTCAGAATAGTTTATATTCCCTAGTTACTATGATAATAATCACTTGTTTTGTAGTAAAATTCAGTGTTATAGATGGGACTTTGGTGCTTACCTGACACGCCCATTGTATTATATTTATATATAACCTTAAAGAATCAATTCAGACCACCTCAAATATAGGTAGTTCTCGACTTACGACCATAATTAAGCTCAAACTTTATGTTGCTAAGTGAGACCTTTGTTAAGTGAGTTTTCCTCCATTTTGCAACCTTTCTTGCCACAGTTTTAAGAGAATAATTGAAGTTGTTAAGTTAGTAACATAGTTGTTAGGTGAATCTGGATTCTCCATTGACTTTGCTTGCCAGAAGGTCACAAAAGGTGATCACATGGCCCCAGGACATGTGCAATATGAAGCAACTGCCAAGCACCTGAGTTTTAATCACGTGACTGTGGGATGCTGCAACAATTGTAAGTGTGAAAAACAGTCATAAGTCACTTTTTAAGTGCCATTGTAACTCTGAATAGTCACTAAACAAATTGTTGTAAGTCGAGGACTACCTGTAAAACTTTTAGTATTCTTCATAGTTACATTTGGCATGTCTAATAAATATTACATGCAGAGGGGAAAGTTAAAATCAAATTAATGTTTCCTGAAACAATATAAATATCTCTTTTAAATAGAATTTCTTGAAAAGGTATCTAATTCAGCAAGATAATTAATTTACATCTACAGCAATCAGATTTTTTTTACTCAAAGGAATTGATACAAACTCTCTTGAATTGTGCTTGCTATACTGTATAGCATTAAGCAGAAACAGTTTAGCTTTAATAAGCTGATAGCCTGCTTAGAAGCATGGTTCAACTTCTCTATGTAAGTATTTTCTTTAAAGACCCCATGCTGCTTAGTCTATGCTCAGTCTATGCCAGAGACAGCAAAGATTGCTCCTTTAAAACCTGTAATTTATTATGAGTTTATTCATACCCTTCAAATCACTCAAGGGAATGCCTATTTGAAAATTCCCATGGCAACTGATTTAGTTTGGCAGGCAAGGAGACCCAAATTCAATCCTTTTATCCTTAGACTAAACCATTACAATGGTAATTCTACTACTGTCACTCTGAAAAGACTGCTAATTACTGTCCTTGGGGTCCTAAGACAGATTTTCCATTCAGATTAAAATGGCCTTGGATGGTAGGAAATAATAGTGACACCTTTTAGCATGTTAGGGCTACATACTAATATATAACTGCTTATTAGGAAGACTCAGAAACATACACACACACAATCAGTATAAGTGTGGGATCTGTTTCCTGTTTATATGTAGTAACCTCCCCTGCCAATTTTTGGAGGGAGCATGGTTTTCTATACTGACTTGGTATCAGAACTTCAAGTGACATTCTCCATTTCCCATCCACGGTGCTCACTGGTGATTTTTCACATTTTCTCCTTCTAACCTACCTCATAGACTAGTAGTTGTGGATGTAGGGGGAAGACTATCCCATACACTGATCTGAGATCTCAAGAAAAAAGCAGGATATATATACAGTAGCAAATCAATTAATTTACATTCTAAGAAAAAGTACAGCTAAGATTAAAAATAATCTGCACTATGGATAGTGACCAAGAAGATATTTATGTTATTTTTCATATGAAAATTGGATAAAATGATGTTTTCAAAGTGGAATGAACTACTACATCTTTTATTATTATTACTTAATCAAATATAAACATAAAAATTGAAATAAATATCTGAGATAAACAGAATAACAGAATTTAAAAAGAACAAAGAAAAATGCAAATAAAAGGTTAGTATGATTTCTTAAAATACATATTCATGTCCAAACATGTAACTAAAAAATTAAACATTCATATTAAATATTTCTATTTGGAAATATATTTGTACAGTCCATGTTATTAACCTAGCTAATAGAGGAAGAAACATCCATGACCTGCACTATGCCAATGACACTACCCTAATAATTTGAAAATGCAAATGTATGTAACTGTTGGGCTCACAGTGGAGATGTTCTGGGAGCCCTGTCATTTCTCGCCCGGCGCTTACCAGCCGCATACATCATGTGTTGGCGTGTCTGCTCCTCGTCTGCCAGCTGGGGAACCCAACTGAAAGCGATGCCTGCCTCCCCGATATGGCGTCACAACAAACTGAGATCCTGAACTATGCTGCAGCTGCACAGAAAAGCCGGAGCAAGCTCTCAGCTGTTTGGCGGCTCCTGTTTTGACAGCCATCAGCTGTTCGGCACAGAGGGAGAATCGGCAAAGTGCTGAGAGAATCAGTGGCAGTGGACTTGTCTGCCCTTCTGCGATGTTGGGGCAGTGGAGTTCCGGAATATACTTTTGGGGTGGTGGGGGTTGTAGGTGATGGGTTTGTTTAACATTAGGCGTAGGTAGGTGTGGAGTGGAGGTGAGGATGGAAACGGACGGATGTAGGTTAGTTGGGTGGGGTTGATAGGCAACCATAATAAACGCTGAGAGGCAGTTGCTCTCAGTGCTAGCTTTGCTTGAATTGGTCCAGTATTGCCTTTTGGGACTATTGTGAAATTGACTGATAAAATAAACCTTGATTACTGCAATCTACAATTGTACCATGGTTTTTCAGTGCAAATCATCAGGTACCCAGCGTGGCTGACAGTAACCCTTAGTACTAGTAAAAATCAAGGTGCACGGTAAAAAATAAAAACAAAAGCTAAAGCTATAAAGACCAAATTAATCATAGAACAACTATACTTGCCAACTAAATTAGTATTGAAGATATAAAAGTAGTGTACTGCTTCTGCCTGTTAGGATCAACTCTCAATAGTCATAGTCAAATACCATGATATGTCTATATCTACAAAGACCAGTATTGTGCAAACTGTAATATTCCTGGAAGTGGAATACCCTCCCTCTATGGAAGTGAAAGCTGAAGAAGCAGGATAAGAAGAATAGTGACACATCTGAACTTCTGTATGCAGACAGCTGGTCATTTGCATCCTTTTAGAGGGGTTGTATCCTCAAGGTCACTTGAGTAGTGCTGATGGTTCCTGTAGTCTGCAATGTTTTTATTTTTTATTTCTCTTTCCCTGGGAATCTATTCATGCTCCCACACCATTTGAAGGGTGCCCAACCCAAACTGGATAGCTAAAAGCTGTATGCAATGAATGTAAATCCTTCCATTCCCCACCATCCAGTCAGAGCTGAATGAGCTTCTTGGATGAGAAGTGAAACGTCTTCAAAGAAAAAATAAGAAAGTCCAGCTGCCTCCTGAAAAAGCACCTTCAGGGTCAACCATGACCTGGATGACTGAGAATCTCTACACACAAATGATCAGGCTCAAATTATCTTACTTCAGACACATGCAAAGACCTACCTGTCTCAAAAAGCCTCTAATGTTGGAAGAAGGTAGAAAAAAAGAAGCGCCAAGACTTACTTGCAAGGTGGGCATGAATGTAAATTTGACACTTGACCCCTGACTAAATTCAGATATCATAAGACTAACATCTGACAAAATTATCAGTGTAGATTCAGAATAGAAGTTTGATTATATGTAAGTAAGTAATTCTTCTATTAGATGCCACTCTACAAGGCAAATTCAGATATGGAGTACTGATTTTAAGGGGGAAATGTTACATAAAGATAATAATTAGAAACAATTTAAATCATCAGTTAGGTATAATGGGAGGGAACTGCAAAGCTTGCCTATAGTTTTATATATATAGTTTCCTAATATTATTTTTTTCTTTTGTTTTTAAAATTTTTAAATATTTTTATTTTATCTTACCTTTACATAATTACAAGTTTTTATCCTTCAAACAATGACAAAGTGGGTAATATCAATATTAATTTCACATTCAGATTTTTATAAATGTCTACTTATTTTCATAACTTAATTCTGTACATTTAATTAAGGAATGAAATAATGAATTTCAAAGTTCATTAAAATTGTAAACTCCCTATTAATTTATAGATATTTTAGTCTTTATCCACTATGTTTCTTTTTTCCTTTTATATAGCTATTTAATACTATTCTTGCAATGTTCTAATAAACAAGTATTATTAATGGGAGTTCAGAGGCTTTTGATGATTGATTTAACCCTTTGGAATAGCATCCCATCTGAGGTTTGAACACACGGCTCTCCCCTTAAGCACTGGGCTAAAATAGGACACTAATTTGGTGCCTGGGGGAAGGGTAATTCTGTTCTTAATCCTTGTTTTTATACATTCTTGGGAGCCACTTAGAATCATTATATGAAATAATCTTACAAACATGAAAACTGAAATTTCACAACGAGAGAATAGAATCCTAGAAATCACAGTTTATCTCAAGGCCACCAACACATTCTGAATTTCAACAGCAACCATCCACTGTCACACAAAGAGTTGCATTGGAACACTACGTGGCAGGGTAAAAATCCACTGTAGTACCCAGCAAACCAAACAGCTGGAAAACAGATACCTACGTGAACACTTCAAGCAGAATTGATTTGGAAAAAAGGTACATTTCATGAAGTCATAATACTATATTCAAAGGGCATTGTGATTTTTTAAATTGTCATTTTTGCCTAAACTTAAAAATATTAGAATGCATTTTAGAAATACATGGAAACAATTTTGCTTGTAATAGTTTTTTAAATATATTTAAATATATTTGTCAAATATATTAAATACTAATTACATAATTACCAACTGTGTACTTGCTCTACAAAGGTATATCAAAATATATAATCCATTATAGTATTTTAATAGAATTTACCAAATGGGTGCTTGACAATGAAGTACACTACAAATTTTGACATAGAAATTCAAAAAACCTTACATGAAATAAGGTGGTTATTCAGAAATGTATTCAACAGTTTAAATTTCCTTAACACTGGTTTGGAGTGTGTTCAAATTCATTATGACAAAAGTACAATCACTGCTGCTAAATGATACATTGATTGAAGCAAATAAATTCCAAGATCCACTTCTACAAAATAACTTTTATTAAAACATATCTTGCTAACACCAGTGGATTTTTGTGAATAGAAGTTATCTTGGTTGAGATGAAAGCCTTCACAAAAATCCACTGGTGCTAGCATACTGTGTATCTTTATAGTAATTCTAGAAAACAGATGTATGTTTGCAGAGGATCACAGACTTAGAAGAGATCATGAGGATCAACTAGTTCGATCCTCTGTAATGTATTTAATTAAAAAAAAACTTTTAAAAAGTCAATGGATTTTTGTGAACATCTTTGGCTAACCCAAGTATATGAAAAAGTGTATTTTATGTTAGCTACAAATGAAGCAAGAATTATAGTTTAAATATTTGTTTCATTTGCTCTACACAGCCAATATCTCTTTATGTGTGTTGTACATGGTCTAATTCATCCCTCTTGCATATAAACCAAAATACATGTATTTCTCTTTCTTGGAATAACTTGGAACACCTGAGTTATATTTTTGAAACCGTCAAACTTTTCTGATTTTTAAGGCAAGTTTGTGAAATTTCTTAAAAATGAAAAAAGTTTCCAATCTACTTAAGAGCCTTGGTGGCGCAGTGGTTAGAGTGCTGTACTGCAAGCTACTCTGCTGCAGCCAGCTGCCTGCAATTTAGCAGATTGAATTAAACAAGGCTCAAGGTTGATTCAGCCTTCCATCGTTCCGAGGTGGGTAAAATAAGGGCCCAGTTTGTTGGGGGCAATATGCTGACTCTGTAAACCACTAAGAGAGGGCTGTAAAGCACTATAAAGAGATATATAAGTCTAAGCGCTATTCCTATTGCTACTTCACTGTAATATAGTATCAGCATGTTTCTATGATATCCTTTCTTTATTTGCACACATACATAAGCAATGGATATTCTTCTGACACTGTACACGGTAACTGAGGAATATTTTTTTTTTTTAAGATAATGCTTTGATACTTCCACAGACCTATGAAAATACAGCATGTCAAATTGCAGTATTTATCATCTTAATTTCAGTATTTTTCATAAAAGAAATAGAACTATAATGGGCTTTAACTTTACAACTTAGCGATTCAAATCATGCTTCATGTAAAGATTCACCACGTTTTGAAGAGACCTTCCGCCACCATTCCTTTCCCTTCTCCCTGTGCCACCGCGGCATTTGGAGCATCACCGCGGCGTTTGGCGCAGCCACACAGGGCCAGCCAGGGCTCCTCCCTGCAACTGGAGCCCGGCGGAGACACTCGGCTTCAGGTGCTCCTGTCTCCGCCTTCCCGGGCATCGTTTGAAGGCAAAGCCCATTCTTTTAAAAACGACGCCCTACTACGACAAAGTCTCCCCTACCCGAGAGGGCAGCCCAACCCCACATGGAGAGGCGAACCTCCCGGGACTGCAGCGCAGGATCGGCCCACCCCAGGAGAAGCACCCAGCCGCCATCCCTGCCTGGTGCTGGGCAGAGCATGAAGAGCTTCGCCTGGGGTGCCCAGCGCAGCTGACAGGTGGGCCCTTCTGTCTGGCGGCGGAGCTCTGGCCAAGGCAGCGAGCGCCTCCCCGCCGGGCCCTCCGCTCATCCCGCCAGGGCCGTGCTGGAGCCGGGAGGGCTGGGCAGAGCTGGGAAAGCGAGCCACGGGTGCGCGCCTGCCTGCCAAGCAAAAGAGCCAGGCCGACCAGAACTTGGCTTCCCAAGTCCCTCCAGCCCGACCCCGAAGGGGCCACCGGGAAAGGCCACCTGAGGCAGTGATAGCGCCTACCTGTCCGCAGACAGGGAGGCGAGGCGACAGCCCACGCTGTGTCCTCCTCCGAGCTGAGCCCCACCGAGTGAATGCCTCTGCCTGATGCCTGTGCCGCTGCAGCATTTGGAGCATCGCCGCAGCGTTTGGAGCTGCTGGCACGCTTGGAGATGCGTGGGGTCAGGGACAGGCTGGGCGAGGGGTGGAAAGGATGGGCGGCTTCGGGCTCTCTCCGCTGGACCCGCCGGCCAGGGAAGCAGCACTGCCGTCGCCTCACCTCCCTGTCAACACAGGTCAACACAGGCAGCACCATACCCGGGTGTGCAGCAAAAGTACTTGGCAACAGCAGGGAGGATGGTGGCGAGGCATGGCTGCCCGTGGGGCGCTCCTAATGGCAAGCCCCTCACCCTTCCCCATTTTGCATGTTTTAAAATAGGCCTTAATTTGGAGGGAGGGGCTTAATTTTATTTTATGCCTATAAAACATGCTGGGACTTCCTATTGGGGGAGGCCTTATTGTTGGAGAAACACGGTAGAAGTTCTATCGTCTAACCTCATTTGAGTAACTGCTACTTACTTATAATGAATACTTATATTAAAATCCCCATTTTTATGAAAGATGATGCACAGCCACTAAAAATATACAAAAATTATAGAGATTCAATGGTAACCCCCAGTACATTTTATCCTTTAACTAAAATGCCCTGCTTAATTCTCTCTTGTGTTCAAAACCTTTAAGTATCAAATCAAGGAATGTAAGTGCGGATTATGCTGTCATACAGCAGCTTAGATCATCACTCAAGCAGCTTAACTGTGATCTTCAACAATAATTCAGAAGAATTGCATAATAATTTATGCAAACTGACAATGTATCATTCAGAAACAGATAGTTGTATGGATGCTTAACTTATTTACAGGCAAAACAGACAATTTCAACTTTGTTAAGATGAATCAATTGGAGAACTCTTTAAACAGAATAAGGAAATTTTCAACAGACACTTCAAGTTGTATAAATTTATTCCCACTTAACTGTCAATTTTATAGGTCCTAGCAAAGATTAAAAAAATAAAAAGCTAGGAGCAATAATAATTATGATATTGAAAGTTTTGTCTATTGTTTAATTTTTTAAAAAATCAGGTTTCTTCAGGGGTGGGTTTCTACCGGTTCTGTCCACCTCTGTAGAACCGGTAGCTCTGAAGAGCAGCAGACATAGAACCGGTTCTATGTCTGCTGATGTTTTTGCCCATCCACCCACCTGGGCTCTTACCTGACTTTTATTTCCTGATTTTTTCAATTTCAGCTGCCGTGCAAGGCATAGCTGCAGTTAAAAAAGCAGGAAAAAAAGGGCTTTTTCAAAGGCTGCTTCTCTGCATGCAGTGTGCTGATGACAATTTACAGGCGCGCGCCGGCAGCGTGCAGGGAAGCACATTGTAAATCACCAAACCTCATAAATCACCGAACTGGTAGTTAACCCTGTTGGATCCCACCCCTGGGTTTCTTGTATATGAATTTTAATGCTTGATACAATCTGGTAACATTGATATTTGTGACATACGGTTAATAAAGTTAAAATTAGGGCAAAAGATTGAATTAAGGCTACAGAAACATACTAATAATTATTTAAGATAAAGGCCATATGTATCAAAATTTTATGAATTATTGGAAATAATATACGAGGAGTTCACAAGTACTCAAAATGCTATTTTTTAAAATTTACCTTCTCGTCTTGATGTTTAGGGAAGGACATAAACTGTATCATTATTCTGCATTTAAGAATCTTAATTTCAGTCCCCTCCTGGACTAGGGAAATTGAGTTACTTTTGACCTGCCACTTTCTTTCACTCCAACTTACATTACAGAGTGGGATGGGAAATTGAAGGCAGTGTTATAAAGACCTATCTTTATGTCAAAGATCAATTGAAAGATTTAAAAGAGATAATACACATGCATCTTCTCATCTATGTTGAAATTCATTGTTCAATTTCATTACAAATGATTAAAAATCTTCCTATCCATTTTTCCAGACCATTCATAAATATTTTTCCTTTACTTATTTCTACCTGAAAAACACTCCAAAAGTGAAATCATTCATCCTAGCAAGATGGCTCAGAATCTATGTTGCCCTCTTCAGTGTTTTCTCAGATTCGGCATCTTTCTTAAGTACAATAATCAGAATCACACTCAGAATTCCAGGAATACTACCCCAAATTTTTTTCTAAGTGTATGATGATTTTTCCAATTCAATTTAATTCATCTGCTTATTTCCAATACAATTTTTATACCAGAAATGCATTGTAAATATTCTTATAAAGCAAACCACACTAATCCCAAGATCATTTTTTAACAGTTATTAGCTTAGGTCTTATCAGATGCAGGGTTTAGCACGCGCGCACACACACACAGGGAGGGGGAGAAACAATACTATATTTGCTTATACTGAAACTTTGCCATTTTAATTTTCATTCTCCCAACATAAACAAACTTTTGAAAGAATCCACTGTTCCTTTTAACCATTCTAAATTATTTGGTATCACCAAAGATAAGATAACCCCTTAGAACTTAAGATATTAAAATGCTTCATGTGACCAAAGTGGGTAGACCTCCACTGCGAGGACTTTTTTGTTTAGTATTTCTACATTTATAGTTGTTTGTCAGTAGATCATTTATTTTTTTACACTGTCCTAGATATAATTGTTAAATGGCAATAGCCAAGATACTACTATTATGCCATTCATGTCTTATGGACATGTCTCATGTCTTTTCCTATTGACAAAACTTTAAAAAAACCTGTATCATATATCCTGAGTTCATTTTACAACGACACATTCTATACAAAAAAGAGTCAAGGATATAGTTTGATCTACACTCTTAATCAGCAAATGTACAAGTACAAGTTGTATACTGGGCTACATTAAAATACAGGTTATACATGTTTTACACTATTTCCAAATACAAAGTATTCAAAAGTAGAAACAGAATTATAGTCCTTGCATTTGAAACAAGAAAAAAGTCATACTGTTAGGATTATAAATACCTGAATACAACAATGTCTAAAATAATAAATTTCAGCATTAATAGAATTTAAACTCTGATTTTCCTTAAAATAAATTATTACTATCATTTTAGACCTCTTAAATCAGGGCTATCAAAATCACAGCCTATGGGCCGGATGCATCACATACTGGCCATGGCCATGCCGGGTTTAGCAAAGGGGGGGAAAGTCCCTATATGTCACGTGACACTACCGTGACGACGCAAGTTTGACACCCTTGCCTTAAATATAAACCTTTCAGAATTCCCTATTATCTAGCCTTTGCATGAATGTTTCCATTTTTTATTCCAAAATGTCAGTATTTACTATCAAGTACCTATAATAAATCACAATATGATTCAAATATATTATTTATATTTAGCTTCATGGGTCAATTTCAGGGAATTGCAACTGTATAAGCTATACAGTTCATAAAATAAAGTGCATGTTTACAACCAACCTTTTATAGTCTTATAAAAAGGTAAAATACCATAAAAGTTGCTTATTTTTACAACTTTTTAAATCAGAAAAATTACAGCCCAACTTACTTTTTCGGGGAGGAACTTATCAACCTTTGGAAGACCTGGAACATGACACAAAAACTGGAGTTAGAAAGAAGAAGCTCCTTGCCTGTTAGGAGAATTCTTCCTTAGTCACCCTGTCCAAGCAAATAACTGCTGGGAATACTGGAAACTTTAGTCACCAAATACACAGGAAGCTCCATTCAACAAATGAAGACAATGTATTTGGTTGCCTTGCTTATCTTTCACTAATTAAAATATTCCCCAAAGAGGGAAACACTACAGATAATTGATTAGACAATGGCACTCTGGAAGAACTCTATTTACAGGAAAGCAACCTCCATTTCTCATGCAGATGATCCTGTCCAGTCACAGGATGAATTGGGCAGAAAGTATAGAAAATATAGTATGGGTATCTGATCAGTTACAGTTGTGTCATTATTAGAAATTAGATTAGATTAAGAATGTTAATATTAAAATTAGAATTAAAAGATTAAATTTGGAAGAGCAGAGACTGAGTAAAGCCATCAAATTTGTAAAACATTAACCGTTGTCAAGTATTTTCAAGGAAAACACATTTTTCTAAATATAATCCTCAAAGTGCAAATTTAACTCCCTGTATAATTATCATAGAGGAAGCTAATTATTTCTTGAATGTTAACACTGTATGCCACTTCTCAAAGAATTTGTTACAATATTTTATTCGCACAACAGCTAAACAGTCTGAACAAGACCAATCAACAAACTTCATAAATAAGCAGAGCCTCAAACTCAAATCTTCCTTTCAAATCATCATTGGCTTTAACCCCGAAGTTGACACACAGGTATCAAAACGTATGGATTAAAGATTTTATTTTGAGAATAATAATACTGAAAATGCAGCAGCTATGTTCCAATGAAAACTGTCACAAAGTAGAATCTATGTAGTAGATCTACAATCCTAACACAGTAAAACCTCTGGTGACGAACACTTCTGACCATGATCAAATCAGGTTCCAACAAAAAATTTTTTTTGTTTTCGTGGCCGATTTCCCCTACGTGCCATTTTTTTTGTAAGCACCAAATTTCCAAAATTAGGTTGGGGTCACAACCAAAGTTATGAAACAAATTATGGTTGTGACCAGAAGTTCTATTGTAGATGTTTTTAAAACATTTGTACAACTAATATATCTCCCTTTTTAGAATAACAAGAAGAACATAAAATCAAACTAATTTTCAAATACAGTGGAAAAATAAAAATAGAATTCATCTATATTTTGCAATGCATGCTTTGGGAGAAATCTAATGGTGAAAAAAGAAGCCGTATTCAATTCAAATGTGAAAGATTCATGCTTTTATTCTCTCATCAATAAAGAAGCTTTTTCTCTTTAATTCGATCCATTGTTATAATTACTAAAACTTATGCACTTTTAATCTTAACAATACTGAAGAGTGTATAATAAAAAACATACAAATAAGAACTGAACTTTCTATATGTTTATGGAACTTTCTAAGCAGTCAAGAACAAACAAGTCAAGGGATTTCAAAGGTTTAATTCAGACCCGCAAAACTTGTAGAGGGGAAAGGGCCACATTAATAAGTTAAACATCAATATAAAGAAATACCTGGTGCACCAATCAGTTATTTAATAGCTAGAAAAATGGTGACAGCACAGGAAGTGGTGGTGAGGGTGACAAGTGCTCAGCAATGGGTCTTTCAGGGTGACAGTAGTGGTGAATTAATTTTTTTAAAAATGTTAGCCAACTACACAAGGCTGTTTAGCAGGTCACATATGGCCTCTGAGCTATATGCTTCGCAGCACTGATCTACATAAAGAGGTGCATCTAACCTCTTAATAAAACCATAGAAAAAAGCAGAATTGTTTAAAGTAAGGAAACCATTACTGACATAATTCTTATTAACTTCCCCAACAGTACTATCAAAATCCACTCCACAAATCTCAGTATGCTGGTTGATACACATTATGAGAGGTATTCTGACAAGTAATTAGGCCTAAGAATTTTGAATTTTGTAAGTTAGCACCGATACTCTGAGGTAGATTGATATGAAGAGATATTCCCCATAACAGATTCTTGAGAATTGAAGTAATATTATTTCCATGTAAGGACAGCCTTATGTAGAATGTACATAGTAATCTAGAATAGACTAAGACATTACAGCATGGCCATTCTGGCCAGGCTATGTTTATTTAAGAAAGGACATAACAGATGAATGACTAGAACTGAAGAAAGTCAATTTCTGTGGCTATCTAAGCCCCAGAAATAAAACTAAACCAAGAAGTACCACCAAACTACAATCCTCTTCCTTGAAGTGCATTTTCATTCAGAATTCATTCAGAATTCAATTCTACCAACTCCCAAATCTGGAACCACTCACTTCATCACTTCATTTTATGAAATTTCAATTTCTGTTTACCAATCACCATCTAACCTTCTGATCCCTTTACCACTTTATCTGATTAAATGAATTAATGTTGCAAAATTAATGAATCCCTTGGAGAAAGTTATTCAGGAAGAAATTCTGTTAAAATAAGAAAACCCCATCTTTAAATCAGGTCTAAATTCTCTTCATGGCCAAAAGTATGATCAACTAGAGATGAAACATAATCTACAACAAATATTGAACTCCTAAATTTTAAAATATGCCGGAAACTAATGTTAAAGAATGATCAATTTACAAAAGTAGTTTCTAAAATTGCTAACTGTGATGATGATACAGAATTACTTTTAACTACAATTAATTGTTGGTTGATATAGCTATTCAAGGTTATATGAATGTTTGTTCAAATCTGCCTATTTTAAAGCTTTATTATGGAGGCATTCTTAGATGTGTAGTATTGGGAAAAGTTCATAATGTATAACTGAAACCTTTAGCAGGGGTTTGTATCGCAATAAAACTTTCTGTTCTTCCTGAATTCCCTACCCAGTACAAAAAGCAAAGAAAATGACTATATCTTTACAAAAAGTTATAGAATATGATTTTCTCTAGGAAAAAAAAATGTAAAACAATCCCTTAAAATGCACAAACTACTTTCGATTTGAACACAGCATAAGCAATTAGTTGTTTGAACTTCCAAAACAATATGTATTGATACTTATTATTCCCTCTAATTGCAAACTCACATGATTTGGTGATATCAAATATGGAATCAAAACAAAACTAGAGAAACAAGAGGGCAAAACAAACATACTTGGATAAACACCGAAGCAAGCAGAATTGTAAAATGCTTTATCCAAAAGGACACTATACCGTGTCAAAGATAGTTCATTTTTTTCATGCTACTATATAATCAAATGTTAAGCCAGGGGTCTTCAAACTTGACAGCTGTAAGACTTGTGGACTCAACTCCCAGAATTCCAGTCATGTTAGAGCTCAGGAAGTCTGGGAGTTGAAATCCACAAGTCTTAAACTTGCCAAGTTTGAAGATCCTTGTGCTAAGCCATACTTTTCTTTTAGCTCAGTGCAATTTATGAATCTGAGTGAAAAATCCAATGCAGCTGGCAAATTAGTGGTCTACAACTTAATGTTGTACTAACCTATATATTATATCTTGTTAAACAAGCTATGTGTATTACAGATACTAATATCAATTTATCCTACAATATGCCTACCAAGGATATTTCCTGAATCAAATGAAAAAGTTTATACTTCAACATTTACAAAGAAAATTTGGTAGAATCAATACAAACTACAATCTGAGTGAAAAATAGATTTCTAAATATAACTTGATGGCTGCAGCTTAAGAATCATAGCCTTTAGTGTGGTAGTATTTTAAACTACTAACATCATTTTCTCTATGATTGTCCATGTAGTTAAAATCATTTAGATAGAGGCAGTCAAATAAAACCCTATTTTTCCTCCAAGTAAAAATTGAAAAAAATAAAGAAAAAAATAACTAATATGTACATAAAGTATGGATATATATTAAAATATTAACAGAGATAAAAGGATACAGAGTACAAAACTCTGGATCAATAATAAACAATGATCTGTATTAAAACAATTGACAAATTTGATAGTTTATCTGCAATTAGAACTCAAAAATAATTTTTGCACGCTTTATCTTTATATCCTTATCCAAACCAACTAAAATCCATTCTGATGATAAACATTAATTAAAAGTTTAACACAGCTAACTGTTCAGTCTTTAGATTTGAACAAAACATCAGCACAATTATATTTTAAACTTAATATATCTACAACTGAGATAAGTTTAGTTACAAATTACTATGTGTACTGTATCAAAGCAAACAATTTCCATTTAAGACCAAAAATGGAACTAAATTAGTTTATTGCTGAAGAATTGATTAATAAGCTACATGGGCAAAATTTAAATTAATTGATTTTTTAGATTTTTGTTTTAAGGAAATAAACTATACTATACTTTATTTCCCTGATAAGAATAGACTTTCTTTTAATATTTCTTTGATTTTTATCCTGCTTTTATTTTTGGCCTACATAAGATGAAATATTTAATATTCCTCCTCCTATTTTCTCTATAACCAGCACTGTATGAGATGGTAGGATTGAGACAGTATAGCTGTTTAAAAGTCACCTAGCTAGTTTTCATGACTATGGGAGGATTGGAACTTAGGATCTTCCTTGGCCACTAAATCACATTGGCTTTCAATTTTTACTAAAATTGCATCTTTACTTGGAGTTTCAATTGTTCTCAATGAATGAAATCAAGCAAGTCTATTCATAACTGATTTTAAATAGAGTTGTATCATTCTACTAGCATTCATCAGAATTTAATTTTTCAGTGGTATAACAAAGACATATTTATGTCTTTCTAATAATTTTATTATAGTTAGTATACAACTATTAAGATAAAACAACATAATTTTAGAAAAAATCCTTCTAATATGAGTTTCTATAAAACACATTCCAACTTTATAAGGGTCTCTAAGGAACTTTTCTTTCTATATTCCTTCTACATTAAGCAAATTGTGTTTGTTGTATTTTTGTATTTGTACATTAGTTTTCTTCCTCTGCATGTTTCTTTCTTTATAAATACCTATAAAATTCATATAACGAAACATCCTGCTCATTCATGCACATACTTGTAATGAAATATCCCGATCTCCAAAATAGTATTTTATGGAACATAAATGATATAATAAAGTATAGCCAATACACTGACTTCTTTAGTACATTCATCTGATAGATATCTACATTCAGCAGAACAATTTTATAATAAGAAAAATGTTGCCTCAGTAAATTATGAAATCAAATCTCAAAATTATGGCTACAGTCAATAGTACTGTATAAGCTAGTGAGATCTGATGCACCCTCTTTTTACCCATCTGGATAGAATATATAGATTGCAGTGTTACTACTACAGAATGTACAAGGGTCATGCCATGCTTAACAATTTTTTTGCCTTATAGCCCTCCTTATTATAAATGGTTTATGAAAATTCCACAAGTTTAATTGAGTCTTATAACTTTAAAAATCACTTATTACAGAGATGGGATGCTTTATTTAAGTGAACAGCCTCATACTGCTCTCCAGACAATAGTAAAAATTGTCTGAAATATTCCTGTTTCTCTTATAAATCTATGTATATGTCTTCTAAGTATGCATTAATTATACACTACTCTTTTCAAATCAGAGTGTTGCTTTTGAAAAAGCAATTGATATCCTACATACAAATCTTATTTGTACATTACAGTGCCTCATATACTAACAATGCTTTAGATGAAAAATATTTTATTTGAATATATTTAATTATTCTATACAATGTAAATACCACATGGAAGATAATATAACCTTAAGGAACACATATCAAACATCAATATGTCAATAATATTACTTACTGCAGGTATCAGTAATTTTTTTACTTCCTCCACAGCCCTCTTCAATTTGATTTCTGCTCTATTTTGAGCATCTTCCACAGTGATTAATACATGCAAATCTTCATTCAGATGTTCCCAATTAGGCTTGCCTCTGTTTTGTTCTTCCTAGAAAAAAAATGAAATATCACATTTAATTGGTTATCCTTAATTGCAACAAGTCAGATTACTGGACAATATTAGAACCATATACAGTATGAGTGTGTGTGCTTGTATGCTTCATTGTGCATTTTGTATTTCTGAAAACCTAACAATTATCATCAAATGGCCAAAAAGCACACTCTATTGCTAACAGGGAGAATTCAACATAAAAGCTTTCTGGAGATTTAACTGAGTAAGAACGACAAAAGAATAATTTGAGATCTAAGGATTTTCTCACTTTGTACTGCTATCAATTGAAAATAATTAATTAAAATTATAATTATTAATATTAATATAATTATTAAAATAATTAAAATAATACATTCTCAGACTTCATTTGGGGGCAGGGAAAATGTGACAATCACCTTAGGCCTCTTTCTCCCCCCTCCCCCAAATCTGAGCATCTTCCAAACGCACTAATACATTCTGCTCATTTCAATAGCCCTTTCTTGCTATACTCAACTGAGTTCATTATTATTATATACAAAACTAGTTTTTCCCTTTAATTCCCTGTAATAGTGTGCCAATTTATCACACAAGCATGCTCACATATAGAAAAACTGCCTTATATAACTACAGTGGTTCTTAGAAAATAAGACGGCCTTATTTTCTTTTGACCCCCGAAAAAGCCTGACTCCTGGGCTGTTTCTTTCGTGGCCAAAAAGAGCGAGCGACATGCCTTCCTGCCAGCCAGGCACTGAAGCTCCTCTACTGCTGATAGGGGAGGGGGGGGAAAGAGAGAGAGGGAGAGAGAGAGAGATCCTCGAAGGCTGGCGGTGATGTTCTCTCTCACACACACACACACACAAAGGTCCCTAACACACCCCCACCCCCTCCAAGGCAGCCTCATTCCTTCACTAACCTGCTTTCCAGCTCCATTCTCAGGAAGAGGGAGGGAGGGAGGGAGAGAGAGAGAGAGAGAGAGAGAGAGAGGGAGAGGGAGAGGGAGAAACGGTATCCTGCGATTCCAAATAAAGATCGATCGATCGGTAGGAAAACAGGGGTGGTGGGGGTGGGGGTGTTCCTGCAAAACATTTTAGGATTTTCCCAGGGTCTCTGCTGTTTCTCTTTTTTGGCTTCATGCAAGGAGAGCAGCAGAAGTATTTCTTTCTCTCCCTCAAACTCCGCCAGAAATGAGTCTTTGCGAGACTTGTCGCGCCGGTGCAGCCTCTTGGAGCAGGATGCCATGCAGGGTCCCAAAAATTCATTTCTGGTAGAGTATGGGGGAGACAAAGACTTCTGTTGCTTTCCTTGTGTGCAGCCAAAAGCAGAAGAAGAAAGAAGCGGCAAGAAGTGGCCCGGTGGCCAGGCCAGGCACATGGAAAAAGTGGGGCAAGTTCCCCCCTCCACCCTTTCCTCCCCTCCCCTCACTACCTAGTATTGTCCGCAATGCAAGCGTGAGAAAACCAGCCGCGCATGCGCTTAAATAGGGCCAAATTTTTGGGACAGGGCTTAATTTTACTATATGAGCACAAAACAGTGCTTGGCCTTTTGGGGGTGGGTCGTGTTTTATGAGAAACACAGTACTATAAAGATTATCTCATTCATTTTAAGACAAGTGTTATTAAAATGAAAGAGAACCTAATAATTACAGGAATTATATCAAATTCTGAGTTCTACTTTCCCCCCCCACTAGTTTTTATACACGTATAAAGGTATCTGAAATACTGCCACACCTGGTTTCTTTGGCTTCTTCTTTGTACCAGTTCAAATCAAATTATTAATGTAATGCCAAAGAAGCAGAGATAGTACAGTGAAACTGTGTAAATTAATTGCATAATTACTGAGCTGTTCTTCAAATAATTTAGCAGATTTCCTTATATGTAAACTATTCTTTTCGATACTTTCCTACATACTTTAGACAAAACATCAAGAACTTTATCTACTGCAATCACACAAATCAAATAAAAAACTAAGCAAACTCAAATGTGTATTAATATCCTTCACTAACAGAAACATTTGAACAAAATACTCCTAAGGAGTAGGAAGGTGAGGATGACCACTGTTTTCGATATCAAGCAAAGCAGATAATTAATTGCTATTCTGACATAGTCCTTTATCACTAAAATGCACATCACTGCTAAGTTTTTCTCAACATCACTTTGCTATGCTACATCCAAGCAAAGCTGATGTTTCAGGGCCCCATTCACTCATTTAATACCGAAGCGTATTTTTAGACACTATTATTACACATGCGGGGGGAAAAATCTAATTCTAAAATATAAAAAAGCAAACATGCAAATGTGATATTTTCTCCATAAAAGATTGCTTTTCATTTTCCAGTTCCAAGCAGCTACAGTTCACTTAATTTTGAATGCACAGTAATTAGGCATGCAAATAATCTAGAAGCACTTTGAAATTTAGACTGTGTGCAATCAATCCTATTCTTTTTCTTCTGCACATAGAGACCTCTCATTAGAAGATAAATTCTCCCATAAATCTGCCAGATGTCTTATCATACTATTAAGAAAATATTCACAATATTCACAAGATATTATGAACTGGATCTAAATTTAGTTGTATACAAGGAGGCTGGATGCCAGAACACTACTGAACACCAAAGCAACATACTTCATACAGAGGGGTACTTGAAAGAAAATTTAGGTAAACATGGTGGCACATTAGTTAGAATACAATATTGCAGGCTAACTCTGCACACATCCAGGATTCAATCCTGACCAGCTCATGCCTGGGACTCAGCCTTCCATCCTTCCAAGGTCAGTAAAGTGAGGGCCCAGATTGTTGGTGGTAATATGCTGACATTGTAAATCACTCAGAGAATGCTGTAAAGCAAGGGTCCCCAACCGCCGGTCCGCGGACCGGTACCGGGCCGCGGAACAAGCCTTACCGGGCCGCTGGTTGCTGGGCGCCGCCATCTTTTTGGTAAAAAGCAATTTTTCGTCAAAAAGATGGCGGCGCCAGCGTTGGTGAGCTTTTCCGGGTAGAAAGCCATTTCTACCCGAAAAGCTCACCAAGCGCTGGCGCCGCCATATTTGACGAAAAATCACTTCGTGACGTCACCGGAAGTGATTTTTCGTCAAAAAGATGGCGGCGCCCAGCTGACGCCGGAACCGGGCCGCAGTGTCGAAAAGGTTGGGGATCCCTGCTGTAAAGCACTATGCAGTGGTATGTAAGTGCTACTGTTATTGCTGTTACTAAACTGATATTAACTTACGCTGTCATAATTTAAGAGAAAATTTATATAAATAATGTAGTGTTGGTATATGACACCAACAAAATTATCAAAATTATTTATAAAACAAAAACGTTTTTTTTTTTGAACTAGAACTTTATTTTGATTTTTGCTGAAAGAAGAAATAAAAATGAATTAATGATTTATAGATCTGAAGACTAAGAAAAGACTAAATGAAGGATGAAGGCCCTTGTAAAGTATTTAGGAAGAAACACTGATTGCTGTGCAATTAGCTTTTGGTAAGATGGATGACTATACAAATTTGAAGGTTCCCCCCCCCCCAAATTCTTTAAATTGAATGCAATCTAATTACCACTTAAGACATGCATTAACAGCATTTGGTAATAAAAATGGGTGGTGTTTTCAAAAAGAACCTCATAACTAACTTTATTATACATAATTAAATTATAGATCTAAATAACTAAAATTTCAACAAATTACTATTATTTATTATTCTACTAGGTAAGTAATTTTTTTACAAATTGAGTAAAAGACAGTATTAGAGAACAAGAGAAAGCAATTTAAATTTTATGTTTAAGCTTATTTAGCATATTTTCCTATACAACCAGGTAATAGGACTATATTTCTAGAGAATGCTATCAAATTTCCATATATCCACTCGCTCAGTGTACCTTAACATTCTAGAGCTATTATGAAATAAACAGACATGGTTTAATTTCACTCAAGGTCTTAAGACATAAACAACACAGAGAAGCTACTATTCCTATAGCACAACAGTTCTAGCAAGCACACTCACACACACACACACACACACACAGAGCAGTGGTGGTATTCAGCAGGTTCTGACCAGTTCTAGAGAACTGGTAGTGGAAATTTTGAGTAATTGGGAGAACCAGCAAATACCACCTCTGATTGGAGCTTTTACAGTATCCTTCCCCTGCCATGCCCACCAAGCCACGCCCACAGAACCGGTAGCACAAAAAAATCTGAATCCCACCACACACACACACACACACACACACACACACACACACACACACAAAGAATGTAACTATATCTTGATGCTGATCAGAAAATAAGCCTCCCAACGTGAAACTGAATTGCTGATGACTTCACCAACTTGCAATGGCAGCAATACATATGTGCTATCTTTCAGGATGCCTTTCTGCTTCCCAGTGTTGATATTCCCTAGTAGTTGATATTCCCTCCATTCAAGCAACCTAAGTTCTGTATGTTAGAGGTATGTTTCTAAGCCTAGATGTTTGCTGGATGCTACCACCCCGTAAAATTATGCTCTTGGGGTACTGAAGAAATGTAGAGAAAATACAAAGTTTATTGGAAAACATTAATTGGAAGAAGTAAGGAGGAGGAGGAAGACGACCTCAGCTCAAATTTAGCACTACAGTATAATCATTCTTCGCTTTAGTATTTAAAATATAGTCAAGCTAAAAATAAATAATGTTACATCTTAACTTTGCTTTTTATATTTCATATAATAATCAGAAGAACTCTGGAGAATGTAAAAAATTATATTGAATACTTTTGTATATTAGTATTTATATTATTATAAAGTGAAAACTAAATACCTTAGCAGCCTTAAAGTGCTGATATATAAATTGAATTAGTAGTCTTGAGACTAAAAAACAATCTATGTTTTGTACCAAACTCTCAAAATATAACAACATTTTTATATAAAGAACCAACCAGATTTCATGTTTTTCAGTGAAGGCTTATGACCATGAAATGAGTGATAGTAGAAAATAGAAAATAGTAGAAAGTGAGTTCTTTTTCTAAATAAGATATTGTCTTTAGGATTTTTGCAATGAACATCTCAATCATACATTACAGACATTACAGATTACAGACCTCAAGCATTAAAATCAGTCATGGTTAACTATGACTGTTAACAGCTATTTCTTAGTAGTTAGTTTATATATTAGGGCTTACTGAAATATGTAATTTCTTGAAGCTCTTTGCATAATCCAAATATACTATGAAGTTGTAACAGGGAGTTTTTCCATTTTTTTAAAAAAATATATAGTTGCCATTCTATTCTTTAAAATAAGATTGCATTTAATTCTTTTTTAATGATAAATTTAATTCCCTCCACACTTGGAGGGGTACTGATGTATGTGACAGAATCCCAGTAAACATTCCACCAAAACACCTATATACCCACACACCCTCTGTAAGTAAGCAAAGCCTCAAGATTTCCTTCAGGACACGTAACATTATATCTATAAACCATTTGGATAAAGCAAATACGTTTTTTCCAAAGTACTACACAATTTAGTAACATAGTAAACTGTTGAGCATTTTATTAGTTTAATCAGTTAATTATATTAGAAAGTCTGCCATCTGTGAAAAAGTTTTCCTGACAAGTGCTGTTTTTTAATGAACTTACCTTCTTCTTGTCTCTCATGGACCCTTTGCCTCGGACCATTATCTTACATCCTGTTTCAGCCTCAAGTTGTTTAGCTGTTAGCCCTCTAGGCCCAAGAATTCTTCCAACAAAATTAAACTGAAATTTTAAAGAAGAAAAATAATTGCTCAGAACATAGTGAAAATAATCAACACCCAGCATTCTGTAAAACTTTGCCTTAGCACATGCCTATCATTTTGAATTATTTCTTCAAAACAATGGAAAAAAACTTGCTTTGTTAGTTTAAAAAAGTGCACTAGAAAATAGAAAAGAATCTAGTATGGATATAGTAAGCTACAACAGATGCTTAAATTACAATATATCAAAGGTACCATAATTGTTAAATAATTGAAGATGTCAAGAAATTAAAAATACAACTAATTGTGAACACAGATATCCAGTACTTATTAGTTAGGAGGAGGAAAGTATTATCCTTTCAGTGGGCGTGCAAGTCTCCAAAGAAAAGCATTATTTGGTAATTTGCCACACCATAGAGATGGTCCATTACATTGCAGAAGTACAGGCAAGACTATTATTTTCTAGTGAGCAAGGGCCAAAGTCTCTTGTACAATATTGTAATTTAATTTTCCTTCTTACTATGAAGGTGGGAAAATATTGTAATGGTGAGAATGAAAGCTGTTCTACAGGATGGGCAGAGATTGCTTGATAAACATTTGACAGGAAAGAATGATTTCTCCAACAAGCATATTTCCCACAAAAGTAAGATTTTATTTCATGCTGAATATCAGTATCTTTTTATCCTTTGTTTCAATTCAGATCAGACTTTCTCAGGAGCATGCCAAGCAACACAATAGGTCAATGGCACATGATATATCAAAATAATATGACTTCTATGACAACAAAAAGTCTTACTAGAAAGGGCATTGGCTTACCTGAGACGCCCATTCTCATTAACTGCAAAAGAGTCCAGGACAGGGAATCCCCAAAAAGCTTGTCTCCCCCCACCCCAGCATCCAATAATTCAATCCAATATTTCAACTGGCAAATCTGCATGCTGGTCTTCACAGAAATTAGGCCCAATACTAGTCTTGATAATTTGATGTACAATGGGGCATCTGCTTTTACAAATGCTCTCAAAATTGAATTGAACCAGCTCTACAGAATCTACTCACAATAACCGCAAATCTGTATACAGTCTAACAGGTGGCTGATGACCTTAAGTCTGAAACTTTCTATTGTAGCTGGGATATGATTATTGGTTATCACCATTAGCAAAATGAAAAATTACATTTGAAAGTTTGAGTCCTAAAGGAGACATCTCTCTTTTGCTGATTCTAGGTCAACAAGGCTTAGAATAATATATCCAAATATTTAAAAAACTCAATTTGGTCAATGCTAAGGCCATTGACTTTCTACGAGCTGCAGGAATAGAGCTTTTAGCAAAGATGACCAATTTTGTTAGTAGACTAGTAGTTATTAATTACTAGCAGATCACAGAAACTCTATCTCAGATCCAGTCTGTGTTACCAAGAAAGTTGCTATATTGGAATATAGATGAGTAAACACAAATCTATTCCTTAATAAGAGAAGGAAGAAATTTAAGCTTTGTCAGAACCATCTTATTTTGCCCATTTGTGAATATTAATTATGGGTGAAAAAAAATCCTGAAGCACTAGAGCAGGGGTGCTCCAATCAGGGGCAGGGAACCCTCTTATTATTTGCTCCCCCTTTTTTTTAAACTCCAATTAATTATTACTAGTTATTTTGTGTGTGTGTGTGTGTGTGTTTTCTTAAGTTTTTGCGGGTATCTGCGCTGCTCAAAAAAATAAAGGGAACACAAAAATAAGACATCCTAGATCTGAATGAATGAAATATTCTTATTACCATATATACTCAAGTATAAGTCAACCCGAATATAAGCCGAGGCACCTAATTTTACACAAAAAAACTGGGAAAACTTATTGACTCGAGTATAAGCCGAGGGTGGGAAATGCAGCAGCTACTGGTAAATTTCAAAAATAAAAATAATTAATTTGGGAAACGATCTCACTATCATGAAAGGTTTAATTGATTCACTAACCCAAAAGAAGAAGATGATGATGACAGCGGGAGGCAGGAGTCACTCTCTTCCCCTCCCTCGGAGGCCCCCTGAGTCAGGAGTCACTACCGCCGGCGCGGCCCCAGTCCCGCCGCTCGGGAAGGGAAAGGCAAAGCGCTTTTGCCTTTCCCTTCCCGGCTGGGCTGTTGGGAGTCGCTGCCGCCGGAGGCCGCGACTCCACACCATTTTTTTTTCAGAGGGGAATCTGACTCGAGTATAAGCCGAGGGGGATTTTTTCAGCACAAAAATTGGGCTGAAAAACTAGGCTTATACTCGAGTATATACAGTAAATACTTTGTTCATTACATAGTTGAATGTGCTGACAACAAAATCACACAAAAATTATTAATGGAAATCAAATTTAGCAACCCATGGAGGTCAGGATTTGGAGTTACACTCAAAATTAAAGTGGGAAAAAACACTACAGGCTGATCCAACTTTGATGTAATGTCCTTAAAACAAGTCAAAATGAAGCTCAGTAGCGTGTGTGGCCTCCACGTGCCTGTACAACCTCCCTACACAGCCTGGGCATGCTCCTGATGAGATGGCAGATGGTCTCCTGAGGGATCTCCTCCCACACCTGGACTAAAGCATCCCCCAACTCCTGGACAGTCTGTGGTGTAACGTGGCATTGGTGGATGGAGCGAGCCATGATATCCCAGATCTGCTCAATTGGATTCAGGTCTGGGGAACGGGCGGGGCAGTCCATAGCATCAATGCCTTCGTCTTGTAGGAACTGCTGACACACTCCAGCCACATGAGGTCTAGCATTGTCTTGCATTAGGAGGAACCCAAGGCCAACCACACAGCATATGGTCTCACAAGGGAGGCTGAGGATCTCATCTTGGTAGCTAATGGCAGTCAGGCTACCTCTGGCGAGCACGTGGAGGGCTGTGCGACCCCCTAAAGAAATGCCACCCCACACCATTACTGACCCACTGCCAAACCGGTCATGCTGGAGAATGTTGCAGGCAGCAGAACATTCTCCATGGCGTCTCCAGACCCTGTCACATCTGTCACATGTGCTCAGTGTGAACCTGCTTTCATCTGTGAAGAGCACAAGGTGCCAGTGGCGAATTTGCCAATCTTGGTGTTCTCTGGCAAATGCCAAACACCCTGCACAGTGTTGGGCTGTAAGCACAACCCCCACCTGTGGACATCGGGCCCTCATACCACCCTCATGGAGTCTGTTTCTGACCATTTGAGCAGCCACATGCACATTTGTGGCCCGCTGGAGGTCATTTTGCAGGGCTCTGGCAGTGCTCCTGTCCCTCCTTGCACAAAGGCGGAGGTAGCGGTCCTGATGCTGGGTTGTTGCCCTCCTATGACCTCCTCCACGTCTCCTGATGTACTGGCCTGTCTCCTGGTAGCGCCTCCATGCTCTGGACACTACGCTGACACACACAGCAAACCTTCTTGCCACAGCTTGCACTGATGTGCCATCCTGGATGAGCTGTACTATCTGAGCAACTTGTGTGGGTTGTAGACTCCGTCTCATGCTACCACTAGAGACAGCACCGCCAGCATTCAAAAGTGACCAAACCATCAGCCAGAAAGCATAGGAACTGAGAAGTGGTCTGTGGTCACCACTTGCAGAACCACTCCTTTTATTGGGGATGTCTTGCTGACTGCCTATGCTTTCCACCTGTTATCTATTCCATTTGCACAACAGCATGTGAAATTGATTTGTCAATCAGTGTTGCTACCTAAGTGGACAGTTTGATTTCACAGAAGTGTGATTGACTTGGAGTTACATTGTGTTGTTTAAGTGTTCCCTTTATTTTTTTGAGCAGTGTATTTGCCAGGCATATAAGGTTGGTACAATATTTTTGAATGCAATCTCCCCATTACTATCACTACCCATGCACACTCTATTATGGAACACTCTTCCTTTATAGATTAGATGCGTTTATTTTTTGTTATCTGAAAAGCCTTGGAGAGTGCATGATCATCACTATGTCTATTGTACAATGGCAGATTTATGTATTCATTTATTAGCAATGATATAGTTGCCCATCTACCAGAAGGAACAGGGAATGGACAGCAGAATAATAGTACAGGGCACTAAAAACAAAAAGGCTATCTAAAACAATAGTGTAAAAAGTGTCACCTGGTGAGAACTCAGAAGGATGCTTTCTCTGCCACAGAGCCTACTGTATGGAACAGCTTCCTGCAGATACACATGGGTTTAATTCTGTTGGCCTTCAGAAAAGCAGTACCGAGACCAGGATTTTAAGGGATTTGGCATGGAATGGATGATTGATGAATGTGAGTTTAATTGTCAGCACTGTTGTTTTAGATAGCCTTTTTGTTTTTAGTGCCTACACTTTTATGCTATTGCCTATTCCCTGTTCCTTCTGGTAGATGGGAAACTATATCTCTGCTAATAAATGTATTTAAAATTAAAGACTATTTGTGGAAAATTGGGAATAAAATATTCCATACCGTGTGTATGTCTTTTTTCCAGATTTATCATTATGTAAGAAGTGTTTGTTATACTACCAATCACATTTTATTAAATAAACATTATTCTTAAACCTTACTTTTTATTTTATAACCTCATAATTCAATTATGAGAGTAGAAACCAGGGAGTTTAAACATAGAATCCAACTTTCTACTGACCCAAGCACCATACCAGATTTTGTTATATCAGCTCAAACAAAAGGTTGGAAAAAATCAAATTAAGGAGCTTGGAACTCTGTAAGCAGGATAGATTTCTGAAAATAGACTAGGACCAGGACCAAAACTGTCAATGTGGTGTGACTGCTTCTTTTTAAAGATCTGAAATCAGTGCCTTTAAATCTCTGAAGGCTATAGATAATGACATGAATATCTACAGGACACAAACATGAATGCAAATTACCATTTGTTTGAGTCTTATCCCCAATTTTAAAGTATTTGCCCTTTCAGAAACGATCTCATAATTGACTGAACTTATTTCAAGATAATGCTGTTTCTTTGCTTCTCATATGAAAAACTGAAAAGTTATTTGTGGTAATTAAAAAAAATTAAACCTATATTCATAAATTAAATCTCTCAATATGAATAAGTATGTTACAGATAATACATGATTATGTTTGTAGAACACAGGGAAATATATTTATTACATACAGTAGTACCTCTTTAATTTGTTACACAAAGAACATGAAACTTACTTCATTTTTTTTTAGTCTGACCTTCTCTGTCAATTAAGAGGAGTGATAAATCCACCAGCTGTTTCCTTCTTCATATGTGGGCTACAATATATTTGCTTCCTTTTTAAGGCCAGTGTATTTGAACAACAACAGCATGGCTTAAACCAGCTGCTAGAATGTGACAGGCATATATTTAACTCTGATCTCATTTATTGCCCTTCTTCTCTGACAACTATCCTTTTTTCTGGTGTCTACTGACATCCTTTACTTAGCTGACACTGCCATTTCACTGAGAGGACAATATGCACCCATAAAGCAGAAGTTTGGGAAACAAATTCCAGTCAAATACATTTATTGGTGAATTATTTCTTTATAACTAGTTTTTTGAAAGTCTTGTAAATTAGGTTATCTTTATCTCACTGAATTCAGAAACATATATAGCTATTATATTCTACTATTAGTGTATTAAAATCCAAAATCAAGCATGTTCATAGTATTAACTAATCAGGTAAGAATTGTACACATTTTATTTCCACCTACAACTTATAGCGTTCTCAAGAAAGAACTCTGTGTTTTTATCTATATATTGAAAAATAAAACAAAGAATGGAAAAGACAATTTCTAGTAGTCTCAGAGAACATGAAAAATTCTTGCACTATCTCTGCCAAATGTCAGCAGAACTCATTATGCATCTCCCTGTAAGTATCTAGCAATGAAGTTAATATACAAACATCTAAATGAGCATAGATTAGAATGAAAAGAGTACATAGCAACTCTCATATAATTTGGAGATGAGACTGAATACTGACATGCACTGCAATGAGCTAAGGAGTATTTGAAGATCATCCTAGTGCAGGGGTGTCAAACTCACGTCGTCACAGCAGTGTCATGTGACATATTGGGACTTTTCCCCCCCTTCGCTAAACCAGATGGGGATGGGACCAACACATGATGCATCCGGGCCACGAGCCGTGAGTTTGATACCCCTACCTTAGTGAATCAAATCTGAAACTCAAAAAGTTTCTGAAGGCAATGATCCACCTCCATTGGATCATTGAATAAGTCCTTCTCAACATTACTGAATCACACAGAATAAATGTAGATAAAAATTGGCCTTGACTGAACTGAAAATTTTCAATTCTGTTCAAAATTTGAACAGATAAAATAAAATAATTTATTTATTTGAATACATAAATATATGTATTAGATACATTGGACCTGTGTAACAGAGTATCTATCTTTGTATCTAGCTATGTGTCTGTCTATCCCCTTGAAATGTTTCTGAAATGGGAATAAAGACTGTTTCCTCAAATTATTAGCAATAATTTGAATGGAAAACAAGAGGTACCATCTAACCCATAAATAATGAAATAATGCATATCTCTGTATTTAGAAATCAACAAGCAAGGAATAATGTCTTTTTTGTGTCTACCAAAATCAAGCCACAGGATTCAAATTGTCAATATGCAATACAGGATTTTTACCTTGCACCTATAAAAGAATATAAACTATATTTGCTACAGCCAAAATGTGCAATCTTTCTTCTATATATAGTTTGAGATATAAATGGAAGCTAATAGGAAAATGTGTCTTGCTAGTGCTCCCTAGTGAATTAAGGCTTATGAAATATAAAGGACTATAGTAACTAAGTAACTTAACAAAGAGATTCAAAGGAACTTCAGATTGTAATAGTAAGGATTCAAACTTCAATCATGCACTACTAAATTGAGCTTTTTAAATGTTAGTCTGTCTTAGCAGGTTTTATTCTATTTATAAATCTGTGTCATTTTATTACAATAAATATGGAACAAAACTTGGAGAATGGAATATTTTGGTAAGTTTCTGGAGTAATAAATAATTTCTAACATACAATAACCTCCTGATGGTCTAAAAAAAAGTGACCATGGCAACAAAACGCTGTGGTAAAGTTTGAGACCAAGTTGTAAGTCAAGGGTCTGTTTTAGAAAGTTTAGGAACCTTAAGGTGGAGAACTACTTGAATTTGGCAAAAAATAAATGCTTCTTGAAATGTTATTATTTATAACGACACCTTGTGGACTATTGGTCACAAACAAAGCTGGTGTTAAATAAACACAATGCCAGAGTCAACATTATTGACATATTTATCTGCTGGTGTTAAATATAGTGAAAAAATAAACTTTTAATCCTTAAAGATCTATTAATCTATTTTTTCCTAAATGTTCAGAAAAAGAACATGCTAGATCTGTACATTAAAACAAAAACATACTGAATTCTTAGCAATACAACTGCACTATTCACACATAACTATGAGCAAAATAAAGTTTTCCAAATATATGGGGCTTCTATAAAAGGAATTTATCTAATACAATTTCTTTTTTTTCAGATTATCCATTGAGGTTTTAGTTCAATTGCTGATACTTTTTAAACTCAAAGTAATGAAGATCGTAAGATTTTTTTATAGTTATTACTTGATACATTTCTTAAGTAGAAAAAAAATATTTTAATCAATTTACATTAGAATAAAACATAATTAAACTTTCACTCTATTAAAAAATATTTTACAAATTGCAATGGTTCTGTATCAAATTAATCAATCAATCTAGAATAATATGCATGCTCCATGAAAACTAGAAGGGGCATTGATCTTACCTGATACGCTCCTTCTCTATGTGCTGAGAAAGAATCTAAGGAATGGATTAACTCTGCCTTTCTACTTGTTAGGCTGAGTCTGTCAATCTTTTATAGCCACGCCTCTCATGTCTGCATTCCCAGCTGTGCACGATAGGGTGTTATGTGAGGGACTCCCATGTCTGCGTAAAGATTGACCTGAACATGTTTCATGCCTGGACTCTGGACCAGACGGTTGCCAGGGTGGGGTTGGATTCTCTCTCAGCACACCAAGAGGGAGCATATCAGGTAAGATCAACGCCCCTTCTTCAGTGTGCTGAGGAGAATCCAAGGAATGGGACATATGAAAGCTGGCTTGTCCTAAGAGTGAGTAGCAGCCTGGTCCAGAGTTCCCGAGTGTGTGTAAACCTTCTGGAAAACTTGTCTGCCAAAGGCCTTCAGCAGAAGCGAAGGCATCCACTTATAATGCCTTATAAATGGCAATGGGGAGGACCACGTCGCTGTTTTACATATCTCTTTAATGGAGGCCTGTATGGCCCAAGCTGCCATGGTGGCTGCGCTTCTAGTGGAGTGGGGTGTCACTCGCCGAGGTAATGTGAGAGCCTGAAGCTCATACAGTTTGGCGAGGCATCGTATCCACCAGTCTATGGTTGAGGTTGTGATCTTATTACCCAATGTGGAGTGTTGAAAGGATACAAACAGAGCCTCCGACTTCCTAAAGGAGGATGTCCTCTTAATATAGATGTGGAGACCCCTCCTGACATCCAAGGTGTGTCATTTCTTCTCTAGGGCCCAGTTCGGACCAGGACAGAAGTCTGGTAAATTAGTTCCTGTGCCCTATGAAATAAGGAATTAACCTTGAGAAGGAAAGAAGGATCTAATCATATCACCACTTTGTTGGGATGAAAGACACAAAGGTCCTCCCTTATTGAGAGGGCCACCAGTTCAGAGATGTGCCTTGCCGAAGTGATGGCCACAAGAAAGGCAACCTTGCAGTTGAGGAAGTGAAGACTGGCGGAGCGCAGCAGAAAGGCGTAAAGGTTGCATTGAGCTCTTTACCAAGACTGGGAGCTCAAGCTATTCATTTGCCTGACCTCACACAGGTTGTAACAGTTGAAATTGAAAAGAGCGGGAAAAGGCAGTGAAACCTGGGAGAATGCACTTGCCTACATCATTCTGCCTCCCTTCCAGTCTTAGCAATTTCCTTCTCTAAGACCTTTTGACAACTCTACGCGTCCTTCTCCTCAGCCTAGTGGCCTTTTTGGAGAAAAGGGCTTTATGCCCTGATTTGGACCGCTGCTCCTATGACAGCCGATTTCGGCGTTGAGGAGCATTTCCTTGGGGTCGGGAGCTTGGCTGTCAAACCCAATTGTTCCCCACTTACAGTTTCCTTGTGGTTATCTGTTGCCGTGGAAGACTTTGTTTTTGTCCTTGGTTTCCACCAGAATAAGGTCTAAGGTCTCTCCAAATAACTTGTCCCCTTTAAAGGGGGCAGAGGCTAGCTTCCATTTGTTTTTCATATCTGCCTGCCAGTGGCAGGGTCAGAGTAGTCGGTGGGCTGCCAACGATGAGGAAATGGCTCTGGAGGCAAATTTGGCCAAGTTTAGAGTGGTATTAGCAGAAAATTCTGCTGCCGCCACCAGTTTGTTAATATCCTGGTGGGTATGGACGTCATCGACCAGAATTCTTGCTTGCAATTTCCTGAGCCAGAGCAGGGAAGTTCTGAAGGAGGCGGCTGTAGCTGCCTTAACTGCCCAGGCCACCGCCTGATATGCCTTGTGGAGTGTCAGCTGTGGACTCTTGTCTTCAGTTTTCAAGGCATCCTCTGTGTCATTGGACATGATGGTGGAGGATGCTTAGGCCACCACAGGGCCATCTATTGCTGGCATTTGTAAAGCTGCCATGAGGTCTGGAGCCACATTATAGAATTTCTTGTCATGTCCACTCAGTGGTAGATACTCCCTGGTAGTGCCCATTGCCTCTGGACAACATCCAGGAACAATTTTGGAGAGGGAATCTCCTCAGTGTCTATGGCCAGCTCCGAGAACAATAATTCACTTGGGTCAGACAGGCCGTTTGTGGAATCTGAGGTGGCTGGGTCTGTGGTCTTGGCCTTATATAACAGCATTACAAACATGGTGGGACAGAAAAGCCCCATGAAGGCTGGGGGGGTCTGGATTCACCCCTTCATCCTCTGATAATATCAACTCCTACCATTCGTCCTCCTCTGAGAGAGATTCCTGGCTTTGAATGGAGGAGGTAGGGTAAGGCCTTTGGAGGACCAATAATCCTCTTGGGATCTAGGATGCAGAATACTGCCCTTGGTGCAGGGTGTTATCAGATGCTGTAGAGGCTGATAGGCGGTTTTGCTGAATGCCTGCAGCAATCCCCTGGGCAATAGTCTCTGATATTAAGAACCTCATTTGAGAGGATAGTTCTGGCTCCTGATCTTCCCTTGGGCAGAGCCCCACCACTGTAGGGGTAAAGGTAGTCTCTAGGGTAGGCTTCATTCTTTTGGGAGCTGGTTCCCAATTCCCTTCTGCTGGGACAGGTTGGAAAGGGAAGCAAAAAGCTGTCTGGCTGAGAGGTATGCTCTCGAGCACCATCTGGTGATCCAGACTGAGAGATCAAGTTGTTCTTGCCTAGCCTCAGTGAGAGGCTGTAACGGCTCAGCCTGAGGCTATTTCTTTGTCCAGGGTCTGTGTGGCCTGGGGCTTGACTGACAACCCCAGTTCTGTCACCATTACGGTCTCCTCGGCTGCTCTTTAGAAAGTTGGCATTGATTTGTACTTTATAGTCTTCTTGGTTGTCTGTTGTTTTGCTCTGCACTTTAGAAAGTTGGAGTTAATTTGTACACATCTGTGTGAGCTAAAGACTGAGTCAAAACTGGGAATGCAGACACGAGAAGCTTGGCTATAAAAAATTGACAGGCTCAGTCTAACAAGCAGAAAGGCAAAGTTAATCCATTCCTTGGATTCTCAGCACACTGGAGAATATGAACAATTTGGTTATTTCCATTAAAAGTCCTTCAAAAGAATTGCTGAAGTATTGATTGTTACTCTGATCTACAGTATTACTAGAAAAAATATTTCTTTACTCGTATGCATATGTAACTCATAGCATGGTAAAATAGCTACAAAAACCTGTTTTTATATATTCCACAGCAACATTTAGAATTATAGAGTACAACAGGTTAGCATGACCAATTTGAAATGGTTGATAGTTCACATAGCTAAACATTTCTAACAAAGAATTCATTTGCTGATCGTACTATCAACTGATAAAACAAATAAGCAGGACTTTATCATGCTCTCTGGATCCCCAGAGAATACCTTAAGTCAGCTTTGTCCAAGGCTTCCAGTTCTTTATCACCTACTTGGTGACAACTGTCAGAGATACACTACTCGCCTATGGAAGAGACACTGATCATTGTCACCTGCTCCAAGGCAAAATCCCATTAGCAGCACTATAATTTCTCTTATGAACTATAGTATGCAAAACAAAATTAAAGTGAAATAACAAAAATAAAAATATTCAATACACTCTCTGAAGTGAATAGTTTCAGGATTAATAGTTTAATAGTTTCAGGATTAGATAACAAAAAGCCAGATTTCCATTATCTGACAGCTTTCTAGAACGTGTCACTATCTTGAAAACACAGACCACATATACAAAATTATTTTAAACATATTTTGCAGAATGTACTTCCATAAGGTCTTCAACTGCACATCCAGTAGTATAATTTAAATGTTGTTTTATTAAAATGAAGATATGTTACGTAGACTAACAGTTCTTTTAAAATCAAATGTTCATTTGAATAATTAATAGATATACCTACCCCCGAAACAATACTTCTTCTCTCATAACAGAAAGTAGGAGAGTATATTAGAAAAAATATTAAGTAACTACTCTCTTATTCCAGATAACACATCTGGGTATCAGTAAGCCTGGATCAACGTCTATATATTTCTATACACTATTACTGTATGTGTTCCTTAAAAAAAACCTGCCTACATTATTGATATGTTAATCAAAGCATCATCTGGACACTCAATCAAATTGAAACATATTAACAATGTATTATAATTCTATAAATATGTATCATATTAACAAAGGAATATAATTTAATCTGAGCCATTATCTAATTGAAGTATGGCATTACTGAAAAAAGCTGTATCTATTTTAGTCAGGAATGCCATACAATACACTTTTTTAAAGAAATCAAACTATGAAGTTTGTGTATGCTCACTATATTATATCAATACAACAAACACAGCTCTTGGGGTGGGGGAGGGCAGTGAATTATCTATTTCAATAAAGAAGAATGGGTCAACCTATTTTCCAAAGCACCAGAAGGCAAGACAAGAAGCAATGGTTAGAAACTAATCAAGCAAGTTCAAACTAAGGAGAAATTTTCTGATAGTGAGAAGGGACGTTGGTCTTACCTGAGACACACCTTCTCAGATGGTGGAGACAGGATCCAGGCATGGGATACATTCAGCTCTGCTTGGCCATAGACTGAATAGAAAAACTGAAGACATACCCCCCTCCAGGCTACCGTCTCCAGTTCTCAATGAAATCAAGGTCTTATTGTAGTCACTGTAACAGTTCCATAATTAGGTATAGCCCACAGTTTGTACCGTCCCACACACCCAAGACCATAGAGGCCAGTGAAAGGGGTGGGGCTGGATCCTATCTCCACCATCTGAGAAGGTGTGTCTCAGGTAAGACCAATGCCGCTTCTCCAGAGTGGTGTCGACAGGATCCAGGCATGGGACATACCAAAGCAAATGTCCTAAGGGTGGGTTTCTGGCCGCTACTGAGAGTGAGTTTCTGGTGAAACCTTCTGTAATACCCTTCGTCCAAACGCCACATTATCGGAAGCAAAAGAATCAAAGCGACAGTGAGTGCCTAATGAAGGGCGAAGAGGTAGACCAGGTCGCTGCTCAACATATCTCTTCCACTGAAGCCTGTGTAGTCCAAGCCGCTGTTGTGGCGGTGCTACACATGGAGTGAGCTGTAACATGTGTCAGACCCAGTAAACATTGTTCTGCATAAGCTTTGGCAATGGTCACTCTAATCCACCTGCCTATGGAGGAAAAAGGTACCTTCTGACCCAAGGAATTCTGATGAAAGGAGATAAACATAACCTCCATCTTTCTAAAGGTATATGTGAAGAACTCACCTTACATCTAGAGTGTGCCAGAGTTTCTCTCTAGGGTGAGATGGATTTGGACAAAAGTTTGGCAAAATGAGTTCTATGGAAATAAGAATGGACCTTAGGAATAAAGGTTGGATCCAATCGCAGGACTACGCGATTAGAGTGGAAGATACAGAGGACAGCCCTGACTGACAGGGCTGCCAACTCTGATATTCTCCTGGCTGATGTAATGGCCACCAGGAAAATTAATTTGTAAGATAAATATTGTAGGGCAACCGTTCTCAAGAGGCTCAAATGATGGGACCGTAAGGGCCTGAAGCATCTTAGCTAGATCCCAGGAGGGGAACCTATGTATCACTGCCCGTCTTAAGTTGGTTGCTCCTTTGAGAAACTGATGTATTAATGGAATCTGAGCTAATGACTCTAGGTTCCCAAAGAATAGTACAGATGATAGTGCCGCCACCTGTCTGCACAGCGTGGCGGGGACAAGACCTTTGTCTAACCATTCTTGTAAAAACTCTAACACCTGGGTGACCGACACCTCAGTGGGATTGAGACACTTCCTGTGCTCCATACACAGAAGGCCCTCCATGTGGCTTCATAAATTCGAATGGTCAATGGTCATCTGTCTGCCTGGATGGTGTTGATGACTTGAGAAGAGAGATTGCCCCCCTTCAGAATCCGCCTCTCAAGTGCCAGGCAGCCAATTTGAGCCACTGGGGTTCTGGATGTTGGATTGGCCCCTAGCTTGACCCCTTCTCCCCCCTGCGACAGGAACTGAGAGAAAAATCGAGGCAATTGATGATTTGTTGCAGAGGCAACAAGATTAACTATTGGAATGCTGAATCTGTCTGAAATCTCCTGGAACAGAACTGGGTGCAGGGTCCACTTGGAGTGATCCATTGTGGACCTGCTCAACCAATCTGCCCAGACATTCACCACCTCTGAAATGTGCTTTGCTTTGACTGATATTATGTTCTTCTCCGCCCACTTGCAGAGATGAAAGGCCTCCTTCATTAAAGTTCTGCAATGCGTCCCCCCCCCCAACGATTGATGTGAGCCTTAGTGGCCACATTGTCCATTAGGAGGAGCACTAGCAGTCCTGGTAACTCTTCTACTGGAAACAGTTTGCCTGACAGACAGGTCACCAGCTGGTATTAAAATTCAGGTGCCACTGAATAAAGAGGAAAGCCAAATGCTGCAAACTATGACTGAGTCTCTGTTGAAACACAGCAGAAAGACAATCACAGGGCTGTTCAAAAATTCGTGGCCAGCAGATTGTTCTAAAAGTCAATTGACAGACTGATGAGCTGAATTTCTAGCCAGGCAGATAAATGTCAATAACAGGGCTATTTTAATCCTCCTAGCCATGGATTGCGTCAAATTAATAACAGGTTACAGCATTGTAAATTGTCCAGCTCTGGCTTCTGTTACTCTGAATCTTCTTCACTTCAAAATGGCGCTCCTGTGACAGGCAGTGAAGCCAGGGAACTGCCACAGGGATCCGCTGCTCTGACTAGGCAACACTCCCTTATTGGGCAGGCTGCCTATCAGGCAGGTCAGCACTAGACACCCCCAGTACCTTTCTCTAGGCACTGTGTGTAATATTGTCGGAACTGCGAGAATCCCAAAAACCGGTGTTCCGCTAGCCAGCTGACAGACATGAAGTCGGTTCCTTCGCTTGTAGCTGTTCTGCCTGTTTTCCTCTTTTTCCTGTGCAAAGGAAGCATGAAGGCAAACTAGAGCCTCTCGTGCCTCTAGTCCCTTTAGGACTGTTGGTGGAATTATATATTCCATAAATCCAAGGAAATTTAATTTGGCGGTGTCCCTCTATTTATTAAAAAACAGAAGAGCTATCAAAAAGGCAGTCTAGTTCAGCCGAGACTGAATAGAAGAACTGGAGACAGTAGCCTGGAAGGGGTGTGTCTCCAGTTTTTCTATTCAGTCTATGGCCAAGGAGAGCTGAATATATCCCATACCTGGATCCTGTCGACACCACTCTGGAGAACAATCAACCAGTGGAATGGCTTGCCTTCAGAAGTCACTGGGGTTTTTTAAAAAGGGATTGGACAGCCATTTGTCTGAAATGGTATGGGGTCTCCTGCTTGAAGTGGGTTAGATTAGAAGACCTCCAAGGTCCCTTCAAACTCTTGTTATTCAGTTATCAAATGTCATTTACCTAGCAGGCTAGGCTTGTCTTTATGCCACGGTAAAAGAAAGTGCATAAACCTTTTAGAAGTACCCCAAAACCTGCAGTAATTCAATTAGGTCTTTAGTACACTAAGACAAGGGTGTCAAACTCGCTGCCCACAGGCTGGGTATGTCATGTGCTGGTCCCGGCCCCGCCCAGTTTAGCGAAGGGGGAAAAAGTCCCGATATGTCACGTGATGATGACATGATGACATGAGTTTGACACCCCTGCACTAAGAGTTTCATTTAAGTCCCAGATAAGAATATTCTAATTGAACCATGCCAAAATAATCTATTTTGCAATTTTTCCTTAAATATACTTCAGAATGTTCACTGCCCTTTTTGGAAAAGAATGTGAAGATTATAATAATTAGCTCTCTTAAGAGAATAAGTTGAGACAGATGTTCCAATAATGAGATGACAACATTATGTCAGTTTGAGAAGGAGAAAAGGACACATATGTGTTGATGGTGACTAACAGAATCTACTTTTCATGACCCTAGTTTGTAGAACTCAAAGGAGAATTTTTTTAAAAAAGTGTTGTTTATGCTCATGAGTCTGGAAAAGGCTATTAAACCATTGTGAAAGACTTATCATGCCTCAGTCAGGCAGACAGTGTACAACTGGAGAAAATGTAACATCACTGTTATTCATCATGGAAAGTCACACCAAAAATAAGGCATAAAATATTTTGTAAAGAGCCGCAGGCTATGGTTGCATTTTCTGCCGTGTTGTATTTTAAGTGAACATATGGTAACAACAACAAATGAGCAAGACTGATGTGCGCACCAGGGCACTATTATACAGAATTTAGAGAGAACAGCTAAATAGAAGAAATTGTATTTTCATTGGTCTTCAATTGGGCCAATTAAAGAAGGATCCAATCAGGAAGTAGCTTTCTTGGAGTCCTGTAACATGGCTCAGTTATAGGTCAGCTTGTCAAATTCAAATACAAGAGGCCAATCAGCCTATTTCAGGTACCTGTGAGCTGCTGAGAAATATGCCACAAAGCAGCTTACCCTGCCTCTGAAAATGCCAGCCACAATTTCTGAAGAAATATCAAAACAAAAGAAAACTAGACCATGGTCATTCAACCTGAAAGCTTGTCACTGAGACATAGTATGCTGTGGGCTATTTAATGGGAATCTCTATTTGTTAACATATCTTTTTGTAAGTTCAGATCACACTGAAGGTAGTAAAACTGCAGGATTATGGATAGATGTAAACTATTTGCAAACTTTACCACTTTAAAAAATAACAACATCACGTTTGCTATGATGCCATAAATAACAAATACAGGCTTACTTCTCAATAGCATTCTTGGGCCCGCAACATTTGTACAACAGAGGTCACGTGAGAAAATAGACTATAAAGGTATCACATGAACCAGAAGAAAAAAAAATAAAGTGACTAGTAGGTACTTACATCTGGAAATTCTTTTACAGGCACATATAGTTTTTCTTGTAGCTGTACAATAGGTCCCACACCATCAGGTAACTCCGCACTTCTCTTCTCCGTACTACCATTTAATGTGTCGTTATACATGTCTTTCCGTACTCTGCTGATTTCTGTAGGAGAAAAATATATTGTATGTTACATTAACAAAGTTAACAAAACTAAAAATCTGGAACAATAATTTATTAACTGCCATTTTTATGGAACATTGTGTTTAATCAGCAACGTAATTAGAAATTGATATATTTTAAATACATTCCTGTTTTTTTGATTGAAAGTACTGATGGGATGCAATTAGGAACCATCTCTAAATGCACTGGATGTCCTTTGCTCACCATAAACTGTCACTGAGATTTTACATAAACTTGCTTTTGCATTTTCAAATAGTCTTGAGAATGAACTGGTTTGAGTTTACAAACCACAAGGATAAAGCTCTGATTCTCACATTTGCAAAGCGCACATCCCACAGAACTTCAACACCTTCCCACTCATCATTATGCAGCAGAAGCAACTTTCTGCTTTACCTGTCAATTATTCAGATTACAGATAGACCTTGGCCACCTGACTGCTTCGCTCAATTACTGCAATCCCATCCTTTCCAACTGTAGCTATTAAGCAATTTACTGAAGTGGATGGAGTGAAGGAACTGCCTATGGAGTTCAACTCCCCTCCATCCATGCAAGGGAACTGCTCTGATGGGCTGTAGGATCTGAGCTCAGATCCTTAAGTTCCTAACTACATTCCTGAAGCCCGCTAGAGGGCTTTGAAATCTGATTTCCTTTTCTGCAATCCACTGAAGGATTTCCCACCCCCTCAGTGCATTAAAAGGGAACTCCTCTAGTAGGCAGCAGACCTCAGATCTTTGAGATCACACCTATGCCTAGAATTGAGATTTCCTCCAAACAGGCAGTCCTTTGATTTGCAAAAGATGGGGGAAATCTTAGTTCCGTGATAGGAGGCAGCACTTGCAACCTTCCGTACCTCTCTCATTGACTTTTTGGGGAAGCTCGCAGAGAAAGATTGCAAATGTAATAACATGATTGTGGGGCACTTGATAACTAGTCATAGGTTGCCAAGCACCCATATCATTATCACATGACTGTGAGAGGAGTTGGCAAATTTTACAATAGCTGGAAGTATTTTAGAGGTTGTAAACACCCTTGCTGAGACCATCATAACTTCAAATGGGTCTTAAAGCAACCAGTCTGATTTGAAAAAATGGGACTACAGATTCTGCCCACTGCTGATTCCGTCACTGTAAAATCAATCTCCTTGGAAATTCCTTCCTATAAAATGTGACTATACAAAGTCAGACAGAAACAGCCTGCCTGAAAGATTTTACTGATGAAAAATTGCATAAAAACTTCATCCAACAGTCTTCTTCCCCTGCAAGTTCTCCTACTAGTTTTGATAAGAATTACCTCCATGTAGGTTAATTACTGGTTTCTGATATCTTTCTATCTATCTATCTATCTATCTATCTATCTATCTATCTATCTATCTATCTATCTATCTATCTATCTATCACATTTCTATACTGCCCATTCCCTCAAAGAGGTACTACTGCATATTGCTATCCTTTCCCTCTCATTTTTGAATAACTTTTATCAGGGGAATGGACTATCTGATTTACCTAATGGAAAGACACAAATATTTTTTCTTTAATATTAATAATATTAATCATGAGAAATTCCCCAGCCCTGCTATGGTGTCACATTCTGATGCGGGTGAGCCAATTCCACAGCAGGATAACCAAAGAACACCAGGAATGTATGCCTAAAGTATACACTCCGAACAGGGTCTCCCAATACACGAAAGTTGTCTCAGCTGCCTAGCTAAAGCAGGCAGGCATTTATATTGGACAGAACAGTGATATAGGGAGATTCTGGAGGCAGATGGCTGCTCATAAAGGCCTCACTTCATACTGCATTGGAGAAAGCCAGGATAAACCATTCCGGTATTTTACCAAGAAAATCTCATGGGCAGACAAGACAAAGTGTTTGCTGATATAAGTGCTGAGTGATGGGCCCCTGAAGTCAGATGGCATTCAACATGCTATTATTGATGAAGAGAAGAGGATCTTTCACACTACTACTGTTGTTTATGATGTGGCTAAATTAAAGCTTTTGAAATGTCTAGTTGCAGATGCTACTGTGCAGAAAAAGAAAATCCCATTGTAAGCTTTTGAGAAATAAAAGAAGTGGTGTTTCTTTCATAAATGGGGGATAAAGCAAAGACTATATTTGGGTACATTTAATCAATGATTTAATATCACTGAATGAACAACCCTTTAATATGATAGTGATGTAGAAAAAGGGGAGATTGACAATAAAGCAAGAGAATCACTTTCTCCAAATTCAATTACTTCTTCATTGCTAACAGTCTTCAATTCACACAAGCAAAATAACACTTATCTAGATAAACAATACCAGATTTTCCACATAATACTCCTATGGAGTGGACTGATGTCAGCCAGTTTTAATGCCTAATAGATTTTAGAACTCATGATTCTGTTGCTTAGATCAATATCTGTAAAAAAGTGAAACAAACATGGAAAAAGGAAAGTGTTCCAAAAGATCTCCTAATTCAAAACGTAGTTCCACCTTCCAACCTGCTAAAGGACACTAAAGGACAGTAACTGATTCAAGATCAAAGATGTAAGATGTGTATTGAAATTCTATACATTAAGGATGTCAATATTCTAATCAAATAGATACAGGGATTGATGCAGTATCTACAGTATAGAAATATGGTAAGCAACTTAAGAATTAGTAACACTTCTAAACAAACTATGCCAATATGCCTGGTGAACAACACAATTACAAAAAACTACAGAAGAGAATAGTGGGCACGTCGTCTCATGTCCTTAATTTCACATGCTAGCAAAATAACACTTAGGATCTTCAAATGCAGATTAGAGCCCTGCATAGAAAAGGAACTGCCAGCAAGTCAAGTTGGTTTTAATAATAGCTGAGGAGTAAGAGATTACCGGTATTTCTCATGCATACTGGATAACTGAGTAAGACAAAGAAAACTAAAAAGTAAATACATGCTTCATTGACTATAGAAAGGCCTTTGATTGTAATGAGCATGTCAGGCTGTGGAATTCCTTAGGAAACCGGGAATGCCAAAACATTTTATTGTTGTCAAGCAAAATACATGCACAGGTCAAGAGCCATAGTCTGAATAGAAAATGGTCAAAATAATAATAAAATTGTTTCCAGGTCAGGGAAAGAGTGAAACAAAACTATATATTCTCCTTATTTACTCAATCTGTGTGCTAAATATATTCTTAGTAAACGGGATTGGGTGAAAATAGACATGGATTTAAAATTGTAACAAGAAACATTAATAACCTTTGCTACACTGGTGACACTATAGCTACTGTATTTCCTTCAGAGGTTAAGAATCAACTAAGTTCCAAATGTAGGGAAACTGAAGTACAGCAGAATACCTAATATTTTTCTTATGATCACAAATGGGACCAGAACATTTGTTGTTAGGCAGCACGGTTGTTAAGTGAGACATCACATGACTGCACACCCAACTTTACCCTTTTTTTGGCCCAGTCATTAAGCAACGTATCACGTGATCATGATTTGCAACCATCTGTGATTTCTCCATTGAGTTTGCTTGTTGGAAGTAGACTGGGAAAGTCGCAAATTGCAATTATACGATCACAGAATGTTGCAACCATTGTAAATGTGTGCTGGTTGCCAAGTGTCTGAATCACAATCACGTGACCACAGAGGTGGTGTGACAGTCGTAACTTTGAGCAGTCTGTGTCTTTTTTTTTTCAATGCCTCTGTAACTTTGAACCACCCATAAATAAATGTTTGTAAGTCGAACAGTTCCTGTAAAAATTATATTTAATGTTAGGAACACCTGGGCAAGTTTAGGAAGATGATGAATCTACAAAAATAAGCTGAAAATGTTTATTCCTATTTAATATTTATTCCTCTAAAATGACTTTTTCAAATATTCACATAGAGAGCATTCTACTCCTTGGCTAATGAGCATCTTATTCTTTCTTCAATTTCTTGCTTAAAGTTCTCCTATAACTATTTTTATTTTTTTTTAAATTCTACCCTCGGAGATTACTCTGAACTTGATCAAGTTTCTTCTGCTATGGGGAGTGTGTTGCTTTGACTACTTTACTTTACTCACTAAAAACCCCTTTCCATTTTTGTAGATGGTTAATATTTTGGCTATGGTAGCCATGATTTCTGAATATCAGAATTAGGTCAAAAGTTCCGCAACAAGTGGCAGTGAAATATTTGTTTTTGCTTTTTATTTTTGGTTGAAACATAAAACAACTTAGCACCAAAAATCAATCTCTGTTCTAGCTTTAATAGTATCTCATGTCCAAAGTTTCTGTGTAAGCAAATATGAACATTTTGAGCAGTTAATAAATAAGCAACCTATTTTGCATGAATGAATTTTTCAATGCAATTAAGTATCTGAGAAGACCCTGCAGGAAAAGACTGAGCATTTATTTTTTACATTAGAATAAACAAAAATCCAAACAGTTTCTATCAAACTTTGATCTAAATTAATTACATAATTGCAAATATAAATATTTCAAAACTAATTATTTCCTCTTATCAACGTTTTATATACGGATATTTTATTTAGCTTATATAATTTTCTTTTATTTTAAAATTTTAAACCATTCATTGGCTGCTTGTTCTAATCAGCGCCATCATCTTTGTAAGATTTAAAATAACTGCATTCTTAATTATTTCCCATCAAATGTCAATTTATAATAGTTGGAAGTATTGGATTATGAAGCTGAAGATCAGTATTTACTAATGCTTTAGCTTTGCCATTTTAGGTATAAAATGACCTTGTCAAGTTTTAAACTTGTACATTATATGTAAGTGCAACCTTTCCATCAAAACCCATCACATTAGGAGTTTGACCAACGATTTCTAGTATGCTAAAATAGAAAGCTCTCCACAACCTTACAAGCTTTGTAAAAATGTATCAAATCCTTTGTAATACAGATAAAAGTATTCAAATATCAAGTAAAAATGTACTAAAGATTCTGCTAACTTTTCTCTCAACTTAGCTTTGTAAAGCTTTTTTTTTTTTTGGCACACACAGCAACCAACATCAAATATCAAAAATGGTCATATATTGTGCTGATTCTAAGAATTTGTTTAAACAAATCTCACTTCAGGCAATGAAGAAATAAGTTATCATATGCATGTTTATATATCTAATTAAAATTTGCAATCAATATATACCTTAAGAGAAAATAAAGAGCAGAAACAAAATACACTACTCAAAAAAATAAAGGGAACACAAAAATAAGACATCCTAGATCTGAATGAATGAAATATTCTTATTAAATAATTGTTCATTACATAGTTGAATGTGCTGACAACAAAATCACACAAAAATTATCAATGGAAATCAAATTTAGCAACCCATGGAGGTTACACTCAAAACACTCAACCCAAGACTTACACTCAAAATTAAAGTGGAAAAAAACACTACAGGCTGATCCAACTTTGATGTAATGTCCTTAAAACAAGTCAAAATGAGGCTCAGTAGTGTGTGTGGCCTCCACGTGCCTGTATGACTTCCCTATAATGCCTGGGCATGCTCCTGATGAGGTGGCAGGTGGTCTCCTGAGGGATCTCCTCCCACACGTGGACTAAAGCATCCCCCAACTCCTGGACTGTTTGTGGTGCAACGTGGCGTTGGTGGATGGAGCGAGCCATGATGTCCCAGATCTGCTCAATTGGATTCAGGTCTGGGGAACGGGCGGGCCAGTCCATAGCATCAATGCCTTCGTCTTGTAGGAACTGCTGACACACTCCAGCCACATGAGGTCTAGCATTATCGTGCATTACGAGGAACTCAGTGCCAACCGCACCAGCATACGGTCTCACAAGGGGTCTCATCTCGGTACCTAATGGCAGTCAGGCTACCTCTGGCGAGCACATGGAGGGCTGTGCGGCTCCCTAAAGAATTGCCACCCTACACCATTACTGACCCATTGCCAAACCGGTCATGCTGAAGGATGTTGTAGGCAGCAGAACATTCTCCACGGCGTCTCCAGACCCTGTCACCTCTGTCACATGTGCTCAGTGTGAACCTGCTTTCATCTGTGAAGAGCACAGGGCGCCAGTGGCGAATTTGCCAATCTTGGTGTTCTCTGGCAAATGCCAAACATCCTGCACAGTGTTGGACTGTAAGCACAACCCCCACCTGTGGACGTCGGGCCCTCATACCACCCTCATGGAGTCTGTTTCTGACTGCTTGAGCAGCCACATGTACATTTGTGGCCCACTGGAGGTCATTTTGCAGGGCTCTGGCAGTGCTTCTCCTGTCCCTCCTTGCACAAAGGTGGAGGTAGCGGTCCTGATGCTGGGTTGTTGCCCTCCTACGGCCTCCTCCACGTCTCCTGATGTACTGGCCTGTCTCCTGATAGCGCCTCCATGCTCTGGACACTACACTGACAGACACAGCAAACCTTCTTGCCACAGCTCGCATTGATGTGCCATCCTGGATGAGCTACACTACCTGAGCCACTTGTGTGTGTTGTAGACTCCGTCTCATGCCACCACTAGAGTGAAAGCACCGCCAGCATTCAAAAGTGACCAAACCACCAGCTAGAAAGCATAGGAACTGAGAAGTGGTCTGTGGTCACCACCTGCAGAACCACTCCTTTATTGGGGATGTCTTGCTAACTGCCTATGCTTTCCACCTGTTGTTTATTCCATTTGCACAACAGCATGTGAAATTGATTGTCAATCAGTGTTTCTACCTAAGTGGACAGTTTGATTTCACAGAAGTGTGACTGACTTGGAGTTACATTGTGTTGTTTAAGTGTTCCATTTATTTTTTTGAGCAGTGTATATTTTATTCCAATATTCCTTTTATGGTTTTTCTCATTTAAAAAAAAAAAACAGTCATAGGAAGTCCCAGACTAATCCTAACTTACCGTATTATGAATTTACGAAGTTTTAAACCAACCTTCACTGAGGCATTTATATAATACATACATAAGATGGCTGGCTAAGGAATTTGGGGAATAGTCCACATTGCTAAGGTTCAGAAACATCCATCTAATATTTACCTTGAAATATCAAAGCTAATGACACGAAGCCAAAGACAAGAGAAAAATAGTAAAAAGAAAAACTGACTAAACAAAACACCTCAAGCAAAGATATCCATATGCCATTGCAAACAGAAAATACATAGGAACATTAGCTATTCCTTAAATATGAAGTAAACAATAATGATTATATTATATAGACTATCAAGATCTGGGGAAGGCTTGCTGACTCAGAAAGGAACTTAGAAGTGAAAATTTATATAAAGTTGAGATCAGCTTGAATTCAAGAGATTTATATCTGGGCTATGAAATTTCAACAAGAAAATACCAGGGGTGAAATTCAACCACCTCGCATGAGGTGGTAGGGACAATTGGGTTCAGTTCACCAAACCGCTCAATCGGTCCTGGTTGGTCCCGCCCATGCTCACCAAATTGCACCCGTGTCGGCAACAGGGGTGATACCGGCGGCGGGAGGATTGATACCTGTAGGGAGGGAGAGTAGTACGCGGGAGATTGTGACATCGGAGCCCTTCCCAGGTGTTCCCTGGCCTGCGAGGGGAGGGCACAATCTCTCGCACCCCCTCAGGAGCCACAAAGAGCTTGCCACCTATCTGGCATCCAAGCCTCCTCCTCAACGCACTTCTCCTCCTCACCAGAAGTGTTTGAACACCCAGTGAGAAGGAGGCGGCTTGGCAGGTGCGGTGAGCGCTTTGCGGCCTGTGAGGGGAGCCTGGCCAGTGGTTTCCCCGGCAACCAGGGAGAGCCAGCCCATTGGGACCGCTTGCGCCCAGTTGGCCCGGCTGACTCAATCACCAGGAGCTCGGGCGATGGAGAAGGAGCCAGAGGGACCCCTGCCTGTTGTGACTTTCTTCCAACCCCACGACCACCAAGTGCTGCTGGTGTATAGGTGAGGAGGGAGCGGGAGGAGAGATTGGGGGAGGCACCGCTTCTTCTCCTCCTGCCAGAGATCCTCCTCGCCCACTTCCCTCTCCAGTTGAGCGGCGTTTGCCGCTTAACGCAAAACTTTTGCTTTCCTCCCCCCCCCCCAAAAAAAATGTCAGAGAAAAAGAGAAAGGGAGAAAGATGAGAGAGGGAGACAGAGAGAGATGAGATGAGAGAGAGGCCAAGTGACATCGACTTGGTCACGCCCACCCACCCAGTTATATGACCACCAAGCCATGCCTACCAAGCCAAGGCCACAGAGCTGGTAGGAAAAAAAATTTAATTTCACCCCTGGAAAATACCATTTCAAGCAATGTAACCCTACAATAGACAAACATAATTGTAGGCTGGGTACACCTCGGCATACACAGAGCTACAGGTAAAAGATAGGAAACTTTGCTAACTATGAAAATACCCTATATTTCATACAGATGTGTTTGCTCTTAAATCACAGCTCTTTTTTAAAACAACACACACTAAAAATGCTAAACGTTGCAGAGTTAAAAGACTAATTTTAATTAAAATAATAAACCAACTACACCATCTCTTTTATAAAACTATAAAATAAGTAAAATATTGATATTTTACACAGAACATTGCATTATAAATCAGGTACTGGCAAGTAAACAAAAATGTTTAGATTAGGCATTGAGATTCCATGCCTTCTCCACCATGCTGCTTTGAGAGTCCAGCACTGGGATATGACTCCACCCTCTGATGTCATCAAGCTGAGTCTGCTACTATAAAAAGCCAGCCTCTGCTGAGAGCCCCAGATTTTTGACTCAGCTCTTTGACATAGAGTTAATGTCTCTGGACTCTAGGCTAGTTAAAAAGCAGTCTATAGCTGCTTTTCTCTGAAAAAAAGCATCAATACCATCAGCGCAGCTCCTGGGGCTCCAGTACAGCTGCGTCTACAGGGAGAGCGGGGATACGTTCTGTGCCAATCAGCTGTCCCAGAAAGGCACTGACAAGAAAAAACATATGTGCAGCTTGGAAGAGAGCAGCGAAGAGCCTCCCATGCCTTTTCCTCAGCAGAGCTATTTTGCCAGGAGACCTCCTGCGCAGGTCTTCTGCGGTGTGCATCTCCCGGAGCACCATTTCAAGCCACAAGAGTGATATGAGGCAACAGAAATAAATTGGCTAGCTCCCCCAAGGCCCCTCAGCAGCGCTAGGCCACGATTTCGATCACTCCCCTCAGTGGGTGGTCTAGACTCTGTGGAGTGCCTCCTTTGACCACTATTTCACAGCCATCAATCTCCCAGCACTCCCTTAAGGATTTGAGAAGGAAGGGTGACTGGGCTGTAGGCCGTCCTCAACCACCGCCTAAAGCCTCATAGCAGGTAGCCATTTTGGGATCGTGTTCTTTCAAGCACCATTTTAAGTGGGCCTCAAAGCAATGATCCCAGCTAACTGACAAAATTCTAGGGAGACACGGCCTTTGAGGAGCTGACAGCACCTCCAGCGTCCTCATCTAGTAAGATGGAGAGTGACTGGGCCCAGCCAGGAACATCGCAGATGGATGCCACACAATGCTCTGAAGCATCACAAAGACCTTTCTAAAGAAGGAGGCAAAGAGTTCTTTCAGCCAACAGAGAGGCAGCAGCTATGATTAGGACTAAGGCCTTGGCCCTCAAAAAGACTTCCAAGTCAGCGCTGAGAGCTGAAAGAAGAGGCATGCTGCATTAGAAAAGCTGTTTGCAAAGAACTTCCAACACCTACAGGAGCAGGGCCTTTCTCAGTCAGGGGAGTCTCAGGCCTACCCAGATTAGGCCCCCAGAGCAGGAGAGTCAGAAGATAGTTTACCAAGCCACCTTCAAACATGGTCCCTGGAGAGGCCTGATGAGACCTCCCTTCCCCAAGACCTGAGTAGGTCTGGGCCTTGCTTCAGGCCAGCTAATTGGGATACTGGTAATTACAATCCTCAGGGGTTTTTGCCCCAAGGGCATAGGGCTGAGGCCTCCTTTACCTCCACTGCGGTTGGGCTTTGCCCAATAGCTCCCCCTCTAGACAACAGACCTCAAGATACCCAGTCCATGGTCTCTGTGGCAGTTAGGCAAGGCATCAGGAGGGGTTCCAGCAGCTCCTCCACCTGGCTGGTGGGGCCCCTAGCATTCTATCCTCTTTCTATCAGGGCCGTCCCCCTATGCAGAGGGAGATCTCCAAAGCCCCTTGATTTTCATTACTCTTCCACCTTGACTGGCTGGGGAGAGCATGAGGACAGAGGGTCCTTATATTCCTCAGAGCATAGCAGATCCTCTATGTCAGAGGAGGAGGGGGGAGCTCAGGGATTCATGTCTCTCAGACGAAGAAGAGAGTAGGCTGGAGCAGCCCACATCAGCTGCTGTCTTCCAACCCTCTTTATTCAGGCCCCTACTCCACAAGGCTTTAGTTACTCCACAACTAAGTCCTGAGGTGGCGGCACTGGAGCTGCAGGTGGACCTTACAGCCCAGGGGGACTCATTTTCTAAACCTGTGGTCCAAAATGAGGTGCCCCCCTCTCCATTATTATTATTGGACTTGGTGAGGGATCAATGTGCTACTCCTCTGTCTGGGCCTCGTCCCTCAACCCAAGACAAAAGATTTTTTAATGTGGTACCCTCCCTGGCCAACGCTCTAGCAGTACCTACAGTAGATGCTCCAACACCTACAGGAGCAGGGCCTGACAAAATTCTAGGGAGACACAACCTTTGAGGAGCTAACAGCACCTCCAGTGTCCTCATCTAGTAAGATGGAGAGAGACTGGGCCCAGCCAGGAACATCGCAGATGGATGCCACACAATGCTCTGAAGCATCACAAAGACCTTTCTAAAGAAGGAACCAGAGGATGTCTTGAGGCCTGATGACAAAAGATCGGAACAAACTCTGAAATGCACGCATCAGGCCGCAGCTTGGCCGGTGAAAGCATCCACCGCGGCCTCGTTCTTTACGAGGTCAGCAATATGTGGGTTACACCAACTCCAAGACTGGCTACCAAGCAGCAATGCCAGGTCCCACCAAAACCTAAACAAAATACTTGCCATAGCAGAATTCACAGCCGATGCCACCCTAAGCTCCGCCAGATTTGCGTCTAAGGCAATGGCTTCCTCTGTGTCTGTGAGAAACCTTCAATAAATGTGCAACTGGCAGTCCGACTCTCAGTGCAAGTGGAAGCTGGCAGCTACTCCATGCTCCAGAGAGAACCTCTTTGGAACTGTTTTGGAACTGTACCTGGTGGACACCAGGGATAAAAGAAAAGTACTGTCGTCTACCACTAAAAGATTGGAATTCTAGCAGACACCATACTCCAGGCCTCCCACCTTCCATCCTGAAGCCAATCCTCGGTTCCCTCAGGCCCAGGGACCGTTCCCTCCGCGCCAGGAACAACACCTGGACCGCACAGCAAGGCAACAACAGTTCTCTGGTAAGCGGCCCTTTCAAGGGGGAGGAGATCATTCATTCTGATGCTCTAAGTAACTGCATCCTCTCCCATCAGAGGTCTGACCATTTTTGCTTCTAGATGGGAGGAGTCAACAATGGACACCTGGGTTCTCAGGACTGTATCATCTGGCCTTCGCCTCGAGTTTCTCTCCCCTCCTCCGACGTTTTTTGTTTGCTGTCCAAATTCTTGGGACAGATCCAAATGGGCTCTTACGGAATCAGCCATCCAACACCTGGTGGACATCAGAAAGCCATAGAGATGGTTCCTGTGGACCAGCGGAGGTTGGGTTTCTACTCCCTCCTCTTTGTAATCCCAAAGGCCTCAGGAGGGTGAAGAGCAATCCTCGATCTCAACAGAATCCTAAACAGATTCATCCCCTACAGGCACTTCAAGATGCAAACGTTACACTCTATTCTTCAGAGGGTTCAGGAGGATGATCTCCTCTCTTCTATAGACCTCACGGAGGCTTACCTCCACATTCCAATCTGGCCCTCTCACTAGTTCCTCCGCTTGTTATAACAAACAGTAAGCACTATCAATATCGGGCCCTTCCATTTGGCCTTTCATCGGCCCCAAAGGTCTTTACCAAGGTCTTGGAAGCATTGGCAGCGTACCTCCAAGCCCTCCTGTGAGGGTCCAATGCTACCTGGACAACGTTCTGATCCAGTCTACCTCCATCCAGGCATCCAACCACGACCTTCGAACCACGATGCAACTCTTGCAGGAGCATGGATTTTCCATAAACCTTGTCAAGAGTTGTCTTCTACCAACAACTCATCTGCTACACCTTGGTGATCATCAATGACTCACTGAGAAGTCTTCCTTTCTCCGGAGCGACAGGAGAGCCTCAACAAGTTGATCAACCAAGTTTGACTGCTTCACACTGTTCCTCTCTCTCTACTGTCCCAGCTGCTTGGGAAGATGATCTCCTGCACTGATGCTGTGCCGTGGGCACGCCCACATGCCCGCACTCTGCAATGGTTCCTCCTCCCCTTTCAATGGGCAGGACCAGCCATTCATCCAACAGAGTGCTGCTTCCATCGCAGATTCTTTGCTTCTTTCGATGATGGCAATCCCAAGCCATTGCAAAGGGATACCTTTTCAAGGAACCAGACAGAATTGTAGTCACTACGGATGTTAGCCTTTACGGCTGGGGGGCCCATTTGGCCAGATGGCTCAGGGTCACTGGCCTCATACAGGCAGGTCTCTCCCCATCAATCTCTGGAACTCGGCTATCTTCCTGGCCTTGAGATGCTTCCTAGATAGAGTATCAGGGTCCCACATGCTGGCTATGATGGACAATATGGCCAACAAGGCCCATGCCAACAGGCAGGGGGGAACAGGTCCAGGGCCCTGATGCGGGAAGCGGAACATCTGGGGAGGTGGGCAGAGAGGAACCTTCTGTCCCTCAGGGCAGACCACATCTCCGGGATCAACAACTCCCAGACAGACTTGGTTGAGTTGAACACAAGTCGACCACTTGGAGTGAAGCCTCCATCCATCCCTATTCCAAGAGTTGTGCCTCAAATTCAGACCTCCAGTGGTGAACCTATTCACCACTCCCCAGAACGCACAGATAGGAGGTTCTTCTCCAGGTTTCCAAACCAGGGAGTGGAGGGGACAAATGCACTTCGGAGCAAGTGGCCTCTAAGTCTCCTCTACACCTCCCCACCCTTCCGATCATTCCAGCTGTCATTTGGAAAATGTTGGAGAAGGCGGGGCTAGTACTTCTGGCACCGCATTGGCCTAGGAGGCCCTGGTTCACCGACCTGGTGAATCTGTCAACTCAGAGTCTGTGGAAAACCCTGGCCAACAGGATTTCACTCAGCCAAGGGCCCCTTCTACATCCGGAACCCCAGTGGTTCCAACTGGCCACGTGGCATTTGAGTTGCAATTGTTGAGAGATTCCAACCTCTATGACAGGGTCATTGAGACCATCTAGGCATCTCGTAAACCATCAACCAACCAACTTTATGATGCCACCTGGAGGAATTTTTGTGGGTGGTGCTCTGAGAGGTCCTGAGACCCTACTTCAGCATCAGTCCCGGAGGGGTTACAGTTTCTCCAGGATGGGTTGGACAAGGGGCTCACTCCAAACACCCTCCGCCAACAGGTGGCGGTTTTACCATTGGTCCTCTCATGGGATAAGTATTCATCCCTTTCCCATCACCCTTCAGTCCGTAGATTTTTGAGGGGAGCTGCTAATCTGCATCCTCCCGTTGTCCATAGGTATCTCTCTTGGGATCTCGCTAAGGTGCTTCAGGCCGTCACGGGTCCTCCATTTGAACCCTTTTTCCCTTGACCCTCAAGGTATCATTCCTGGTGGCAATCAAGTCAGCCAGGAGGGCTTCTGAACTGGCAGCCCTTTCTGTGAGGCCCGATCTCTGTATTTTCCATGATAACCGGGTAGTGTTGTGCTTGGACCCTTCCTTTGTGCCAAAAATTAATTCTTGGTTCCATAGGGTACAGGACATTGTACTACCTGACTTTTGTCCCAAGCCTCAACATGTGTTGGAGCATAAGTGGCACACGTTGGATGTGAAAAGGACACTCCAGATTTATTTAAAACACACTGCTCCCTTTTACAAAACTGAAGCAATGTTTGTGTCCTTTCAAACTGTCTCCTTAGGGTCTAAAGCTTCATCTCCCATGTTAAGCAGGTGGATCAAGGTGTGCATTTCTACCACCTATGAGACCTTGGGCTTGCCAGGTCCCAAGAAACTGACAGCAGACTCTACTCAGAGTGCAGTGACTTTGACGGCCTGGGCACATATTGAGGAGATTTGTAAGGTGGCTACTTCTCCATCTATCTGGCACTATTGACTGGATTCCTTTGGCTCTGCAGAAGCAGCATTTGGATGAAGGGTACTCCAGAGGGTTCTTCCAGTATCGGATTGATTGGACCAGACGGAGACCCGCCCTGGGGCATGCAGGCTTCGGTATGTCCCAGTGCTGGACTCTCGAAGCAGCGTGGTGAAGGGGTGTTGGTAGACTTACCAGTGAACGCCCTTTCTAAACATGCTGCAAAAGTCCAGCCCCACCCTGTGACCTTCTGGTCTTGTTTGGGGGGGCGTTATTCTCACTGTTTGGGTTTTGTATTCCAGAAACACTTTAAGTCTGTCAAGTTCTTCGCCAGAAAAGCTGGGGCTCTCAGCAGAGGCTTGTTTTTTTATAGTGGCAGATTTAGCTCAATGACATCAGAGCATGGAGTCATATCCCGGTGCTGGACTCTCTTGCAGCATGTTTAGAAAAGGCATTCACTGGTAAGTCTATCAACGCCCCATCTATCATCATAATAATGCACATTTTTAATGCACATCTTATTTTCCAATACTTTTACTTCAAAGTTTTCAAATATTTATATAACCTGTAGTTTCAAGATTATATGGAAACAAAATACATGCGGTTTGTGTCTGGTGAACACTTGGTTTAGTAGTTAAGGTACCAGACTAGAAAGCAGTAGATCATGAGTTCAAGTTCTGCCTTAACACAAAAGTCAGCTGGGTGACTTTGGGCCAGTCACTCTCCCTCAGCCCAACTCACCTCAGAGTTGTTGTGGGGAAAGTAGGAGGAGGAAAGTGTTTTGGATATATTTGCCATCTTGAGTTATTTATAAAAACAATAAAGGCTGAATACAAATAAACAAATCAAGAAGACATACAATACTTCAGTTTCTATAATCAGTAACCTCATGATGGATCATATCATTGTAATTGCCACTAAAGTTCTGCTTTTTGGATGGGTGACAAGACTTGGGAAAACAAGATATATTTTCCATTATAGAACTATTATGGTTCATTGTTCCCCCATCCTTTTTGATTTGATTCCATATTTTAGTATTCTTTCACCAGCAGTTTGTATTTTTTCCAATTCATTAAGCTTATTCCCATTCTCAATAATGTTTGCATTCTTCTTTCCAAGCTTTACCATTCCTTTCAGACAATTCCAGTCTTTCTTTTTTCAAGACAGTAATTCAATTATTATTGAACTAATCCATTTCCCTCATTCAATTATTTAGTTTCTTTTGTATTATGTGAATTATCAGAGCACATAGATGATATGTTCAGTTAAAAGTTTTGGGTAAGTATGTAAGGAAGGTGATAGAACAAAAATATTATTGTATGAGTGTTCTCCACATTAATAAGCCAGGAACAAGATGTGGATAATTGCTTTCTGGAGCATGTTACATAAATAGAAACATAGAGACACTTTAAATCTATCTGAACAACTGTTGGAAAACCAGCCTAGTCATGACTGCAAGGCTCAACAATTCTTCAATTATCTTGCTGTTTTGTTTTCCAGAAGGTTAAAGAAGAGACAAAGAGATTAAATGTCCCAAGTCTGCCCCTTACCAACAAAAAAAAGTTGTTTGAAGCAGTAAATACAGCAGGAACTTTGGAAGGAAGTGGCTGTATCATCTTGCAGTTTGAGTATCTACAGGGGGAAAAAACCCCCGAAATATGCAGTCTAGAATAGATTTCAGGAGAATCAGTTTCAACAGACATAAAGGAATATTAGATAGAATAGATACAAATCCTTAGATTAAAAGTTTGGGAAAATGTAAAAAACAAACTATGTGAAATATAATTTCCTCAAATAGAATAAAGTACTCGAAGTTGCTGAATTACAATGAGGGGCAGCTTAGAAAAGTGTTGTAGATACATGGAACTGGAGAAATAGAATAAAATAACATGCACTACTGAGCTTATCAGATTTCCAAATTTACTTGCTCCTGAGAAACAATCATAACAGAAATAACCAACTTTAACAAAAACTAAATAAACACAATATGCAGAAATAAAATTCTCAGCTAATAACCAATTATTCGAAGTATACCAATAGCCTGATGTTCTTTGCGATCTGGGAACGTATGGGCCTTGATAGTAGGGCCGAAAGGAACCCCTTCGAAATGACTGGGGCGTTCTGTTTTCAGACCTCCGAAAAAGAGGGGGAAGCACTTTTTTCTTGTTTCTATTCTCAATAAGCAGGGGCTCCAAGACACTGCCAAATAATTTATCCCCTGATATTGGGGCTGATGCCAGCTTGCATTTATTCTTGGTATCCGCCTGCCAATGTCTGAGCCATAGCAGTCTCCGTGCTAATACATGAGATGCTATGGCTCTAGACGAGAATTTGACTGCATTAAATGTGGCGTCGGCGGAGAATTCTGCCGCTGCAATAATCTTAGCAATGTCCTGGTGGGCTCTGACATTTGACGCCGGCAATATATCCCTCAAGTGGAAGAACCATCGTAGGGAGGACTGTGTAAAAAAGGACGCAGCTGTAACTGCCCTAATGGCCCAGGCGTCAGAAACATGCGTCCTACGGAGTGCCAACTCTGCTCTCTTTTCCTCCGGTCTCAGGGCTTCCTCAGCCTCGTTGGGAAAGGTTGAAGAAGAGGCCAGTACCACAACGGGCTCATCCACCTCCGGCGTTTTGAGAAAATTTGAAAACTCTGGTGCCAAATTATAATATCGTTTTTCATACCCTGTTGGGGCTGGGTAGGATGCTGCTGATGCCCATTGATTTTGTACTAATTCAGCAAACATACGAGGGACAGGAATAGTTTCTGCTTCATTAGCCGGTTGTGAGAATATTAGATCCTCGGATTCGTCCTGAGACCCTGTTGACAATGGATGATGTGCCTAGTTTAGCGGTGTTCTTTGCTTTGAACAGTAAAATTTAAAGAGGTGCGGACGAAAAAGGCCAGAAAAGGTAGGTTGATCCAGAATGAGGCCTTCGTCATCCGACATTCCTCGTTCTAGTGGGTCAGCCTCTGACAATCCCAAGTCCATCTGATGGATCGACCCCACCTCCATGGGAACATCCTGGTCATCTAATTCCACCTCCTCCCGAAGACCCTGGGCTGGTATGTCAGGGATATTGGGGAATACCTGAGTTTGATGATGTCCCATATGTGCAAAGGATCGAGCAGACAGGGATCCCGCTTCTGAAGTAGCCGAAAAGTGTCTGGTCCGGTTGGATTGCTGAACTCCAGCCGCAATGCCCTTTTGTATGGCCATCTCCATCCATTGCCTCATTTCGATGGGAATAGTCTCAGGTAATCCCTCCTCCTGCCTTAACCCAGTGGCCATAGGGGTGAAGGTTGCCTCTGGGATTCGCCAGGCAGAGCTCGAGGAGATATGCCTATGGGAGGCTGTCCAGAAATAGCCTGTCTGGGCTGGGTGGATAAGTCCAAGGGCCCCAACAATGTACTTGGGCCCTGATCCGATTGTTGTGTCATAGCCATCTTGTCCACCTCCCTGGCCCGTTTCTGCCACTGCCTTTACAAGGCTTGGTGCCGTCTATGGGCATCCTTATCCGCCGCCTTAGAGGCCTTTTTGGGGCCCACTGACTTATCTCGGGACTTATTTGTCTTGGAGTGGAAGACATTGTCACCTTCCATTGTGGAGGACTGAATCTCGTGTCTCTAACTTTAATTTTTTAAAAAATTATTATTATTATTATTATTATTATTATTATTATTATTATTATTTGTACTTAGGGGTGATGCCTACCCCTGTGGCTAAAAGTAGAGCGCTTCTCCAGGAGTGTAAGTGTGTGTGTGTGTGTGTGTGTATATATGTATATATATATATATATATATATATATATACACACACACATACATACATACATATACATACATACATACATACATACATACATACATACATATATATATATATATATATATATATATATATATATATATATACACACACACACACATATATACATATGCCTATATCTATACGTAAGCCCGTATATATGGGAAACAGTATCTAAGGGTCCCCAGCAAGGGAAACCCCCCAAGTGCTCCAAGCAAGAAATATTCAGGATCCCTGGTCCCCAACAAGGGAAACCACCTATACAGGTCCTGGATGGATCCTTTCCTGTCAAAAACATCCCGCTGTTTGAAATGGCACTTGAGGGTTCGCTCCATAATGAGCCAAAAGCAACTGCGAGAGGGGGAAAAAAAATTCCTGTTTAAGGACTAGCCTGCTTATCCAACGTCAGCAGGCTAAGAGAGAAATAATCCCAGGAAAGCGGAGTGGGAAAGTACTTGCCCCGGTCCCCAAGAAGGGAAACCAGCGGGGAATGGCACCTGTAATATTTAGGCACAAACTTGAAGCCAGCTGTTTAAAATGGCGGGAAGGCAGAATCTCCTATGTTAAATGCCTGAGCAGTTTAATGATCCGCTGCTGCTGACTCTCCAAAATGTCAGACAAATGATCCTGTAAGGAGAAGTGAACCGCGGCTGCGAGCGTTCCGGCAAGATCGCAAAGATAAGACGATTGGGGAATTAGATAGGCTAATTGCCTGAAGCGGCCGTCTCAGACTGCCTACGAAGTGGCAGGCTCCGCCAGTCACAAAGAGCTGCTCTCAACTGATCGGGGGGATAACCTAATAGAGCCACAAGCCTTGAAATCGCCAGATTAATAGGGGGGGATTTGCAAGCCAAATTAACCCAAGAGTAAACCTGAATCTTGACTAGCTGAATCAGAAACCGTTCCAGTCAGGTTCCAGCACAACCTCTTACCACGAAGGCTGCTAAAACTGGGGGATGCTGAGGAGGTGTCCCATGGAGGAGGAGGAACGTCCCGGAGTTTTAAGCCCAGCCTTTCAAGAAAAGACTGAAGCAATTCCCACTTCTGGATGCTCTGAACAGCTCATGGGAGAAATTCCTGGCTGAATCAGTGCAAAAGAAGAATCCAGCTAGAAGGATCCTTGGGCAGGGCACAAAAAGACGCCCTAACTGCTGAGTGAATGGGCATTGGTAAAATTACCTGAGAACGTCCTTTCTATCTACACTGCAAGAGAGTCCAGGATGGGTTAGACTCTTCCCTATTATGTCATCAAGCTGAGTCTGCCATATAAAAGGCCAGCCTCTAGCCAGGTCCCCCAGCTTTGGCGAAGATACTTGACAGACTCTGAGTGTCTAAGGAAGCAAGAAACAACATTGTTAGAAAAAAATCCCATGCCCAACAGTACCGGACATAATAAGGGTGGGACAGGACTCTCTTGCAGCGTAGATAGAAAGGGTGTTCTCAGGTAATTATACCAATGCCCATTCTCCTATACACTGCTTCAAGAGTCCAGGATGGGACACACCAAAGCCAACATGTCCACGGGAGGGCCCATGTCCGGGTGTTTATTTCGTCTGAAGGACAACTCTTTGAAGCACCCATCTTCTGAAAGCTGCATCTGCCGAAGTGAAGGAATCAATTCAGTAATGTCAAATGAAGGGAGACGGAGATACCCAGGTAGCCGCTCTACATATTTCCTCCAGTGAAGCTTGAAGTAGCCAAAGCGGCTGAAGTAGCAGCACTCCTGGTGGAATGCGCCGTGAGTCTAACTGGCACCAGAATGGACAAAGTGATGTAGGCTTTGGCAATACAGCATCTAATCCACCTGCTTAAGGTGGAAGGGGAGGCCTTCCAACCCATTGAATTATGGGAGAAAGAGACAAATAAGGCCTCGGTTTTCTGGAATGTGGACATACGTCTGATGTAAATACGTAAAGCCCTCTTAATGTCTAGCTTATGCCAGTTGTGTTCTAGATGATGGTTTGGATTAGGGCAGAAATATGGTAGTACGATTTCTTGGGCCCTATGAAACCAGGTATTAACTTTAGGGACAAAGGTGGGATCCAAACGCAGGGCCACCCTGTTATCATGGAAGGAACAGAGATCCTCCCTGATTGATAGAGCTGCAAGCTCAGACACCCTTCTAGCCGAAGTAATGGCGACCAGAAAACTACCTTATAAGTGAGGAACTGAAATGAAACTGATCTGAGGGGTTCAAAAGGTGATTCAGTTAACGCCTGCAGCACCTTGGGTAACTCCCATGAGGGATATCTGTGTATCACTAGTGGGCAGATATTAGTGGCTCCTATCAGGAACCTGCACACAGAAAGATGATGTGACAGGGATGAAAAATGATCCCAGTGGATAACAGTCGATAGGGCCGCCACCTGGCGGCGGAGAGTATTGTGTGAAAACCCCTTATCCAACCCATGCTGAAGGAACATTATAACTTCAGCTACAGATGCTATGGTGGGAACCTGGTCCGCCTTCTGGCACCACTGGCAGAAAACCTTCCATGTGGCATCATAAATGTGTGTCGTGGAAAGTTTACGTGAGGCCTGAATAGTGAGGATGACTCGATCCGAAATGTTCGATCTGTCAGGTGTTGCCACTCAAGCGCCACACAGTTAGGTGGAACTATTGTGGCTCTGGATGAACCAGGGGTCCCTGGAGAAGCAAGACCCTGTGGTCCAGGATTCTCCAATGGTGGGCAACCGAAAGGTTCATCAGATCCACCAACCAGGGTCTCCTGGGCCAATGAGGTGCCAGGAGAATCAGCTCCGCCTTCTCCTCCAACATCTTCCAAATGACTGCTGGAATGATCGGAAGAGGGGGGAAGGCGTAGAGGAGACCTGGGGGCCATCTGCTCCAAAGTGCGTTGGCCCCCTCCACTCCCTGAGTGTAGAATCTGGTGAAGTATCTGCTTACCTGAGCATTCAGGGGAGATGCAAAGAGGTCTACAGAGGGAGTGCTGAACCTGATGGATAGTTCCCTGAACAGAGAGGGGTGGAGGCTCCATTCCACATGGTCGACCACACTCCGACTCAGCCAGTCGGCCTGACAGTTGTCGACCCCGGATATGTGATCTGCCCTGATGGACAGAAGGTTCCTCTACGCCCAACACCCTAGGCGTTGGGCTTCCCTCATCAAGGCCCTGGACTTAGTCCCCCCCGTCTGTTGACATTTGCCTTTGCGGCCACATTGTCCGTCATCACCAGTACATGGCCCCGTCACCCTTGAACGGAAGTGTTTGAGGGTGAGGAAGATAGCCCTGGGTTCTAACCAGTTTATCGGACAAGACACCTCTGCCAATGACCAACGTCCCTGGGCCATCTTGACGTTCAGCACGGCCCCTCAGCCCTGGAGGCTGGCATCTGCTGTGATCAGCAATCTGTCTGGCTCTTTGAAAGGATGCCTCCTCCAAAGCATCGGAGACTGCCGCCAGCGGAATGAGCGCAGAACCTGTGGGAGGATCTGCACCCTGGAGTAAGAGTTGCTGGTGCCTGCTCGTTGAAAGTGGAGCAAGAACCACTGAAGAATCATTGAGTGCAGTTTTGCCCACGGGATGATACCGATGCAAGAGATCATCTTTCCCAGCAGTCTGGAAAGATAAGCCAAGGAGAGATTGTACGGCAGATTGGTGTGACATGGACTGGATTAAGATGTTGTACAGGTAACACCGAAGTCTGACAGAACCTCCCGAAGAATAGCTACCAATGCTGCCAGTACTTTGGTGAAAACTCTGGGAGCCGACGACAGCCTGAAAGGCCTGGTACTGGAAATGCCTGTACTGATAGGAAAAATGAAGAAACTGGCGGTGATGCCAGATAGGAATGTGGAGGTAGGCCTCTGTAAAGTCTATGGAAGAGAGGAGGTCGCCCTCCTGAATGTTCTCTAGGATGGAATGCAAGGTCTGCATTTTGAAATGCCTGTATGGGATGAACCTGTTTAAAAACTTCAGATCTAGGATGGCACGCCATCCCCCAGATGCCTTTAGAACCACAAAAAGCCTGAAATAAAACCCTCACCCTTGCTGGTGCACAGGAACTGGTTGAATGGCCCTAATATCGACAAGATGCTGGATGGCCAATTCCATTAGGGCCCTTTTAGCACCATCACCTGATACGGGGCAAGTCAAAAAATACTCTGGAGGTGAAAGGAATTCTAGTTGCAGACTCGATCTGATTGTATTGAGGACCCAGGCATCCGATCTGGTGATAAAGAAGGCCAGATAAACTCCAATGGGAGGGGGAACAGGCGTTTACTTGGAGTGTCAGAAGGCACGGCCCCCTCCTCCTTGAAAGGGCTGTCTACCCATATATTGGTGCTGTTGTTGGTTATTCGCCTCAGGGCATTGCTCCTGGTGTTGAGCGAAGCCCCTCTGATGACGGGAGAAGCGAGAGGAAGGTTTGGCCCAGAAAGATGATGGATGGAAGGGGTTGGGCGGTAATCCACCCTCTTACCTGTCGAGGAGAGGACCTTCCTCTTATCCCTGGTCTCGATCAAATATGGATCCAGGGCCTCACCGAAGAGTTTCTCACCCGCATAAGAAGCCGATGCCAGCTTCTACTTATGGTGTGATTCAGATTGCTAGTTCTGGAGCCAAAGTAGTCGTCTAGCTGTGATCGAGGAGGCCATGGCTCTGGGGGCGAATTTTGCTGAATTCAGACTGGCATCCACCATAAATTCAGCCGCTGCAATAATTTTGTTTAGATCTTGGTGAGATCTAAAATCAGACGGAGGAAGGCACTCCTGTAACTGATGCAGCCAGTGGTGAGGCTCTGGTAAAAAATGACGCTACTGTCAATGCTCAGACAGCCCAAGCTAAGGCCTGATGGTTAAGTTTGAGCGTTTGCTCTGATCTTTTGTCCTCATGCTGGAGCACATCTTCTGGTTCGGTGGGGGTGCCAGAGGAGGAGGAGGCGGCCACTACTGGAGCATCCACTGAAGGGACCACAAAGGTAGAGGTCAAGGGAGGGGTGTGCCTCTAATCCAGAGGCTTCTGTCTGCTTGTAGGCCTCCATGATCAAACCAGGGGTACACAAGAGGTGCTGGAAGCAACCCTCAATATGCGTCCCCTGATCTCACTGGGATAGTTCTCTCAGAAATATTGCCATAGGATAAGACAAACCGACGCTTCTGACCAATTAAAATGGCTGCTGGCCTCATTCTTTGTGCTGAGGTAATAAAATGGCCGCCTGCACGAGGACAAATTGTTGGAGGGCCTTTGTCGGTCTATAGGCTCTAAGAGCCCCGAGCAAAGAGAGAAACCCAGGAGCAAAACTTTTAGCCTCGGAGCAGCTGTGTATCAGAGGCTTGAGATTAAACCTTCAACCTTTTCCAGCTAATTGCTAGCTACGATCCTTAACTCTGCTTCCAAGATACGAAGCTCATTTTGACTAGGAATTGACTCAAAGCTGGGGACCTAGCTAGAGGCTGGCCTTTTATATGGGAGACTCAGCTCGATGACGTAATAGGCATCCTGGACTTTCAAAGCAGCATATAGGATAATGTATTAATTATATATGATGCCCATCTCACTGTCAAACAACTCTGGATAGTATGGAGTTAATACCTTGCCGGATATATGAGGAAGCTATAGACTAGGGGGTGAAGCAGCTTTTTAAGTCTGGAACAGATTAACTTTTGGAAAAGGCTCAGATGTACATCTTAACTCAGTGAATTGTAAGAAAGAAGAGGAGATACAGCACACTCAGACCTGCAAGATTCTGTTATTACAGTTAATCTCGATGAAGCTCTTATATTTAGCCTTCCCGTAGAGCTGAATTCCTAGTCTGATCCACTTAATGGGGTTAGCACTTCAGGGAATGACATCACTGGAAAAACAATCCTGAGAGAAAGTTATTAGAATAGTTATCAATGAATTTCTACTGCCTTTTAGCTTTCTTAATCCATTCACATTTCCACATATCAAGAAACTGCTTCTCCAAATCAATCACATTTCTTTCAATAAAATCACAAAATATACAAATATGTAAAGATTAGAACAGCTGATTACTATTCTCAATCAATGCTTTGACCTGGGCAACATTTTAAAACTTTCATTTGTAATTATTTTATTGCATTTGTTTGCCACTAACTTCTTTAAAAAATAATTTTAGAACTGGACAAACTTTTAATAAATACAAATATATCTTTTAATAAACTTAAATAAATACAAATATATCTTTTAATAATTAAATTTATTAAACTTTTAATAAATGCATATATCTAATAAACTATATTGACACCCTTAAAGGCAGGGAAGTTTTGCTAGGTTCTATGAAGAGATGAGTGCAGAATATATGTCTTATTGTTGTGAATAAAGGTCACTAGACCAGGGAAATATTGTTACATTAGTGTTTATAATTAACTATAATTAAGTTCTTAAAAATAGTTTCAAAATTAGACTTTTAAACACAACCATCTAAATGTATGAAGCCCTTCATACTAGCTGACTAGAGTATGCTCTATTGTGCAAACTCCCACATAGTATGACCACTGCAGGAAATTTGCACTCATATTATCAATAACTGAAAAACTTCTAAGCTTTCCCCTATAATTTCTTTGTAAAAAAGGAATATGTTGGCTGTATCATCTTTAATAAGTCTTACATAAAACTAAACAACCTTGGCACAACTTGTTGCCTTACCTACTCAGACAGGATCATTTTGATTCAAGTAGTTGCTCTTTGAGGTTGTCCTCTATCTCTGCAATTCAACAGGGCCTAATGCCATTGGACAATGGGATGTTTGTTTGTCTTGTATGTCACCCATTTTGACTCTGGGCAACTTACAAATATTTTTTATTTTAAGTTGTTTAGCTATCTCCTATACATGAATAACATTAAACTGTAGGCCAAGAGTGAACAAGATATCAACTCACCGATCTACTTGACACAGATCTACAGGGAGAACATTGAAATATCATTCAGACTTGAGAAATGGATAGATGGTAGTCAAAGGAAGGAAAATGGTAGGTTAGAACTACCAATGGGTCACAAAGCAGACATGCAGACCAACTACAAATAGCTTGATATCCCACATTCACATGGGAACCACAATAGGGAGGCAAGAAGACAGCAACGACATCCAAGTACTACCAAAGGATAAGATAGGGCCTGAAGAACCAGCTCTATGGAAAAACAGGATCCATGCCATCAGCATGTGTGCCCTTGCCAGTCTTCAGATACCTTGCTGCAAGGGTGGGCTTCAAAAATTTTAGCAACAGGTTCTCTGCCCAGTTGCTGGGTGGGCATGGCCATGGTGGGCATGGCCTAGTCGGCCTTCTGCACTATGGTAGCGAGACATTCTCCCCTCGCCAAGCTCTAGAAGCTGGAAACGGGCCCGTTTCCAGCCTTCCTGATCTTCCAAGAGGCCCGTTTTTCACCCTTCCTGAGCCTCCACACGCGCCCTGTACTTACTTGCATCTAAAATGGGCTGCGTGGAGACTCCTGAGAGGGATAGGGCAGGGGGGTAGGGCCAGCCAGGAGTGGGATTTGGGGATTCTCCAAACTATGCAGAATATTAGCTAGAGGATCTCCTGAACCCCTGCAAACCCCCAGCAGCCCACCCCTGCCTTACTGGTATAGTGAGATGACTATAGCAGGACATGGAAGCTGCCAATGAGAAGATCCGGAAGCTTCTCACAATGTATGGAGTTTCCACCCCAGGTCCAATACTCAGAGACTGTATACCAGCCAGAAACAGGAAGGCAGGATCTGGTGAGTGTCAAAGCTATTGTACTAATGAAACCCACAGCATACAGGAGTACAATGGCATACAAAAATGAGCTGCTGAGAGAATGCCTGAGGCAGCAGCAGACATGGGAGAAAGATCAACTAGAGGAACTGCCATGGCAAGACAAGATCTTGAATGAGATGTACCATAAACAGATATGTGAGGTGGCAGAAACTGGGAAATCCTACTAAAAGACAGCACTGGGGCATTTATAAAAGCAGCATGTGAACAACCACTAAGCACCAGATCTACCGAAGCAAACATTTACCACACTAGACAGGATCTAAAATGCAGGTTGTACAGAGAAGCCTCAGAGACAGTCTAATACAGTGGCAAGGTGTAATATCCAGGTAGGAACAGCACACACCGAACGGCACAACCAAGTAACTGGCACAGTATACAGGAACATGTGCATAATGTATGGACTAGACCCTCTTTCACAGAAGGTTATGGAGAATAACAGGGATAAGATCCTGTGGGACTTCTAAATAGAAATACTGGCCAATCAACAAGGCATCATAGTAGTAAACAAAGATCAGACGACAGTGGTGGTGATAGATGTAACAGTACCAAGTAACAGCAATATCAGGAAGCAGTATGAGAAGCTGAAGAAGTACCAGAGGACTGAAGGAGGAACTAGAGAAGATGTGGGCAGTAAAGTGGTTCCAGTAATGCTAGGAGCATTCAAGGCCGTAACTCCTAAGCTGGGAGACAGGCAGGCAGGCAGACAAATTAACCTATGATTCTGTCTTTTTTAATCTTTTTAGTACCTCAAGAATGAAAATGAACAAAAGTAGTCCCATTTTTTATCTCTGTTTTCTCAGTTCTCCACTTTTGGGGTTTTTTTTTTTTTTCTGTGAAGTATAAATCTTATCCATTTAACAAAATTACCTGCAAGATTCATATATTCAAGAACTCTCACAAGAATATCCCATTCGTCAAATTTACTGAAGATAACGGAGAATCAGAGACAAATTTTGAATGGACCATCAGGTGAGTATGTGAAGCTATTAAAAAGGCTTAAAGAGGAAAGGCACCTGGTGCAGATGGGCTGCAGTTTCTTACTTTTAACGCTTTAAAGTTGAACTTTTACAACCTTTACAACTAACAAGTATTTTATAGACTCCTATAGACTCCTGATAGCTGGAAAAGGCTAATATAGCATTAATACTTTAAAATGGCCTAAGAGCTGAGTTCAACAAAAAGTTATCAACCAATATTTTTTATAAAATGATGACTATAAATTGTATACAACTATATTGTCTGAAAGGTTGAAAACTATTTTACCAGACTTTATTCATGAAGGGCAGAGGCAAGATCTGATGTGCAGTAGCATAGGGAGTATTTGCCTCTTTATTGAACTTACCTGTCAAAATGACACAATTTAATTATTTACAACACAATTTATTAACTAGTCAGGGCACTAAACATTTCTAGAAAAAGTGCACTTATGTTTGACGCTTCATTGTTTATATAAGGCTGTAAAATGCTGAATCTACATATACCACTCAAACTTTTGTTCCTTTAACCTTTAACTGGGTGAAACAATGCATCATAGGGAAACAATCTTTGAATTAAGGTACCTCAAATGGACTAACTTACAGAATGCGCCCAAAATCCTGGATACCCACGGTTTTGAAATTTGATAACTTTATAAAACTTTTTATGACATAAAAACAATCATAAAACAGTTTATGACCTAACATTAAATGTCATAAAACATTTCCTATGCTGACTGTACTAACAGTTCAACATGGGGCATTTTCCAGACAAATACATTTCTGAATGTAGCCCAACTTTTTTACTGAAGGTAATACATTACATCTCACTGTTCAAGACATCGAGGAATCTAGTAAAGAAATATCTCAGAAAGGATGATCCAACAGGTCATAGGTTGTCTAGTTGTGATAAAAATCAGATTATCCTTCCTTATATTACACATTCACAATTTGTCACATCTGCTGCAAAGAAACTGGGAAGCCTGAAAGAAAGGGATGGGAGAAATTCTAATTAAGCTAATAGAAGTAGACTGATTTTGGATTCAGCCAAAAGAGACAGACATTTGTAATCTAGTATCAGCAAACAATCTAAACATACACAAGTTCCTCCATATCAATTTTTCCTTTTGATTAGTAAATAGCAGAACATTAGATCATAAATGCTTTGTCTGTGTATATGTGGTACATTCTCCACACTTCAGTAAGTGGACAATGCCAGGAAACAATTTAATTTAACCAAGTAAATTAAGTAACTAAGTAATTTAACGTAGCAAAAGTTTTTTGACTACAAGATTTTTGAAAACTGAGCAGAGCTCTGGATCTACAATTTCTACTTCTTACTATGGCTTATAATGAAAGCTGGCAATAAAAATCATATACAACTGAATCATACACAACTGAATCTTGACAGTCCTTATCTAAAGCTAATGTCAACATACTTAACTACCAAAAGTTCATTTATTAAGATGCTGTTTAACATCTTTTTAATTTTATAATAGAATGACAAATATTTCCACAGTCAATTAAAGATTAAAGAAACAATTACAGCCATTATTTTAATAAGTATCTATACTTTTTGTGCATAAAAGAAACAACATTGAGTTGAGAAAGACAGTACAATTATTTACACAGCTTCCTATGTAAATATTCGATTTATATTACAAGTACATAGGAACACCACTCACAATTACTTCAATTCCTTCAAGAGTTTCTTTAAAAAATTGTATGACTTGTGATCATGCTAATATTGTAGTCTTAATCCCTGAAAATCCCAAACTTTGTCAGGATTCAAATAAAATATATTTAATGAAGCTAATTATGTTTAAATAATTCCATTAATTGAAACATGTTGTTTTCAACGAGTAGCATCTATTCATAAAAGCATACTTTTCCAATAATGCAATAAACTGCCTAGTTTCACAGCATTCAATTAGTCTAAGCAAATATAAATTTAACATTAAAAATACTGAACAGATTTTAAAAGATATTTTTTTGGCCAGTTGAAATGCCACAGTCAAAATTTTAAATGATCATATAATTTACACTGCTAACTTTAATCCAAAAGGAAATTAAATGTTATTCAACAGTATTCTTTAGGGGGAATATATTCTCTTCTAATACAAGGTAAGAAAACCATAGTACTGCAGGCTAATAATCCTGACTGGCTTCTGAGGTTGGCAAAATGAGGACCCAGATTGTTGAGGACAATATGCTGACATTGAAAATAGGGTTTCTATTGCTATTATTGCTATTAGTGTTTGAAATGCCACAACTTATAATTGTGACCAAATTCAGTCATATCTAAGTTAAAGAGAAAATTAAGTTTTAATTTTTATTTGTTCATCCTTGTCCATAAATCTGTTATTTCTACTATTGAACATACTCTCTTGCAGAGTAACTCAACTGCTTTCAGTTCAATTGTTTTAAATTGAAAAAAAAGTGGTGAAATTTAAAAGTCCTGTTATATTATTATTTGTAAAACATAGTTACATGCGTCATTTTTTATTATCTGTATATCCTCCATTCAAGGACAATTGTTGGGAGACTGACTCCATATACTGTAGTTTTCTTCCTGACATTACAAATTGAGATGCTCAAATGCTAATTAACATTGATCTGTATCAATTACCTACAGTGGGACAAACACATGGGAATGTAGTGGATTAAGGGATTTCCTCTAGATTATAAAGGATTGCTGACTCCTAGCCATGATAATTGCAAATTAAAAAACAAAGACTGTTATGCTATGGCTGGCATTTTCTATCACTCACAAATACTTACAAATGATGACTGCAACTTTACAATACACTGCTGAATTGAAAGAAATTGTGTAGATACAACTTCCATATCATTAGAAATATCTTGGGAGATATAAATATAATTTAAGAGTGACTTTAAGATATGACACCAAGTTGGAGGTATACTCCTCACCACCATCACCAACAACCCTAGAATGAGAATGAGGCACTACAAACTAAACTGAGAAAACCAAGATTTTAGGAATGTACTATTATGGGAATGTAGAATGTATATTTAATATAAAATGTACTTTAAACTCACTAGAAACTAATTCCTGAGATTCTCCAAAATTAGGGCCGGGTTATTTTATATATATAATAATAATCTAAATCAGGGTGTCAAACTCGATTTTACTGAGGGCTGCATCAGGGTTGTGTTTGACTTCGGGGGGGGGGGGGATTTAACTACTCATTATTAAAATGATAATTATTTCACTGGACAATACAAAGTAGTTTAATTTGTATTAATATGTTAGGCCCAAAAGGAGCAACACCTAACTGACTCATCCTGAAAAGCTAAGCAATTCAGATGGAGATGTTCATGGAATCCCAGGACTCTAATACTATACAAGATTTTTTTAAAAAGCCAGGTGCCTTTGGCAGAATATTTTGTAGTTACCAAGCAGAATAGATGAGTAAGAGGTAGATTACTATAAAGAATCAAGCTCAAGAAAGCATTTAATGGGTTTGCAGTTTCCAAATAATGGGACACAAACCAAAAACAGGATTTCTATTACCAAATATCCAATAAAGTGTAACAAATATCTAAATTGAGCTTTTGTGATTCCACCAGGCTCCAAAACAGTGTTCCTATCAAGAAGATTCAATTTAATTATTTAAACTATAATTCATTCAACAATTAGAAACATCATACAAAATTCTAGTGTCTAGTAAATGGACATTCTTCTCATTTGCTATAAAAGTGAAAGTGATGGTTACCAGATTGATTTTGGAATATGTGCAGTCTTGTTCTCATATTAGAAACTACAAAAATGCAATAATAAAACAATATGATTAGAAGTTTATCTCTTTGTTACTTTCATTTTTTTACAAAATGCTAAGAGTTTGTAAAATCTGATTTTCATTATTTTTAATAATTTATTTTTACCCATGCTATCAAGTTCAACATGCTATAACACAATTACTACTTTAGGCTTAATATGTTATATGAATTAATCATTGTAGGAGCCATGGTGGTGCAGTGGTTAGAATGCAGTTCTGCAGGTTAACTCTTCCCACAGTCAGGAGTTTGATCCTGACTGGATCAAGGTTGCCTCAGCCTTCCATCCTTCCAAGGTCAGTAAAATGAGGATCAAGATTGTTGAGGTCAATATGTTGACTCTGTAAACCACTCAGAGAGTGCTATAAAACACTATGGAGTGGTATATAAGTCTAAATGCTATTAGGGTTTACAACCAATGTTATAGCTTAGTGCTTTGGACATTCCCTACCAGTTGCTATTTAATTAAAAACATTCTTAAGCAAATCATATCATAGCATAATATATGAATTCCACTTAAATAGAAGATTTCACTATAGTATTTAATTCCAGTTTATGATACAAAATGTTTACGTATATATTAAGTCTGCAAGAAGGTAGGGGAATGTATTCAATAATGGCCTCCAAACACATCTTTTGCAACATACTGCACATTTTCCAAAATCAATTAAGATGCCCCAGGGAAAACCTCTCAAATGTATCTGGGTGGTATATAGTGAGATGTGATAAGGTGAAGGGAAACACCTCTCTCCCTCTTTTTCTGAAAGATGTTTTTCCATCTAACCTTCATTAAGATTCCATTCATATGCATTTTTATCCCCAAATTTATTTTGATTGTAATTGGAACTAGTAAATATCTATGCCCAAAGGTTAACCTGTCTACTTATTATTATTTGGAATCATACACATTTTCAGGAAGACCCAAAATGTTTACATCTTCTGAACTTTGTAACTCTAATCTTCCTTCATCCTTGTCCATTCTTGTTCCCAAATACCTTTTACAAATATATGCCTTGTCCCTTGTTTGCTAAATCATTTTTGTGCATGATTTAAGATCTTTTACTGCAAAAGAGGCAAATTGAAGACATATACGGATACTTGCATTAATTTAAATGAATCAGAGAATTTATTTATTCATTCATTCATTTATTTCCACCTTCATTATTTTTATAAATAGCTCAATATGACAAACATATCCAACACACTTTTCTCCTATTTTCCCTTAAAAACCTTCCTGTGAAGCGAGTTTGATTAAGAAATAATGACCAGCCCAAAATCATCCAGCTGGCTTTCATGGCTTTCTAGCCTAGTGCCTTAACCACTACACCACTTACATTACAATAAACAATTAAAAGCCTGTCTTACATCTGAAAAATAACTTCAGTGCTATGGAACATACTTCTAAATCCTAAAACTTTTGGTAAGGGCCAAGAAACTTATGGGCAGCAATGTAAGCTGAGCAACTCCTGATTAAACTGCCATGTCAATTTCCTGAACGACCAAAAAATGTATGCTATACATTGCATGTGATCCAGTCAAAACAAATGTAGTTCTAGTTGCTGTAACGCTGCTACCTTACTTGTAACAGAAGTTATAATACTACAACTATTCAAATTACCATCTTACTCAAATCCTATGCAAATTCAGGAGAAAACAATAAACTTCCATTGTTCTAATTATATAAGCCAAAATTCATCCTAGCAATATCGTTAAATCTGGAGATAATTCAAGTAGTAGTCAAGATGTTGGACTGGCACTAGGGAGATCCTGGTTTTATTTCTCCTTGGTCCATAGAAAAGCAGTACATAACTTTGAACTAGTTATCTTGGCCCAACTTAATCCAGAGAAGGAATATTATGTATTCAGCTTCTAAAAATATGGGATTAAATGTATTATTACAAAAATAACTATGTAAATCTGTAGACAAATATAAATGAATGTGTTCAAGCCTTTAATTCCTCTCTCAGAAGAGAGGCTAATTCATTATTTAATTTTTTAGAAACAATTAAGATTTGTAGTCAGAATTAAATTATTGTGCTTAACAGTTTCAGATGTAGTTAATTTTTAAAGTGTTAGCTAGTAATGTTTTATTTGAATAGGGCTAGTTGGATATCCCTCATTATTCACTTTTTAACTACATGTTTTCTTAGAACTGCACCACTAACTTCAAGGAAAATTATTCCAAAATAATTCCTGTATGAGAGTGCAACCCAAGCAATCATTCCCCAATGATTCCTCTCAGCCCAATCTACCTTGGAGTCTTGCTAGAATTCTGGGTAAAATGGAAAAAGGAGCCATGTGCCTTGCACTGCCTTGAGTTCTTTAAAGCAGCGGTCGCCAACCGGTGGGCCACGAGAAAATTTTGGTGGGCCGCAAAGAAATGTCACCCCCAGAACACCCCCACAAAGCAATTAATCCACGCTGCGCAGAAACACAAGGCTGCTCCGCGCACATGGCCCGCGGGAACCCTTCCTGCCCACTCACTCCTTACCCAGCAAACTTGCCTGCTAAATTTCTATTTTTCCTTTTTCTGACCATCATCTGTTCTGCTGTGCCGGGAGATTTAGATTAGCTAGGAAGCAGAAAATGGTTGGATTTCTTGCTTTCTAGCTAGTCTTTAGATCTTCGGCTCTGCTTTTAAGTACAGCCGAATCTCCCTTAGGACTGAAGGTTTGCTTGCAAGCAAATTCAGTGCAGACTCACGGCAAGCAAATTTGAGAGAGTGAGCTAGCCAATGGCAGATAGATAGATCACTCAATGATTCTGTGAGCAACTCAATCTGCCTGCTTTGCCTGATTTTGGATAGAAGTTGCTCTTTTTTAAAAATAAAAAATTCAATATTTACATGCATGGTGTGTTGTGAGTTAATTTTGTGAGTTTGCTTGCTAGCAAATTTTATGTGACAGACTGAGCTAGCCAATGGCAGATAGATAGATTTCTGAATGAATCCGTGACTCTGTGAGCAACTCAATCTGCCTGCTTTGCCTGATTTTGGGTAAAAGTTGCTCTTTTTTTATAAAAAATTCAATATTTATATAAATATTTATAATATTTACATACAAGCCATGCCCTGCCAGTCACATGACCACCAAGCCACACCCACAAATTAGGCCACGCCCACAGAACCAGTTAGTGGTCCCTGGGATCTAAAATTATGAGTTTGGTAGTCCCTGAGGTCCAAAAGGTTGGCGACCCCTGCTTTAAAGGACAAACATGTATTAAATTTGAGTTCAAATTCAACATTAGTAAACAAGGAAGAATGAAATTATTCTGTATAGACAACAATGGGCTTTACTCTAACTTGAGAAATCATTTTCTCCACAATCAGTTTGGCAATGCAAGGAGTTGGTAAAGAAAGGCAGATTTCTTTTTTCTTCTACACTAGACTGCTTTATATAATTTAAAACATAACAGACTTCCATCTCTATACAACAAAGAAAGACTAAATATGCAATTGGAAATGCAGACTATTAAGTTTATAGGAGGCTTTTAGAAAAATGCAGTTAAGACTTTATAAAGTTACTTTTTATTCCCATAAGAGCAATGTAATAAAAATTCTGGAAGCTATTCAAAAAACTGTCTTAAAAAGGATAAACAAATAGACATTTTTCACATTACATAGGCTGGGCATTTCTGGGGAAAAGTCTGCATACTTCACAAGAATCTTCTGATTTATTTTTTAATTCTTCTGTGAAGGCTGAATAAGCAAGCCAACAATCACAATTCTAGATGAAAAAGATTTAAACAAACATTGCTTCTTTCACATTCTGTCTATAAAACTGCATTCAAGTACAAATCCACACTTTAAAATCTAATGGTTTCAAAAACTATGAATAGTATTTTAAATTTCCTGTAGTTCATTCAGGAAAGACACACAGCACCAAATAACGTACTTAGTTCCTTCATACATTCTATTTAGCAATATACCACTATAGTGATATTCAAAGCAATATCTATATCAAAATACAATGGGTAGAAACCAAATTGATGTTTCAAGCATGAAACGCTTGAGAATGCCCAGTGAAGTTTTTTATCCTAACAATTTCTTTTCCCCAACTTTATCATACTTTAAACAAAAAAGGTTAAGATCAGAGTTGAGTCAACTGTGAATGATTAAATAGATGCAACTATGTAATTTTCTTGGAACAGCACAGAAATGGTTCGATATTGCCTTCTTCCAGAATGTGTTTAATTTCTTAGTGTAATTTATAATATTGGTATCCTTCTTAATCTTTCATCCAAATAGTGAGCAATCTCATTGATACTTAATGCTCAATTATCATTAACTTCCTCCCCTTGTAAGTCATAAGCAACTAAGATGCTTTTGGAAAAAGTCTCCTCCCTCCATTGGATGGCATGTTAGATTGCTGTTCAGTGAAGATTCCCCAGATACAGATACAACTCTCAATCTCAGCCAAAACCTAGTCATCTGTGCTTTAAGAATTAAGGAGTTTGGTGTGACAAATTATTCAGTTGTTTCCTCATAAAAAGTATATTCTATTGTTTCTTCCATCCCTATTACTGTATATATTAAAACATGAAATGTATCTAAGGGTAAGAGGTAAAGTTTGTATTTTCTTAGCTAACAAACATATCAAATGATCTGTATATCAAATCAGGAAAATAAATTTATATTCATCTTAAATTCATAAGGACAATCTTTTCAAAAATCCTTATAAGAAAAAATTAAGTATTCATATGATAAACTAATCTAACCCTGTTTTTGTATAGCATATACCTGATGTTAAGCTATTTAAAAAATTAAAATTTATTATATAGTGAGAACTTTAAGTATTTTGTATCTTAAAGTTGGAAACATATGAATAAGCCATTGATCCACCAATCTTCACTTTGAAATGCAAGAGCATAGTTTGTAGTAAACTATATCAATTTAAAATGCATTGCCATTACTGTTATAAACTTATATATTCTACATTACATGGAACTTATAAAAAAGAAACCACTTTTATTTACTTTCAACCAAAAGTGCTAAAAAATCATTAAACGTTTTTCAATAGCTCTATGGTAAGTAACTACTAACTTTATCAGAAACTACCTATGAAATTAGTCAATACATAATTTGGGTTTAATGAAGCCATTTTCAAACAGTGTCTTTCCAAAATGCTGGTTTTAACTTTAAAATTTAAAAGCCCTGAAGCCTCTGTAAACCCAAAGGAAGTTATCATATACAATATTATAGTGAATACAGACTAACAAGACTTTCCACTATTATTAAACCAACACTGGAAATAATTTGCTGTTGTGAAAGTCACATCTAGGTACTATTTTCAAATAAATAAAATTTACTAGTATACCTCAAGAAAAAAATCATATCCTTGCACATCAAATACCTACATGAATTTTATAATAATTCTGTATTTTATAAATATATATTGATAGGTGATAAGTTACAACTTAACATAAAATCTCTACAAAAACACATTTAATTGGGTATTGCAACTTTAAAATGAAATCTTACCCACTGTATCTTACATTTAATACAGGTATGTTTCTACAGGACTCTTCACAAATGTTAACTGAGATATATTATTTCTCTCATTTAACAATTCTACCAAAGAAATCATGTCACAAGGGAAATCATTTAGATTGTTTCTTGAATGCAGTATTAGAAAGTAACATAAATGCCTTAAAAGGGATAAAATACTTATTTCCAGAATGCTTGCATATAGCTGACAAATTCTCTTGTGCAGTAAATGAACTAATATACAAATATAAATATATTAAATAATATAAAATATAAAAATATAATAGAAGAAAATTTCAAGAACAAAATGCTAAGGAAATCTTGTGGATTTTTCACTGACAGTAATATATTTAAGTACTGTAATATGTAATATTAGCAATAAGGAAAGTTTCAGTAATAGAATGAAACATAATTAATGTTAACTCTTGTTCTTAAGTATATTTTCCCTGGAATTTCTAGTTGTTATCTATTGACTTACTAGTTGTGTTTTATAGATTATAGATTATAAAATTAAAAATTCTAAGTAAAATATCTCAAACTCAGTAACATATTACCTAATTTAGTATTAGCTGTTTCAGGAATTATTAAAAATGGCTGCCTACTGCTATTAATTTACACTGTAGAATTCACATACTATAAAAGTGCTGAGAAATCTAGAACATTTTGGAAACTTAAGCCTCTATCAATATTTCATTTAAAACTGAATTAATTCCAGTTTAATAGATTAGAAATTGGCTGAAAATGGGCTGCATGAATTTATACATGTAGTAGATCTGTAATAATGTGGTACCAATATACTTGTTTGGAAATTGGACTGTTGGATCAAATTGAAAAATTAATTGCTGCAACATGTCATTTTGATTGCTTAGTCTTTGTCAAATGTATACTCAAGGTAATGACACTTTTTTGCATAATATATCATTTAATTATGATTCATTCACAATAAAATTTCAGGGTTACATTTTTTCAAACCAATTTTAAATAATTTATAATGAATGTTAGCTAATACACACAACAGCCATATAATTTTTAAAAATCCTATTTTTAGACAGTAAGGGTTTTTTATTATATATCGTTAGTTATCAGTGCAAGTGAGTGTAGTTATAGATTAAGCTTAATAAATATATACTACAGGTCAAGAGGACATGTTTAAATTACAATTTATGAAAAATAAACATTCATCACTCATACTTCAAAGCTGGGGAGAAATTTGTAAATGTAATATAGCAATTTCTTGATGATTTTACTGAAAAAAGTAACTTGGAAGCCCAGTTAAGACAGTGTTTTTTTAATTAAGAATATCATATACATAAAGCAGTCTCTCTCTCTTGCTCTCTTCTATGTGTGTATCTTCTGTCGGTTGCCAAGAAAGATTTGGATCATTGACCAGAATGTAATATTCAGTTTATAGATATTCATAACACAAGGACACAAGAAAATGGAAATCAACAGGTTTCTCTTTTCAAAAATGAAAAGGTTTTACCTTTAAAATATGCTTTAAATAATTTTAAGATAGAATTGATAGAATTATAGCTTTAAAATCAGAAAAACTCCTCCTCTTCTTTCTATAGGCTACTGTAAACCAATAGAAATTGCTTCATTTTTAAAAATCTTTGCAACTAAATATATTTATCCATTTATAGAAACAGCTATAATTATGTTAAACAATGAAAATCTTTATTATTTCCCTTCCTTTATTTTTGAATATAAAAGGTGTATAACAGAAAATGTTTATGTTCCTTCAAAAGTACATCCATTCATATATAAGAATTTGGAAATATGAAAAATATCCATTTTTTTCAATAAGTATAAGGATTTCATTAAAATGATGTATGTTTTTTTTATTTGAAGCTTTAAATAAGCTAACCAAATATTGATAATTTAGTGTAAATACCCATAGCATTAAGTGAAAATTGCAGAATTAGTGAATTTTGTATTTTACTTTTCCCCCTGCTTGTTCACAGAAGTACAGTATTATATTATTAGAGTCTTTAGCTTTCCAAAAAATGTAAATCTTCAAAAAACCCTCCACCATTAAAGATCTCTTGAGGAAAAAAATTATTCCTGTAAAACAAGTTATTTGCGAGTGATACTGGATATGTGTTCTTCCTAACATCTTCCAATTGTATAAACTTTTTGCAATATTTTATAGGAAAGAAATATCACTAATCTAAGCAACAAAAAGCAAAATATGTGAATGTGTTTGTGTTTTAAACTTAATTTCTTGTCTTAAATACAGCACAAATACACTGATTTTGATATTAATGTTTAAAACCATCTTAATCTTTTTTTCAGAAAGAACTAGCGCCCCTTAGTGTTCATCTCTTAAAACATTTAAATCACTTATTTGCATAGGACATTTTTTAACATTCCAGAAAGTTTTCAACATTTGCAGTTCTTCCACCCAGAAGCCAATGCAAACAAGAAAACAGGATTTAAAGGGGCTACCTAAACAAACAAACAAAAAACAGTAATAGGGGGAAAAAATGTATATTGGGGCAGTTTGACTTTTGAATTATTAGATTTCGCAGTCCTTATTTTGGACTTATTAAAAAACTGACAGCTCAAAGCCTTCAAAAACATTCAAAAGATTCAGTGACTTAATATATTCTTGAAATAGGCACACCAAAAATATTCTCATTTGCTCTTCTTACAGATTTATTATGGTACTATTCATTCCCCTATGATGATTCCAGAAATGTTTAAAGTCATTGTTAGTGTTGTGGTTAAAAACAGTTATTTTTAAAAAGGAACTGCAAGGACAAATTTATACTAAACTATTCCCATATAATGTTTATACTCAAACTTCTTTACTTAATATCAGGGTATGTTATTAACTTTCATCTAAACTAGAATTAGCCAAATACACACTCTGATCAACTACTATTTGAACAATATCTTCCAAAGGAACCAAAAAAATGTTTCAAACATGTCACATTTCAGTTACAGCTGTAATATGCTTCCCGGACAAAAAAGATTAAATCATCTCAAATGGAACCTGAAAAGCACTATCAAGTCTAATTCACAAATGGTGAGGCTGATAGTCACCAAGTTCCCCCTTATCTTCTTAAAATATGGAAGTTTCAAGAAGACTTTTTGAAGTAGATTTTTGACTCTAATTTATACTGAACATATAGTTCAAAACGTTTATATTTAAGAAGATACTGTTTATGACATTTCTAGCTGAATTCTCAAACCAAATAATTTTTTAAAAAATCGCAACATTTAGCGATTTTTGGCGGAAACATAAATCTGCAAACACTTTGGTCTGCAAAATTACTTACTCTGCACCTTCTTGGAAATCAACTAACTACAGGCAGAAGATCGAGATTACGCACACGGCCTAAAACTATCAACGGGTATTCAGAGACTCCCAAAACATTTTTCGCGTTGGCTTTTGATATTCAAATCGAGAATCACCCAATATGTTTTTCAGGGTAAAAGCTAATAAAGTTCTTAATATTTATTCGCAGATCGAACATTTTTTCGTCCTTTTAGGCCGAAAACCAGCCTAATTTTGAATAAAAACTGAGCCCTCAAGTTTCTCCAGTTTTTTTCAAGTCCCTCCGCCCAACCTCAAAATAAAAATCAGCCATGTACAGTTTAGGCTGAAAGACTAAGTTACTTAAAAGTATTTCATAAACGTACTATCGGGCCTACTTTGCCTTTCATACTTTCCATGAAGATTTAAAAACTCAAAATGCTATAATCCCGTTTAAAAAAAACTTTCTCCTCTCCTAACTTTTTTCTTGTATAAAATATAATTTTATATCCCAAGTTTGTCGATTAAAAAGGAGCTACCCAAAAATAAAAAGACGTACTGAGTTCATCGCTCCCCAAAAAGCCAAAACTTCTGCGTGTAGACTTCCCGCTTCTCTTTGTTTATGGGCAAAAGAGGCAAAGCCAAAAGACGCCATTGAGGGGGCGCAAAGCCTAGTCCGCCCCCATCTGCAGGATAGGAACGGGAAGGGCAAAGCGGATCTATGTCGCGGAGAGGCCGGGGCAGGGGCCACCATTTTCCCCCTCACCCTCCGACCCACAAAGAAGAGTTACTTGTTGGGGGTTCTCCGTTTTGAGTTTTTGTAATTGCGTTTTACCTTCGTCCAGCAGCCTCTCGAGGTGGTTGAATATCCCGCAGAAGTTCGGGAGGCTGCTCATGAGCTTCTTGTCGTTCATCAGCTGCATCAGGTAATCGGGGCTCGGCTTGGGCTTCTCCTTCGTTTCCATTTCCCCAACCATATTCCAAACAGAGAGCGAGCGAGCGCCCGCACCAGCACTCGTCCAACCACCGCACTGGGTGCACGCCAGGCGGGGAAGAAACGGGGTGTGTTATGTGGGCTGAGGGGGGGAGAGGCCTCTTCCCCCCCTTAGGAAAACAAGAGAGCGGGAAAAGGGGGTCTCGTCAACCAAGAAGCCACCAGCACGCCGCGGCGGGTCTAGGAGGAAAATAAAAGGGGGGAACTCGATGACCGCCACCCCAAACCCTCCTCGGCCGCCGCCGCCACCACGGAGGGTTGCGCCCTAGTCTTCTTCCACAACCCCGACTGTACAGTGATCCTCCTCCTCCACCGCCGCTGCCGCTTCCTGTCGCCGCTCCCACTGGATGCCTTTCTCCAAAGCGGCGCAGTCTTCGGTAGTTCCCCCTCCTCTCCCTCGCCGCACACGCAGACGTCGGTCGCGGCTCCCTCTTCTCGGCGCTGCTGCCCCCTGGTCTGTCTCCGCGGCGGGGAGGGAGGCGGGGAGGCAGGCAAAGGGGCGGCGGACTTGGCTGTTTCCCGAGGAGTCCCCGCTGCTGCTCCTGCTGCCGCCGCGTATTGTAAGGCTGTTCCCGGCCACCGGCGGTGCTTCCGTTGTTGTTGTTCCCACCGCCGCTGCTGGTGGCAGTTCCGCCTCGTCTCCCGCGCCGCCTCGCCTCCCTCCCCTCCCGCTTCTGCCGTTTGCTTGAGGCTGACGACTCTCAGCCCCGCCGCTGCCGTGGTGCCTTCACCTCCTCCTCCTCCTGCCGCCTCCTCCTCTTCAGTTCGCTCTGGAGTTCGCTTCAGTTCAGGCGGCGCTGGCAGCAAGCAACGACGGCGGGAAGGGGAGGAAACAGAGAGGCAGGGAGGGGGCCAGCGGAGGAGCAGAGGCGGGGCGGCCGTTAATCAGCGACGGCAACGGTAGTGGCGGCGGCAGCGGCGCCACTTGGCAGATCCACTCCGCCCCGCCCCTCCAGCTCGCCTGTGACTGATTGGGGACTCGGTTGACGGCCGGAGGTGTAGCGGAAGGGAGCGTGCCCCTCACACCTACACCCGTGTGATGTGCCTGGGCTTTGGAATGGCGCGCGCCCCCGAGTCCTCGCGCCCCCGCCTTGCACTACTTTTACGCGCGAGGTGGTTGCGTGCGTGCGCGTGATCCCTCCTTCCCCCCCCCCCCCTCCCCGTTTGCCGCCCTCCCGGTTTTTTGTTTTGTTTTTATTTTGTACGAGAAAGAAACTGAACAAACTCCGGGCTACTTCACAGATCCAGTGTTGGGGCGGGGCTCGGTCACGTGGTGCTTAAGTGGGAGGGGGGGTAGATTTGGTTGCGCTGCCTCAGAGGCGCAAGCGCGCTGCGTTTTCTTGGCACCCGCGATTCGCATGAGAGTGTGCGCGCCCGCCCGCGCGCGCTTTCAATTGTGTCACGCCGGCCCGCGGCCCCTTATATTGAGGTTTTAGGATTGAAATGGGAGAGGCGGGGTCGAAGTGAGCATTTGTGCGCTTGCGCAAGCGGGAGAGGGAAGAAGACAGCCGAAGAGTAGCGGGAGGCGCACCAAGAAGGGGGGGGGTTACCCGCGTGTAGTGTATCTCGTGCAGCAGTCTCGGGAGAGCGACGGGAGAGCAAGGCGGCTTCTCCGCAGGGAAACAGAACTGGGCGCGGAAAAGCCGTAGGCGCTTCCCCGTGCAAAGTTTAGCTCACCCATTCACTCAGGAGGCATCTTCCTACCGCACGCGGGGGGAATCCCCCCGTCCGAGTGCTTAATGGTGGGAAGCCAGTGTTTTTACATCGTGTTTTTACATCGAATGGTGGTCCGGACCTCAGGCGGTGCAGACACGGCCGGTTGCACTTCTTGAGAGACTGGCTGGAAAGTTGGGCAGCGGCGGCTCGCCTTCCTTGCCGTCTGTTTGGCATTTCCCCCTCCTTTTGCACGCCAGAGGGCTTGGACGCGGCGGCAACACGCGTGGGTGTCCTGTGGGGGGGGGAGTCTCCCGTGAAAGACTTATGTGCCTGTGCCGGCTCGTCTCTCCACCTAGGTTCATTTTCCTACGGGAAGTTCCACCGAGGGCTGACGCGGTTTTTCAACGCTTTAAGTAGCCGGCTGGGCTTCACCGCCGGAGCAGAAAGGCGGGAAAACTCTAATATTACCCCCGCCCCCAAAAAGCCAACTTCGGGATTTCTTGACTAGCCGGGAAGGAGCCGAATTCCAGGCAAAAGCCTCCCCGCCGCAGCCGTTCCCTTCTCGCTTCTTCAAGCAAGGGAGGTTTAGCCTAGTATCCCAGCCGCCTTACTCGCTTAGTAAATCCCACCGAGATGAATTGAGCTTTCGGGCTGGAGGCTTCCAGTCGCCTGGAAGCCCCCATGAAAGCCTGAGGCTCCGTGGGCTCGCGAGTATCTGCAGAAACTGACTTCCCGCCCAGACTAGCAGCTTGAATGAATTATTTCCTTTGGAGGGCCGCAGGGGTCGGCCGACCTAACTACCGAATCTGCACCTTATTTTCACCGATTTCGAGGTTTGTCTGCAAAGAAGACGTGCCTCCGCTCTTTTTCTTTTTACCCTTGTTAAATACTTAAACGCTATCAGTCAAATAAATAACCAGAGGTGTGTTTTTTTTCTCCCTCCGGAATACCCACATTTGCACTTCATTACGTGCCCCCTGCAAAAACTTTTATCGCTGCATTCTTAACTTTCATCCTCGTTATAAATAGTGTGTCGTTTACAGCAGCCTGGCTTTTCTTTCTGCAAAACTGAATAAAAAAGAAAGGAAAGGAAAGGACTTATGAAAAGATATGGAAGAGATGATATTCTAATAGTTAGGTTGTATTATTGATGTAGCTTAGTGCTAGCCCTGTATTTCATAAAAACTGATTTCAAAGTGGCTTGCCAAGCACCTGCCACTCATTTATCTGGAAGAATGGCTCACTTTGTTTAACAACTGGTTTTATTCCCCATGGAAGCTTAATCAGTAGTTCTATTGACAGTGTTTCACTGAAACCTGATGCATAAAAATGCAGTAACAAATTCCCTTGTCAGCTTTCCTGTATTTTAACAAGGATATTGATAAAATTGACCACATGGAGCAATACCAGTGGTTTAAGTTTATTTTTTACATTCAATTAGAAATAATTTAATTGTTTTGACTCTTAATCGGAATGGTGTCATTCTTTCCCAAGACCTAATATGTGTACTAATGTTTAGTGTTATTGTTAATTTAAACATTTATTCTAAAATTTAGAAAAAAAGTAATCAAATTTCTGTCAATATTGATTATACGGGTTTTTTAGGAGTGGGAGAAAAGGAATTTGGCTGAATTAACAGATCCTTTTTCTCCTTTTGAAGAATATCTGTATTCAATATGTATATTAAAATTAAAAGAACATATAAAACAACCCCATTTTAGCATGATTTATAAAATGTGCTGCCACTGCTTGCTAGTTTCAGATCTTAAAAACTACACAGTCCAATCTTAGACCTGTTTTCTTAGTCCTTCAATTGACTTTAGTACACTTCTTAATAAGTACTATGGGGTATTGCCTGATGATTTAAAGGTAAGAATTAACAGCGAATGGGCTGATCTCATCCTGTCTGCTTTGACACCGCTCCATTGCCCTTTCTTTTGCCCTGTTAAAAGAAATGTCAAGTGGAAAAAATGGAAAAAATGGAGCAATATTTCAGACTTCAACTGATTAATTAATAAACATGACTTAGGAAGCGAGGTGTTTTACTTATTTGTTGCTTTTTTTAGTGCAACTACCAACATATTTTACTTTTTGTCATGTGGATTTACTTCTTATATATGTGCAGAGACCACGCTGTTCTCATTTTCTTTTCAAGAGGATTCCGATTTTTGCAAAAGTATTGTTTAATATTCTTAACTAGGCAACTGCCCATATTGCCATGGGATTAGTCTGTTCTTCCCATTGAAATAGCAACAAAAGGAGACACAGTTCTCCACGTGACTAGCACCAAATCTGATGATCACATATCCCTGGGTGTGACCAAATTCATAACTTTGTTCTCTTAGCTTCCTTCCTTTTCTTACTTACTAAAAAAGAATATTGCTCTAGTGTGCAATCATCTTTAAAAAAAACATACCAGTTAGCTGACATAGTAATAATAGTGATAGACTATGCTAGTACATGAGGGTTACATCATGTACTGAGTTATCTACTTTCCTTTAGGTATATTTGAAACATTTATTCATGGACCAATCCACATAGAGTTTAAAAAGTACAGAACCATGTATTGTCTTGCTTCATTTTGATCATTTCACTTATCCAAAGTCAGTATATTGTGGGAATCTTGTTGATACGTTTTTCTATGTTGCTAAAAAATCTGATCATTCAAGTATACTGTAGAGTAGCAATTTTATTTCCCTAGGCCTCCAACAAAGTCCTTAACTGTTCATTCTTTTTTTTAAGAATGATTTCTACTATGTGAGTATCTTAAATATAATCTACAACAGCAGTTCTCAAAACGTTTTGGTTTTGAGATCCCTTTACATTCTTGAAAATGAATGAGGATCCCCAAGAGCTTTGGTTTATGTGAGTTATATCTATTAATGTTTACTGCATTAGAAGTTAAAACTGAGACACCCCCCCCTCCTCAACATAGCCTTAGGGACCCCAGGAGTCACCAGACCACACTTTGAGTACCATTGCTCTGGAACAATATTTCTTGAACTTTTCAAAGGTACAGAATATTCAGCTTTTTAATGAGGAATGTTTCTTTTAAAAAATAGCTTTAAAAATGTTGAAATTTACTGTAATATTTATTTTTCTTTATATTTCACACATCAGCTATAAAATTTAATGGAATGTATAATGTTGTTTTGTGTTTGTTAGCGTGTTTTATTTGAATCAGTTTTTGATTCCTGCCAACTGCCTGGAAGAGTTTCTGCAGTTTTCTTGGCAAGTTTTCCAGAAGTGGATTGCCATTGCCTCCTTCCTAGGGCTGAGAGAGAGTGACTGGCCCAGGTCACCCAGCTGGTTTCATGCTTAAGACAGGATTAGAACTCGTCATATATTGATTTTTTCCCGCTTACTTTCTGCAGAAGGATTCTAACGCAACACACAATTATATCTGAGAGACCAAGGTTGGAGTGTAGAAAGGAAATGATGGTCAACAATTCCTTCTTTATTTTTACAGTCTCTTTTGAGTTTTCCAGAAATGTCCCAATAGCCAGAAAGACATTCTAGAAGATGGAATGGAGGGGCACCAGACAGCAAAACACTTCGCTTTCCCTCATGAATCAAAAGTTGTTATAGCAATATATCTGCTGGCATGGAAAAATCTGGAAACAATCCAATTGTTTGAAAAACGGATTCCTGACTAAATAATTTTCCACCAATTCTCTTGATAAAACATCTATTTAACAAACCTTTTTGATAGTGTGCAGCAAAAAGATTCTTCAAGCATAATTTAATTGACTTCATTTCCAGAAAGTTTTAATTTTCCAAACAATATTTGCTTATTCATTGTTCTTGGTACATTATATAAAATACTAATTTCTATAAAGGGCAAATTTTAATTGCACTTTTATTAAGATACCTTGAGCGCTTTATTCAATTTTTCCATTCTGATATAAAATGATAAGACTTCCATAAATTGTTTTCAACATTCTAAGTGTTGTGGATCTTAAGATTCATGAATTTAAATGGATCTTAACATTTATGAATTTTCATTGGGGGGGAAGGGAAACATAGCTAGCAAAGGTACTTTTTTTGGAAAAGATGTATAATTGCTACCTATGTCCAAATTGTAATCCTTAAACAAACAACCTAGATTGTCTATCATAGATAGTTCTGGTTGACAAATCAATGTATCCTGATTTCAATTCATCTGGAGGGTGCAGGTTAGGAAAGGGTGCTTCACATGGAGGAACAAAATACAAATTTCTCTTGCCAAATTCTCTTTGCAAAGCTGTTGGTCATGTTCAGAATCCAACTAGGCAGCAAGACTGGGACTGGGCTGACAAGAATAAGATGAATAACCCTCAAGAGATAGTGGGTTTGCATACTAGTTTCCAGCATCTTTTCATCCTTTTGTATCTTCTTTTGGTTCACATGCAGATTAACTCTGACTAGCTCCTTACCAAACATTCTGCCCCCACCTTTGCTTTGGAAGGTAGACAGGAGAATCTAAATATTTATGAGGTCCTCCCCTCCCCCTCATTTATGATGCACTGTTGTTGAAGGTTGAAGAATTACGTTAATGAATGCATGCCTGCACACACAGTCACAGAAACCAAGCAAAGGGGGAAAACACAGACAAAGCTTTGTCAGCTTTAATGTCTGCACTTACCAAACAGTTCCCATGGAAAAAGAGAGGCAAACAAATTCAAAACCTTTTGCCAAGAGAAAGGATTGTCAGGCAAATGTAAAAGCTTAAAATCTTTTTGATTTGAATGTGTTCAGGAAAAAACCAATACAGCCTATTAATATAGAAACGTTACTTTACACTGTAAATCTGTCTTTGGTTTGATTTGTCCAATAATTAGAGAAAGTTCAGTTGTGTGCATGAAGAAACATATTAAAAACAAAGGAGTCATAGATAACATAGATCTTACATTGTTTTCCATAATATCTAAGTTGTCTTTAAAGATGATACGTACATCAACATCGCTGGAGAAATGTAATTATATATAACTCCTCCCTTCCTCATACAATGCTCATATCTTAAATGTAACATCAATTCCACTCACACTTATCTAAAAGATTTTCCAAGGGATTCATTTCTCTAAGTAGATGTGTCTGCTGTTCTCGTCTCCTTTTTAAATTGTAGGAAGTTAGCACCCACACCTCTCCTAGAAAATTGAAAGATCCTAGGAAATATTAAAAAGGCAGAATATTTCCCCTAAAAAGAGTAGAAACTCAGAATGAGAAACTCATCTCAGAAGTAGAAACACTCCCACCTTTTTTAATGGGTGGGCCGTTAAGGCCTGGGCCAGAATACTTTACATAACAAAGATCTCCAGGTAAAGCTATAGCAATTGCCAAAAGCCCTTTTCAGTGCATCACCATCCAGCAAGGCTTAACCAAGCTGGGCACGCAGGACAGCCCACAGACTTGCCCCTGCATGGCCTCATGGGAGTCTGACAACCAATCAGAATACAAGTTCCAATTCAAATCCCAACAAAGGTTATAAAGCCCAGGCACTCTCAGCACCTCAGCCCTTTCTTGATCTCTTCCTTCATCTTGAAGCATGTGATCATCTTTCCTTTTCACTCTGGAGTTCCAGGCCATGTGGTCCTGTCCACCATTAAACCTTCCAAACAGCCTCCAGGTTTCCAGTGTCTTTTTCCCCACTTGGAACTGAACCCAGAAGGGTATTTCTTCCATCAAAATATTTCAGCTTCTTTATGTCCTTCCCTTCATATATCTCCCTTCAAAACTCCATTGGTGGCTCCATAGGTAGCATTATTTGTCAATCTGATTAGGTGACTGGTTTATCTTCATTGCCTTCTCACTCATTTATATCTAATGTGAATTCTATCACAGCATAATCTTAGACAAAATAAGGCATTGCGTACAGAATATTTTGTATTTTATTGGGATTTTGCAACAGTTTTCTACTTTAGTATAATTATCCATTGAATAATAGGCTTTGCACATACATATTTGGATATAAACCTTTTTGACAGTGCAAAACCTGAGTGGTATAGATAGGTTGAATAGATTGCATTAAAACACTGGAACTGCAGTAGTGCTTAATCAACTGTTCAAGATTAATCTTGTCCATCTTCTATCATTGCAGCTCTACCCATCAATCCATTTCTTTTATTTGCTTTTAGGAGAAAGAAACTGGGGAATTTCACTGTTCCCTTCTTGGAAGGATAGGAAATGTTAAAACATGTATTCTGTGTTACCATTTAAATACTTGTTAGAGATGGCAGAATGTTCACTGCTTCTTGAAAAGCAATAGGATTTTAACTGATGCCTGCTGTTTATATTCTTGTCTTTTGGGATTTCAAAGTCTGTTGCCTTAATAAATATGTACCAGTTTTCATTGTAGTTTGTTTTCAAGTTGTCTAATTTCATATGTAGTTGGATCCAATAAAGTGATCTACATTTCATTTATTCAAACCCTATCATTTACATCAGTCTCAATATTGACATTACCATTTTCATTTACCATGCTAAGGGCTTTCCTGAATGAAAAATCACTTCAAGCTAGATTAAGTTTCAGTATAATGTGGCACACAGGGAGTTTGTAGCAAGAGCAACAATAAACTAGCTTCCTGATGAGTTAAAAGTAGGTGTAAAAGACCCCCAGATGATATACACTGATCAAGTACAGCACTTTGGTAGTTGGAACTTTCACGGAAGCAGCAAGTTATTTTTGGAGATAATCTGTTTCAGTTTTCATCAACCTGGTGAGATCCCACATGAGTGATTTCAACTCTCAGAATTCTCAACAACAATCACATTAGTCGGGAATCTTGGAGTAAAGTTCACATATAATCTATACAGGAGGGCCAAATTGGATTAAGCATATCATACACTCTTTGAATATGATATAATAATGTCATTTAAAATAAATTTGCCACATGATAATTGTTCAGAGTAACAATGACTTATAATTTATATATTTAAAACATACTGAGGAGATTCTTTCATCATTAATTCATACAGAATTAGTTGATTCACTCCTGACTTGGATTAAGATTTGCCCACACTCTAATTTTCCCAGTTTTATTTTGGACAATTCTTTTGATTAGCCTTCTCTATAACTCTGATATGAAATGCTTTTTCTTAATCTTAGAAGCTTGTATCACTACCACACTTTAATATTTCTCTATCAAAAGACATTTCAACCTTGCAAATAATACAAGTGAAATTTGTTTGCATAATGTAATTCTATAAATGTCAGTGCTGAGAAGCTGAGTGCTAATTATATAATTAAATTCTGTGTTTATTATATGGGGTTTTTGTTATAAAAGAAAGGTAATACTATCATTTCCCCATTTTTTCAATGCTTTATGTGTTTATTTAACATTTCTAAGACATCTAAGCTGAATAAACCCAATAAATGCTTTAAAAATTTAAAAAATAAGATGGTGTGTGTATACCTTATCTTAAGTGTGTATAGCATACAGTATATTATGTCAAGAATGTTAATACTAAGAATTAAAGCATGTAATTCTTCAATAAAGAATGATTAAAAATGCATTTAAATAAAAATAATGAATTCTAAAGATAAACTTGAAAAATGTCACTAAAATTCATATAGAAAGAAAATCCATATGTTGGACATGATTGTCCTTGTTTTTTACTTATGTATAGTTATATCCTACTTTTCACTGTGTGAAAAGCCAGGTAACCCAAGAATTAAACAATATTTGGTGAGAGACAGGTTGCCCATTCCTGTTTTTTAAAAATGCCAAGCTTCTCAATATGCACTACCTTAACTCAGTAGCTGCAATTGGTCTTCAGATATCTAAACTGGGGATCCCTCACAGAGGTCCTAAGGAAATTTGAACACCTGTGCTTATTGATTGGGTTCATACATCCAGGTAGGTGATAATATTTTTAGTTCTGAAGTAGCATGTTAATTACTCAGTCATGCACCTTATAAAGCATACAAAGCAGTATTTAATGAATTAGGTGATTAAACCATGGCTTGGTACAATATGTTCATTTTGCTTTCTTCGCTGCCTTTTACATCTCAATTGTTACTTTTTGTTTCTGAAATTCCAGATAGTAAAGCTCCTTGTGTGCTGTACCTGATCATACTGGCTTATAGGAATTTACAGCACTTATTTCTAAAAGTAATAGGAAGCACACAAGTGGGATTTAGTTTATGTTCAAACTGTCCTTTGGGCAGAAATGTTTGCTTGATAAATTGTGTAAGGCATGTCAGCACAAATAGTTTGACTAATATTGTTACAGGACCACATAAAAATGTAACATTTAAAGATCATTTTCAAACACGCAGCTACCATTTTACCTTGATAAATATTTATCTTGGAAGGAGAGTCTCTTAAATAGGTACTTATGTGACTTCTAGGGTAGAAGTGCTAGATGTTCATTAAATCTTTCAGACACAGTTATACTCAAGACAGTAGAAGAACATTTGCTTTAATATATACAGAGGAAACCTACCCTAATTAGCACAAATTTTCAAGATATCAATAAGTGTTTCCTTTTTCAAAACAAATCTAGCATAATACAACAAAAAGAATACTTTTGGAATCTAATTTCAGAGTCCTCTGAGGCAGATTGGTGGTTCAAATATGTGAAAAATAAATGAAATTTAGTACAGATTAAATTATCAGACGCCAGTTTAGAGTCAGTTTATTTAATGAAATGATTAGTTCCTTTAGAAGGATCAGCTGATACGTTCTCATATGCTATATCATTTCCCCCAGTTTTACAGTGTTATTAAAAAGCTGCAATATTGTAAATGAAGATGATAAAAGGAAGTATATATGGTGCCAAGATTCAGGTTTTAATTATGGTTATAATTTTAAAATAATGGAAAATGAATAACTGTAAGTGAGGTGGCTCTGGGCTGAATAAACATACTAAGCATTTAAAACAGGAGCAGCCCTCAACTGGACTTGTAATTATAACTCCGCTAAATAATTTCTAAATGACAGGTAATCATTAAACATTTGTGTTGTAATCCAATTAATGGTAATTAATTTAATTTTAACTTTTAATTCTGTGAGCTGTTTTGTCCTACAGGGTTGTCAATTACAGAAATGCTGTTGCTCTTTTTCATTGACATGCATTGTGTGTATTGTATACTTTCCTAACTCATTTTACCTCCAGGTAACTTTCCAAAGAGGATCTGATTCAGAAAGCAAAAGATTCCTTGGCTACTACTACACCTCTCAGAGTGTCCTCCCAATTCTAGCCTATGGCATGCAATGAGACCACTCTGCTTCCCAGTTTAGAATGTAGTCCCTCTTTCCTCCATGGGGCTCTTGCCATTCCTCTTTCTTCCTTTGGTGAATTCATCAGAGAGTGCTGCTTTCCCCCCTTTCTCCATTAATAATTCACTAAGAATGCCATGCTATGAAAAAAAAAAAAAAAAAAAAACTCCTGCTAAAATTCCATTTGGGACCATCATTTTCATTTCCACAGAATGAAAGTACTAAAAAACAGTGTGGAAAAAAAAGATGTTTTCTGGTCAGCCCAGTAAATGGTGACCCATGCAGGAGTTTTGTTTCCAACCAGTGCCATATCTGCCAGCGTTCCAGTAGTTAATCTAGAACCTGGGCACTTTAAACTTTTGCTTAAGGTCTATCTTTCATAGAGGCGGCGGGCCTTATGAAGTATCTAAGTCAGGCTTGTCCAACCCGCGGCCCGCGGGCCGTATGCAGCCCAGGTAGCCTCGTAATGCGGCCCAACGCCCACCCCAACTTTCATGAAAGATCCAGCGAGGAGGAGAGGCAGGCGCGAGGCGGGCGAGGCGAGCAACAGAAAAGGCGGGCAGCCGCAGGCCAAAAGTCCCGCCCGCCACCTCCTGCTGTTGCCGCCGCCACTTCTTCTGCCCCCATCGCGCTGCCGCCGCTGCTGCTTCTGCCCCCGCCGCCGCCGCGCTGCTGCTTCTGCCCCCCGCCGCCGCCACCGCTGCTGCATTTGCAGGAGGAGAGGTAGGCGCGAGGCAGGGCAAGGCGAGCAACAGAAAAGGCGGGCAGCCACAGCCCAAAAGTCCCGCCCGCCACCTCCTGCCCCCATCGCCGCCGCCACCACTGCTGCTTCTGCCCCCGTTGCCGCTGCTGCTGCTTCTGCCCCGCCACCGCTGCTGCTTCTGCCCCGCCACCGCTGCCGCATTTGCAGGAGGAGAGGTAGGCGCGAGGCGGGCGAGCTTTCTTCCCCCTCCCCCTGCAAAATTTGGTCGGAAAATTATAAAATAAAAAATAAATAATTTTTAATAAATAATAAATAATTATTTTATTTTATTTTATTTTATTATTAATTTAATTTAATTTAATTTAATTTAATTTAATAATTTAATTTAATTTAATTTAATTAATTAATTAATTTAATTATGTGTGCCCAAACCAAATTTTCATCTTCTAATGTGGCCCAGGGAAGGTGAAAGGTTGGACACCCCTGATCTAAGTGATGAAAAAATGCTTCTGCAAAAGGTTTATTGCAGAAAATGAAAGAACGTGACTATATCCCATAGCTTTATGATTTCTGAATAATAAATACTGAAATTGTGTTCAAATGTCACAGGCCATATATTCATATTAAAAACACAAAGCTTTTTGTTATAGATTGGAGCAGCCTGTGGATACTATTTAATAAGTAAATCAATAAATTATTCTATCACCTCAAATGTATCAGAAAAAATAATAATCCAAAATTGCTGTGAGAGAAACTTTCAGTTTTATAAACACTTTGTAGAAGGAAAAGGGGAGGATAAAGAGATTAAAAATATTTTTTTAAGTTATGCAAATAAGTAAATGATGTTACAACAATATTTCTGCCTTCGTTTGAATTTCCAAAAATAAGTTAAAAGTGCTATAGTTTGAATTCTGTATTTGAATTCATACAAAATACTGAATAGATGTGAACACCTGCTTCAGAAAACACAAAAGGTATAACCAAGACATTACTATAACTTTTTAAAGCATATTAGCCTTCCCTGATTTACTTTGAACTACAACAATATTCATTTTGTAAAGCTGAAAGATAATGTGTGTTCTCAGTACATTCCACAGATGTGACACTGTCTTATCCAAGGTATCAATTTTTCATATCAGTAAATTGGTTATTCAAGTGACAGAACTTTGCCATGGGTGAAAAATCAAGTAGATTTAAGAGAGGTACAGCTCTCCATATTTGAAGACTAAAAAGTATTCTGGACAAGAGGAGAAGTATCTGCTACTGTTGCATCTGGATATGAGTCGTAAGAACACTCAGTGCTCAATTTGAATCTTACTTCACTTTATTTATTTACTTGATTTCTATAGCTGTCAATCTCAACAAGTGACTCTTCCAATCCAACTCTTATGCTTTCCACTTATTAAAATTATATAAAGCGATTCCGGGTGGCTTCATCATACTTAGCTTCCCAATAAATCACACACTTCATCACATCACCTTGATAAACCATACTCACTTCCCTGATAAATCCTGATATCTAGCTCTTGATGAAAATTGCTTGGGAATAATAGGAATAATAAAGAGTAGTGGTGTATTTTTTCCTGGCCAGCCAAATGCAGCAGGTGAAAACTGGCAGATTGCTGGGTAATGTATTTGGTCAGGAAAATGGAATCTTTCTGGATTTATATCACTCAACCACCATAACCTCCAAACCACATTTGCCTTAATTCTACCCAATATGAAATAGTCCTAAAAACCAGAATTCTTTTTAGAAGTTATGGTGACTGAGGCTTTTATGAAGTCTGAAGCGTTTTAATGTATCTTTTTCTTCGATCCAATAGAGTCACATCTGAATTTGAGTCAGTGATAACATCATCATGCTAGTAAACAGTCTTATTCTGTTCAGCAAATGAGGCCGTGGGGATGGTAGGAAGAACCAAACTAGCATTGTAAAAAATATTTGGAAGAGTGATGCTGAACAGTTAGTTAATTCAGAAAAATCTTAGTACAAATTCTGCATATTACCCTCTGAAGCATGGGTTTCAAACTTGCGGCATCATGTTGCTGTCATGTGATGTATTACAAAACTTTTTTTTCCCTTCATAGAGCTGTGGTGGGCGTGGCCTGGTTGTGACACATCCAGCCCCTGGGCCGCCAGTTTGACACACCTCCTCTAAAGATAGTAATCTTTTTAAAAAAATAGTATGTCTAAATCTAATAATGTTCTAACAGCAACACTGTATACTATTGATAGACAATTAAGATCCATGTGAAGTGGTGGATACATATAAACTTTCACACATGTTAATTTGAAGCCGTATTAAGTTGTTTCTAAAGTTCTCTTGCTCTTGCCATTCAGCAGGCTGTATCTGTCAATCACTGGTTTGAGTATTTTGGTGGAACATCTTCATAACCAAGTTTGATATAAGCAAATTAATTGCTGCTGCAAAAGGGAGGCCTAATTTAAACAGCACTCACCCACAGAACAACCCAAAGTTACCTGATGTTATTCCATCCAAACAGGTGTATAAATCATTTGCAAAGTACTTGTCTCATCCCACATACTGTTTGACTGCTTCAGGACATCTGCAGAAAGTTGAATCCTTACTGATTATTATAAGCCTTGACTGCTACTCAGATGATGACATTTCAAATTTTTCAGGGCTCTCCACCCCCCAACAAAACACTTCTCAAATGTTCCTCTGAATATTCTTTTGTTAGACACATGTTCATCGAGGCTATAATAACAGATGGAGTTTTATGCTCAACTGCCTTTTTTTTCCTAGTTGATCAAACTGGAAAACCAGGCTAGATGGAAATTTGCTGAAATTCAGATTTCTTCCTGCAGTTTTACAGATACTATATGTTATCATTCATTGATTATGTGAGGTCTCCCGTCTCTGACATCTGTTTGCTGCATATGGAGGATCTTTCTTTTTTTAAAAAAAATGTCAGTGTGTGATAGAATGCAGATGCATATCTGAAATAAAGAAAAAATAATATGTATAAGTGTGCATGTGATTATTAAGCTAATGATAGTTCGGTGTTACCAGATGACACAAAAAGGATAATCTATGTCTTTCTTCTAATCTCAGTATGCTAATAGCTCTCAGTTAGTTGCAATCTCTGTGTATTCTCTAATATAATTCTTAATTAACATTATGGCATCTGCATGTATCCAGGAGCCCATGTCTTCAATTGCTGTCCCTATAACCAAAACATGAAATAGAGAAATAAAAATGATATTGGCAGAAATCTTGTGAGATTCCAAGGGAGAACTTCTTATTATTACATGAGATCCTGTGAGTTCTCTGGGATAGATTCGGGGCCATTTTTTAAATTTAAAATATTAATTTACTGTAAGATATTCAACTCTTGAAAAACTTGCTGAAGACACATGTTCTTAGTTCAAGAACATAAATATTGAGGTATGGAGGAGAAACAGAATCTGAAAAAGCTGTTTCTCTAAGCTTACTCTCAAGCCCCCATAGCAAGGCATAATCAAGGAAGCCAGAATTTTCTAATTTCAATAAGATGTTTTAATGCAAGATGTTTATATTAAAGTACAAAATCTTATAAACTATGGCAAGAATTTCCAGCCTTAATTTATTAATGAGTTCATTGAGGCAGAGACATTTTTCAAACACTGAATCTTTTCTTCCTTGACTTTTTGTAACAAGACTGAGATGTCATTTATGAGGTAAATCCCAAAGGTTCTTTTTCAAAAGGCAACGGACTTTGTTTTCCCTTGAAGACATTTTCCTCCTCGTCCAAGCAACTTCAGTTCTGACTGAATGGTGGAGGATGGAAGGATTTATATTCCTTGCAGTCATCTGGTTGTTCACGCTCATTTTGAGAATCACTTGGAGATTTATCTGTGCCCTCAGGGTCACCTGAACAATGCAAATGGCTGTGGGACCTTCTTGGAACTGGTGAAAGGACTGTTGTAAACAGGAGGTAGTGTCATGTCCCTCCCCCTCTGATAAACCTCCAAATGGCCTCAACAACTCTCAGAAAGAGTGCTAATAACCAGATAATTGCAAGGAATATAAATCCGTCCTCCACCATTCAGTCAGTACTGAAGAAGCTTCTTGGATGAGGAATGAAATGTCTTCAAGGAAAAACAAAATCCAGTTGCCTTTTGAAAAAAGCACCTCTGGAATAACTATGACTTGGATGACTGAGAGTCTCCATAGACCTTCATGAGATCAGCTGCTAAGAACCCCCTATCCATTAGGCATTTATATCTAAAGTTCTTCCCAGTACTTTCTTAGCCTCTCCTTGTTCTCTCACAGTTATTTATTAAGTTCATGGTACCAGCAAATCCCTATGTATCGTTAAGTGACCTCCTTAGAAGTTTTCTGAAGAGAACACCCAAGTAGTCTTTAAGGCTACATTATATAGTCAAAGGTGGGGTATATACATAAGAAAGAAACATAGTCAATTGTGACTTCCATTTTATAATCCGAATCACGTTTTTAATTTGCCACTTTGGTATTTATAAATCCAAATGACCTAGAAATAAGCCCCATCAATCTTAATGTGATTTCAGCCCTAAACCATACTCTACATGTTTTAGCCCGTTCTAAACAGTAGGGTGCCACAAGGTTCTGTCTTAGACCCAGTACTCTTCAATATCTTCATTAATGACTTAGATGAGGGAATAGAAGGGGAACTTACCAAATTTGCAGATGATACTAAGCTGGCAGGAATAGCTAACACCCAAGAAGATAGGCTCAAGATCCAGATGGATCTTGACAGACTAGAACACTGGGCCGTATCTAACAAATGAAATTCAATGTAGAGAAAAGTAAAGTCCTACACTTAGGCAAGAAAAACCAAAAGTACACATATAGACTGGGTGAAACCAGGCTCAATAGCAGTAACTGAGAGGAATCTTGGAGTCTTAGTGGACAACCAGCTAAATATGAGCCAGCAGTGTGCAGCCGCCGCCAAAAAAGCTAATGCAATCCTAAATTGTATTAACAGAGGGATACAATCAAGATCAAGGGAAGTACTAATACCACTCTATAAAGCCTTAGTAAGACCACACCTAGAGTACTGCGTCCAGTTTTGGTCACCACATTATAAAAAAGATGTTGAGACTCTAGAAAAAGTACAGAGAAGAGCAACCAGAATGATTAGGGGACTGGAGGCTAAAGCACAACGAACGGTTGCAGGAACTGGGCTTGGCTAGTCTAGTAAAGAGAAGGACCAGGGGAGACATGATAACAGTCTTCCAATATTTGAGGGGCTGCTACAGGGAGGAAGGGGTCAAGCTATTTTCTAAAGTGCCTATAGGCCAGACAAGGACTAATGGATGGAAACTGAACAAGGAGAGATTTAACCTGGAAATAAAGAGAAACTTTCTGACAGTGAGAACAATTAACCAATGGAACAGCTTGCCCTCGGAAGTTGTGGGAGCGCCATCACTTGAGACTTTCAAGAAGAGATTGGACTGCCATTTGTCAGAAATGGTGTAGGGTCTCCCGCTTGGGTGGGGGGTTGGACTAGATGACCTACAAGGTCCCTTCCAACTCTGATTATCTGTTAAATCTGTTAAATCCTAAATGTGACTTCTATGTGTGGGTGTGCAGTTCCCAAAGCCTCAACAAGTATGGGGGGAAAAATCAAGGAATACGCTACTTTAGGTTCTTTTATTTATCCAGCCCTTATTGTATATCTCTTATTTTATTTTTCTCTTTTAAATTTACATGACAAAGCAAATGTAGTTCAAAAGGAACGTAGAAACCGTAGCTCTTGCCCAATGCTTGTGCCTCATGGATTCTAATTTTAAGTGAACCTCTCAATTTAGGTGGGGAAAGAGAGAAGAGTGAAATGGGAACAGCAAATTACTTCCTAGTGTCTGTTTATATTGCCTCATAAGAGCATGCCGGTGTTTTTTAAGCCAGCAAAGACGGAGGTGGAAGAGAGAAGCTTTTGTATCCATGGTCTGCTGGGTGCTAATTCGACACGGCAATAAGATGAAAGTTGGTCTCCTGCTAGTTTTAACATCAGAGGATTGGAATGTGACCTACTTAGCATAAAAGTCAAACAATTCACTTGCAATAGATTGCTTTTCACTTCTAGATCTGCTAAATAAATAGAAAACTAATTAACAGTGAGGTATGGCAGATAAAGCAGGTTTTAAATTCATTACAACACTGGCTAACAACTGCAAGAATCGGGAAGTAATACTTTGTCTGATGAATCTTCCTTTGCCTGGAGATAGAATAAAAATGTAGTCAATGAAGAACTCAGAAGTTCCTTCTACTTCCCTCACAGTTGCTCTTTACAGAAACCATTAGAAATAGCTATTCAGACCCCAGATATGTTTCATATTTTACTATCCACCAAAATCTTTACGAAGATTGTGATTCTTGTAGCACATGTACTATACATCTGTTCTTTCTTTAGTTTTATCAAATATGTTTCATGGTATTTTGTGGGGGGGGGGGTTCTGCAAGCTCTATCAATATAAGATAGATACTGTAGCTAGACAGACAGACAGACAGACTCACACACACATGCACACATTCTCCTGATAATGACCACATCCTTATCCTCTGCAGGAAATAAATATTTCCAACAATGTACCACATATAAAAAGTGGAAGTGATATGGACAGTCATTCCCTCTTACACACATTTAACTAGCTGGAATGCCAGATTTGCATAACCAGATTTGGCAGCATTAATTAACAATAAAAACAGTGTTTCCCCTTGTAAGTGTCAGTAAGATAATTATGTTACCAAGGTCACGGGAGTCATGTGATTTTGCTTTTGGGTGCATAATTAATGACAGAAATTTCCACACCAGGAAAAGAAGCTCAGGGTAGGTGGGATGCAGAAACCCACGTTACTAAGTTGGTGTGTGAGTGCTATGTGCAGAAATGTAGAAGGGATGTATGCATGTCGTGTCCCAGAAATTTTGTGGGACAGGTTTCATTGATATGCAAGAAACACCAGAACCATTTTAGATATTGGGTCCTAGGAATATTTTTGCCATGCTTCGCATAACACCATTTCAAGTACCCATTATAAAAGCAAAGTGCTGTACATAAATATGCATGAAAGATTACTATTGCCTTGAGATGATACTTAAAAGGGTCAAGTGTCTCTTATTCGTTTACTTGCTGAAAGACAGGAAAGTGAGTGCTCTACATCCTTTGACACAAACCATTTAGATTTATTTTACTAACTGCAATTTAGTTTTTCACAAGAGGTTCACATATGCTCATGGAGCAGTTTTCCATCCACTGTTCCATCCCAGGGTTCCAGGCTTGACTAAAAAAAATAAAAATAAGGGCCCAGATCTTCAGTTAAAGTGTGCAATCCAGAGGGGGTAGAATGAATAGGGTTGTTTTTATTTTATTTTTTTTAAATCTGGCTGGAAAACAACAGCGTTCCTCACATTCACTATCAGTCTTATCTCTGTCATGACTATTATGACTGCATAGTGTTTTTACCCCAACTCTCATGGGTGTAGTTCAAATAAATCTTTGCTCTCCTATCTCTTTTTATATTTCAAATCACTGTATGTTCTTGCATGTTTTCCTTATATGGGTAAATGTGACTCTGTGTCTAGTGTACAGGTTGTCCTTGACCTATAACAGTTTGTTTAATGACCATTCAAATTTTTGATTTGATTTAGATAATCAGAGCTGGAAGGGACCTTGTAGGTCATTTAATCTAATCCCCCCACCCAAGTGGGAGACCCTACACCATTTCTAACAAATGGCAGTCCAATCTCTTCTTGAAAGTCTCAAGTGATGACGCTGTTCCATTGGTTTATTCCATTGGTTGATTCTTCAAAGTTGCAGTGGCACTGAAAAAAAAGACTTATGACCATTTTTCACACTTATGACCATAGTCATAAGTCTCATGATTTACATTTGGATGCTTGACAACTGACTCACATTTATGACAGTTGCAGTGTCCTGGAGTCATGTGATCCTCTTTTGCGACCTTCTGACAAGCAAAGCCAATGGGGAAGCCAGATTCACTTAACAACCATATTACTAACTTAACAACTGCAGTAATTCACTTAACAAATGTGGCAAGAAAAATCATAAAATGGGGCAAAACTCACTTAACAAATTTCTCACTTAATAACATAAAATTGGGTTTAATTGTGGTCATAAGTTGGGGACTGCCTGTACTACAACCTATGGTCTCGAACACTTCTGGCTTTGTAGGTTTGACTGCTAATTTGATTGTAGGATAACCAAAAGTATTGAACAGATTGAAGACCGTATGAATCTCTTGACAAAGCCTGTTGAAGTCAATTATACATCTATCCATCTGCATATCAAGGGAAAAGAATTCAATTGAGGATCTTGTTGAAGTCAAGGTAGCATTTCTCCCAAAATCACTCTGGACGTTACTTTAAATAAGTGGTAGAGATTTCACCTCTTGAAGTTCTAGCTTTTGATTCACTTGTATGGAGAAGAGAAACTTCAGAGTTTTTCTGGTCTTGCTGTCTGTGTCCTGGAAGGCTGACAAATGCAATGAAAAGCTTTAAAAAGAGTGTGATAGCTCAAATTTCCTCAGTGACTTCCTCTGCAACATCTGTAAATAAGGATGTGCAGATCATTTTGATATCCATGTCAGTAAGGCAGAATTCCAGCTTGTCTGTGTTTTTCTTACTATTATCAATTAACAGTAAAATCTGTATCTCATAACTTCCTTAATTGCTTGACATACAAAGTTGTTCTCTTCCTGAATTCATGTTGCCGTTGACTTCTTTTTTAAAAAAAATGCCTATTTCCTGGATGAGACTCTTACATTAATTTCCCTGATGCAAAGTTTTGAATATATATTTCCCTATGTACGTGTTTTTTTCACTTTTCTACGTAATCCTGCTCCTATTTATATCCAACATCTTTTAGACAAGTATATTGTTTCTCAGTTGTGTTTTTGCAGATTGTTGTTCACAGGTTTCTCTAATAGACCTTTGATTAATTTTAGATTATTAGGACAAACAGGCAGAAGGCTAGCAGAGCGCATCCATGAACACCAACTAGTAGTCAAAAGACATGATGAAAACGCCTTAATTTCACAACACCTGGAAAGACTTAACCATTGTTTCACTGAGCATTTAGACCAAGCCAAGTCCAAAAATGTTAGAGAACTCCTGGAGGCCTGGCACTCAGACAAATCAGCCATCAACAAGCACATAGAGATAAACAATAGCAATGCAGCACTTTATGGCATGCTCTGGGCAGTTCATAATGTAAGCATTATTTGCATATTGCCCCCAACAATCTGGGTCCTTATTTTACCAATCTTGGAAGGATGGAAGGCTGAGTCAACCTTGAGCTGGTTAGGAATGAACTCCTGATTCTGGACAGAGTATGCCTGCAATACTGCACTTTAACCATTGTACCGGCAGTGGTAAACAACTTCCAGAGCTGGTATTCAGCAGGTTCTGACCAGTTCTGGAGAACCGGTAGTGGAAATTTTGAGTAGTTCAGAGAACCGGCAAATACCACCTCTGACTGGCCCCACCGCCATCTATTCTCTGCCTCCTGAGTCCCAGCTGATCAGCTGGGTCTTCTTTTGTTGCCCTGCACAGGAGAACGGAGCTGGAAAGCAGGTAGTGGGGTAGGGAGGGAATGGGATTTTGCAGTAACCTTCCCCTGCCAGGAGTCGGGAGGGAATGGAGATTTTGCAGTATCCTTCCCCTGCCACGCCCACCAAGCCATGCCACACACACCAAGCCACGCTCACAGAACCAGTAGTAAAAAATTTGAATCCCACCACTGACAACTTCTATATATCATTCAAAAGAGAGAATCAAAAAGCCAAAAAGGAAACAAAAAGACAAAACACCTCAGCACCCAGATGAGTAGAGATTAACATCAAGATTAACATTAGACCAACAATCAAAAAACAATACCCCAATCAAAGAACTGCCAAACAGCCTAACAGTAAGCGACAGCCTGATCAAGGAATCACCAAGATCATTCCCACCAGAACTGACAGGGCAAGCCACTAGAATATCAAATGAGAGCAAACCCCACTCCCTTCTAGCACTGATGATGTTACCTATTTTGGTAATGCAACATCTGCAAGAAAGCAGCCAAGCTCAGAGAGCACCAAGGACCCCATAATTTTAGTTTCAGTGTTACTATCAAGTCCGTTGTAACCAGATTGCACCAATCTTACCCCAACAAGATCCAGAGTGGATTTCTTTGGCTTCTTGTTTGGTGAATTCCATTTTAGGGAGACGAAAGAGTATGAAAGAAATGGAATCTGGATAAATGGGCACTTCCATGATTCCGGAATAGCAGAGACAATTTATCCTGAAGCAAAGGGTTTCTGACCACTTTTGTCCGATTTCAATCTCTCATGACAATTAAGAGTGTCTCTGTGTTCTATGTTTCATCTAGTTTAAGCCAGAATTCCATTTCCACGTAATGAGAGCCACATCACTCGTCATCCCCACTGTATTCTCTACAGATGAACTCTCATGAACCAGAAGCCACAAACAAAGAGCAAAACTACTATGGCATTTGACTGCAAGTTTGGAGAGCTTAAAGAAAAACAACTAAAAATGCTTCAATGTTCATCTTTTGATTGAGGAGCACAAAATGAAAGTGAGGGTTACCTACACTTTTCCCATTAGATCCACAACCAACCAGGAAGAAATGGGAAGAAAGAATTACTAAAAACTATATTTTGTTTCAAGAGTCTGTTTTCAGGGGGCTATTCGTTTCTTTAGAGAAATAATAATAATAAAAAGATTCATTCAGCCTAAGAACTATTTGTCAGCATCACCTATGTCAGTGAAAAGGACATAAGGACGAACTCCAGACTTGAACTGGATCATCAAATATAAAGTTGTATATAAAGAGTTGTCTATTGGCCTGTCCATTGAAATATAAAGAGTTGTCTATTAGCCTATCCTGCTAAATAGCTAGCACTAGTTAACTGTGACTCCAGCTAAGAACAAGGACCTTCAGGGTGCATGGAATGGCTTCTAAGAAACCATTATTTGTTAATTACTATACTTCTGTCCTACCCCAAAGTATATTTTCTTTGGGTGGTCAGGCAGAAGTCACAACAACACACAAGAATAAGGGCATTGCCCCTTAGCTCATATAAGGTTCAATACACTGCTGAGAATGTTCCCCCAGAACACATATATTTCTACCTACTGCACTGGTATATGGCAATGTTAACATGTAGCACTAAGTGTTTCTTTTGGCTTATCTTAATAAATGAATTCAACCAACTGTGGTTTATTTAATATGAACTAGTGAAGTAATGACAGCCCATTCTGTGTCTACCAATTAAAATTGTTATATATCCTAGAAGAAGACATGCTGCAATTTGAAAAACTTCTTTGCTGTGGGTGAGTATTAAGACACCCATTTAGGCTTTGTCCGGACAACTACAACTGTGAGTGTGGTTCTCGATTTTGTCAGAATCCTACAGAAGGATTCTAAATATTGAGAGAATCTCATTCTATTTCTTTTGCATTCCCACCATTCCAAATCTAAATACCCCTTTGTTCTACTCCCAAGCCTCCCAGGACAATAGCAGTGATATGTAGTATTATACAGTACACTGAAAAGCTAAAATAATCTAATAGGGAAAGCCTCAGTTGAATATTCCTTGGAGAAAGGAACATTATGAATGTCATCTTGAGCTTCTGAAAGAAAGGCATGTAATCTAAGAAAAATATCCTCTCAAAGCAAAGTATTGGACATTTCACTTTTTGCTATCCACCTTTTTTGGAAAATATGCATTGGCAGAAGCAGCCTTCATTAATTTACTTCATAAGTTTGCAAAGGTTATAAAAAAAGTAGAGTACTTATTATTTGTAGCTTTTGTTATAGGAATATGTTTCTGTGCATCTCTGTCTGTCTCAGTCTGCCTACTACTATCTCTATCTATCTATCTGTCTATCTATCATCTATCTATCTCAGAAATAAGTTAAGGATGGATATTAGGCTGTCTTATATTTTGAGAGCATGGGACTAGAAGTGGATGTGTATGCAATCATTTTGGCTGTTGGTATTTCAAAGTGTTGAATACATCAGACACGTACACTGTAAGAGACTAGAGTGATTTTTCCAATTACATTACATTACATTACAATTACATTAGTAGAAGCACTCTTCTCCAAACACATACTTGCAATTATCAACTTCTATCATTAGGTTGTTATAATGGAATGTGTGGGTGGCCTTGCAGGATGAAGGGAAGAGATGCTGTCTAGGAAGCAATCAGACAAGAGAGGGAGGAGCCCCTAGTCAGAGAAAGAAATTTAGGAAGGACCCACCCTAATGTGTCAAGCAGTTAAAAGTAGTAATGGGAAGCTAGTGCCTTTAGACTTGCAAGATTCTCACACCCTTACAATAAAGTAGAATTAGTTCACCTAGTTCTGTTTCCTGCCTTGTTTACCTGAGAGGGCAGGCAGTTATGCTGCCTGGGGGAAATCCTGGATTTTTGGTCCAAGATTTTGGAAGAATCTTTAGTTAAGAAAAAGTAGCTTAGAACAACTACAACTTGGTTTGAAAAACAGATTCTAGCAACTTTTTGAACAAGCTGGATATGATAACAGATAATCAGAGTTGGAAGAGACCTTGTAGGTCATCTAGTCCAACCCCCCGCCCAAGCGGGAGACCCTACACCATTTCTGACAAATGGCAGTCCAATCTCTTCTTGAAAGTCTCAACTGATGGCACTCCCACAACTTCCGAGGGCAAGCTGTTCCATTGGTTGATTGTTCTCACTGTCAGAAAGTTTCTCCTTATTTCCAGGTTAAATAAGATTTAACCTAAATACTAGACCCATTGTGTCTTCTGGCTGCCACTTGGTGTTCATGTATGCACTGTGCTAATTGTCCTGTCTGTCCTTTACAGACAGACTGGACTAACATCAGAAATAATATCAGACAAACAATTAAGAAGTAAACAAATCTCTAATCAAGGAACTATCAACTTAGACAATCAAGCTGTAAACAATAACCTAATCAAGGATGTACCAAGGACAAAACAACACACACACCCAACTTTGACAGGACAAGCTATATCAACAGAGAGCAAATCCCTCTCCTTTCTAGCACTGAAGATGCTACCTAGTCAGGTAACGAAATGACTGCAAGCAAACAGCACAAGCTCAGAGAGCACCAAGAACTTCACATTCCATCCAGTGGTGGGATTCAAATTATTTTACTACTGGTTCTGTGGGTGTGGCTTGGTGGGCATGGCAGGGGAAAGATACTGTAAAATCTCCAGTCAGAGGCGGTATTTGTTGGTTCTCCGAATTTCTGCTACCGGTTCTCCAGAACTGGTCAGAACCTGCTTAATACCACCTCTGATTCCATCCCTGATAAACATATATTCTCCTTTATTAATATTATCTCTACACAAGAACAATCCTATGATGCATTTTCCATTACATGGGTTTTGTATTCAGGATCCCTTGACTATCTAATGAGTTCCTTACTCAGGATACCTTTTTGTGTTTACTGTATCTGGTATGATGGCATCCACAGCTTTTTAAAAGCAGCAAAACTCAATTAGCAGGAATGTGTTTTACTTTTCTATACCTGAGATAAAATCCAACCGTGTTGTAGCCCAAGTGGAAAGCAAATTGTAACTAATCAAAAATACCTAAAATAGTGGCAGACTTATTTTCTTTATTATAAAAAACACACCTGTCAAGTTGCAGGTGTATTGAGTGCTGACTTCAAAATTTCAAGTGGTAAGGATATAGCCGTAGGCTTTTTTCTCTCTCCCCCACCAAATGTTACACATGACAATCCTGTAGCTCCTGTTTATTGAAGGTTGCGTAAGAAGAGGTAAATCTGAATTAAATTAACGCTAAATAATGCAGATTTATTCACACTCCCTATTTATCTCCATATAAGCAGTTGGAAAGTAGCTGAAGAGGTCTTCATCCTGCGTGGGATTGATTGAGGTTGAGAACAAATGAAAAAATGAATGAAATTAATCCAATGCATTAACATGTATCCACCTATGCTAAGAGACATTCATGCTTATTTATTTGAGTTTCCTTCACAGAGTTTTTCTGACCAAATTCTTTATCTTGAACAATTTATTATCAAGAGGGTATTATTATTAACCTGGAGTCTTTTCCTAAAGAATGAAAACATGTCACTGCTCCCACTATGTGATAACTTCACTCACTAATGAGACTGTCAACTGATGTGAACTTGAAGAGAGGTAATGATTTGATACATTCATTCTTGCACATAAAATTTGACCACCTGCCACTCCACCTTCTAGAACCAGGTTTTGGAGTATAAAGTGGATTTATACCCTTGAACATGGAAACAAAAACAAGAAAACCAACCAGGAACTTTTGTGTCTTTTGCACAAAGCTGCTACCACAGTTAGAGACAGAACAGGGAGAAAGAAAATTGCATCATCTTGCCAAATTGTCTGCCTTTCCAGCAAAATAATTAGGGGGAAAAATATTCAAGGACTCCATTTCCTGTTTCATGGAAAGGAAGACCACCTGATTTTTGCAGCTGCTTGCAGCAAACCTCCTTCGTCACATGAGCTGACATGGAAAAACTCTTGATGCGTTTTAGGGAAATGAAATGTTGACATCTCTGTCTCTGGAAGAAAAAAAAAGGGAAATGAATCTTACAAGCTTTCATTTTTTTGTGTTTCTTTCTGTCTGCTGGAGGAAATTTAAAGTATATATCAAACACGGGTTTTTGAGGGAGGCGGTAATGTTGGAATCCCATATTTTAACAGTTTAAAGTGGATCCTGTCATATGGGGACAACTTCTTTTGCTTTGCTTTTCTTTATTCTGTTCCCATTTTATACTGTCAGTAGCCCTAATTAGAGAGATTAAATGCTTCATCAATATATTGAGTTATGTAGTTGAATTAATCTATTTCCACTGAATAGTATCATGAAGTGGCGGGTTAAACCCACTCAGCTCCCTTTACTGTGGTGTGTCCCTAACCATACTAACTATTAGTGGATCATATAATAGGTTGCAGGCAGCGAAGCCCAGCTCCTACCAGTCACTAGGTTGCTCATTACCTGAGATCATTTACCTTCTTGTAAATTCTCTCTGTTGTACAGTATTTAGTCTCCTGGCCAGCTGGATTACTCCACAGGAACAAGAAATTTGCAATGGTCTCCTTTGGTTATTTGTTATCAGTATACATATACTAATTCTGAATACAGAGGATCCACATACGTAGTAGCTTTTGTGTGCCAAGTGTGTGGTTTTGTTCAAAAAGCGGTATTTGCACTTTAAATTACATATTTGGCACTGAAGAAAGAGATGGCTGTAGGGGTATTATGTTTCATTCTATTAAAATTTTTGATATGATAAAATTGCCATCTATTTCAAAATAGGTCTCACTATCTGATTCTCTCCCGCCCCCCTCCAAGAAGTTTTTGCCTAACAAAAGAAGCCATTTAGGTGCATGTATTTAAAGCAGAGATGTACAACCTGAATTTCCAGGACGTATGCAGCTCTGAAATGAGTAGTCGTGGGCTATATCAATGACAAGATTAAGACTCTGTTTTTCATGCATGATGATCCTGACACAGTGTGGCACAATACCAATTTTATACTTCATATTTAGTTTGGCACTTAGTCACTGCAATCAGCACATATCCTACCATTAGAATTGACAGAGTGGACTAAGTGCATAAATACATTAAGATTAATATTATGGCTTTGATGCAAAGCCCTTGTCTCTTAGTTACGTTCTATAAGGTAGCCCTTGACGTATTACTACAATTAGGCCCAAAATTTCCATTGTTAAGCAAGACAGTTGTTAAGTGAGTTTTGCCCCATTTTATGACCTTTCTTGCCACAGTTGTTAAGGGAATCAGTGCAGGCGTTAAGTTAGTAACAGGGTTGTTAAGTGAACCTGGCTTCCCCATTTGACTTTGCATGTCATAAGTTGGCAAAACATGATCACATGATCTTGGGACACTGCAACCTTCATAAATATAACCAGTAGCCAAGCATCCAAATTTTGATCATGTGACCATGGGGATAAGTTGCTTTTTTCAATGCCATTGTAACTTTGAACAGTCACTAAGTGAACTGTTGTAAATCAGGGACTACCTGTACTCACTAATCTTAGAACACAAGATGTTACAATCCAGATCATTGTTTTTCAACCTGAGCAAACATTGAGTGGATCATGGTTTCTAGAATTCCCCAGCCAGCTGGGAGCTGAATTCTACCCATCTTAAAATTGCCAAAGACTTGAGTGTGGACCCAGAGATAAGTGAAGATATTCAATTGACAAATGAATTCTCTTTCATTCTAAAGAAATTTCCACTTTTGTTCTGACCCACCCACTTTTTGAAGTTTGGCCTCTTAAGAGCTTGCCCAAAAGCCAAGTTTGACCCTTTATCCAGAAAAAGTTCATTTAAATGAATCACATAAATCATTTAGTTTAATTAATGTCATTTTTTGAGCCATGAATAATTCAAAAATAAGTTGAAGGGGCACAGACTTTCTCTGCTGCTCATTAAAGCAGTTCAAACTTTAGAAAGCTTCCTCGTAAAACTAAAAGGAGTCACTTCTTAAGAGAATCTATAGGGACTTTGAATAATAATAAGACTCTTAAAACAGCAGCACCTTTTTTTCCGAAATCCTGAAAAATGACAGGCTGCTTTGATGAAGAGCAAAGGTTTTGTGCTCACGTGAAATCCAGAGCACTTCTGAATCATTTTCAAAGTGTGAAAAGGGTGTGAATGACTCTATTTAAATGAATAACCCTATTCACTAGTTAAGCATTTTAATAATGTTTAATTGTACCTTGGTTCAGAAACAAATCTCAGGACAGCACTCATACATATTTGAAAATTATGTGACAAGATGAAATCTGAATGCACGTAATAAAAATAGAATACATTCGACAATAACTTTTAACATAACTGAGAATTTGATAAGATAAAATCCCCAAGTACTGTAAATACATAACCTACAAAAATGTTTTCTCTCGGAATCAAAAAGAATAGTGTTAGCACCAGACATAATTCCCAAGGTATGGGGCTACCTCAGAGAAGGTTTTCTATAAGGAGAATATTTGTAGTTTAAGATTAAAATGAGTGGTACTCTTTGAGCTTGGTTGTTTTCTTGCAGACCTTTCATTACCCAAACTAGGAAACACCATCTGTGTTGGTATGAAGGTTCTCTTTGTTCACTGCTTTGTCAAGATTCAGGTACATCCTCTGAACTTTGCTTTGTGTCTTCATGATGCATTCTGTTATATGTCCTCCTTTCAGAGCCCATTGCCCACCAGCTTGGAAAATCCACAAATCCAGAAAAAAGACTCATTTGTGACACATGTTTGGTAGGCTGAAAGCTGCATCTCAGTGTCATCAGAAAGAATAGCTTAGAAAAGGAGCAGGGATTTCCAAACCAACAATGATTTTGTGATGTTCACTGTTAATATCACTTTTCATTTTCTCTACCTCCTGTATAAACACTTCTTTTTGACCTCTCTAATATTATGAATACGTATTAACTTATTTCTCAGGATAATGCTTCCATTTTACTTCAGTATTCATATTTACTAGCAGAATATGTGAAGAATTCTCTCTCTTTGTTTCCATAGGATATAAGGAACCATATAGTGGAATTGGAGAAGCGGAATAGATACACCTCTTTAGTACTCTTTGTGTACACACACACACACACACACACACACACACACCTACTACTACAGTGGTCCCCAACCTTTTTTATGCCGCAGCCCGGTACCGGCATCAGCTGGGCACCGCGGCCCGGTACCAGCATCAGCTGGGCACCGCCATCTTGTTTTGATGAAAAAGTGCTTCCGGTGAGCTCACCGGAAGCACTTTTCATCAAAACAAGATGGCGGCGCGCGCTTCAGTGAGCTTTTCCGGGTAGAAATGGCTTTCTACCCGAAAAGCTCACGAGATGCTGGCGCCGCCATCTTGTTTTGATGAAAAGTGCTTCCGGTGAGCTTTCTACCCGGAAAAGCTCACCGGAAGCACTTTTTCATCAAAACAAGATGGCGGCGCCCAGCAAACCAGCGCCCAGTAGGATTTGTTCCACGGACCGGTATCGGTCCGCGGACCGGTGGTTGGGGACCCCTGTACTACTACACAGTAGTAATATTTGAAGGCAGGAAGGAAGCCCTATCATTTCCTTTCATTGGGAAGCATTAAATTTCTTCCTTGCTGGAAAAAAAAATTAATCCACTTCTCCTCAGTGACTGCTCTATAAAATCAAATCTTACCAAGCTTCAGTAGCTAGATTTTCAAGTAAGTCAAACCGAGGTGCACTGAACGGAAATCAACCCTGCCGTGTTAACTGGGCAAGACCTGTCTTTCTGGTTCAGCTGCAGAATTATGCCCTATCAGCTAGTCTGGAAGCTCTGTCAATTTCACAGATAACACCAAAGTTTAGTGTAGAGTTCAGTGGGGATTACCTCTGAGTAGATATAGGTATACATAGAATATCTGAGTACATGAGAAGGTAAGTTGACATTGACAGTACTATCTTGGGGTGCAGAGGGCTTACCAAAATGCAAGCAATCTTGCTCTTGGTCTCTTGTCTCTTTCTTCCAAGGTTCCACATGTCTTTACTGTAGGCTCTAGGAGTTAACTCTTGTTGGCCAAATTGATGTAAATGAAAGGATGAGAAAGTGACTGCGGAGAGAAAACAGGGGTCATAGGTTCCATGATCACTTCTGAACTGATTTTTTTTTCTGATGAAGAACAGGATAAAAATATATTCACCTATATAGATTATTGGGTGGAAAACTAGATGTATCTGGTTGTAGTTCACCTACAGGTCCTAAAATCTTTTACTGGTGACCAGTAAAAGACTGGCTACAGTGAAGTAATGGGAGTCCCACTTCAAAGTGTTTTAAATAAAGTGTAACTGTAGAAATCAATAATATTTTAAACGGATGTATGGCTGTTTGTATTGTAATATGGCAACTAAAACCATCTTAATTGTATCCTACTGGTCTTCTTATCTTTATGTCAATGTTTATCAAATTCTAATAAGGTTATTTAATAAAGTTCTGTCAACCAAAACTATGGAAATAAGTAGGTGTATGCACAAAACAGAACTCATATTTCATTTTGAGTGTAGAAGAAAATAATCCAACTCAAAAAGTTCCATCATTTTTTTATTATTTTCTGCCAGAACAAAACTTGAAATGCTTTGGATAGTCCATCTGTAAGACACTGTTGCTCTCTTATGTTTCACCCCTAGCATGTGCCGAACGCTAACTATTACAGAGATTGCAAAAAAAAATGGCTCAGGGCTCAATTTTTAAAATATTTTTTAAAAAGTATTAAAGTAAAACCTTACAAGAGGCTATGGTAACACAGTTTAGCAATCTATTTTTTAAAAAATGTTTCAATTAGCACTTGTTATCCAAAAAGCCCCCTTTAGAAGAGATATATTAAACAAAATCTTCTAGACTGTTCAGCCAAGTGATAAAACAACAGTGGGACCAAACTATTTAACATTCTTTTCAATTATTATATCCATCCCACAAGGCTTTCTTAATTTTTATTTCTATTTAATCTATTTTCTATTTAATCACCTTAGGTCACCCTACTGTAGTTATTTTTTTCTTCTTCTCCAGCTTTTTTTTTTTTTTTTTTTTGCAACCTGTCAAGTACAAGTCCAACCATGTTTACTACATGATATGACAACTTGTGCCAGTAACTTCCTAGGCTGCAAACATGCAGCTGTAACCAGCTCTTTTCTGCTTAGCCATGTGCTTAATTGCTTCTTTCCTCAATGCTCCACTCCCTGAACAGCCCATTCAGTCTAAATTAAGAAGACGTGCCTGGGCCATCTACTAAACGGGCTAGATTAGAAAAAAAGGGGGGGAACAAACCAGACTAATCCCAAGTCACAAAATAACAGCGAACTGATCTGCTCTGCATAGACACACAAGCATGCAACTGGAAGAGTCACACATATTTTGCTTCATGCTTGGAACAGTCCAAACAGGTGCTTTGAAATGAAGTGTTTGGGGTTTAAACCTTTTGCACATACCTATGAACGATGGCTGGACTTTCACTTCACTGATGGGTGGAGAATTGTCAGCCGAAGCAATGAAAACCAATGGTGGTTAAAGCCCTTCTCATGTCATCTGTAAAAGAAAAAGAAAGCCATTATTCCATATATTGCAACATAAATGTCAAACAATGCTTGCCCATCTTTTCATCAGGAAAGCTAAAGTGATTATGAGGCTTCACTGACCGCCCAGAGACGTATTCATTCAATCTGCTCTTTTAATATCATGTTAAAAGTTTTCACTTGGGATCCATTAAAGATCTGTGACTGCAGAGTTTTGGCTACTTGAAGTTCAGTATCAAAAGCTATCCATTTGTGTGTTTTACTGTTGCCTCTCAGAAAAGCATAGCTTCCTATGAAAGGAGAAGAACATTTTTACTGCTAAATGCAAGGGTTTCTCCTTCTGTGCTGCCAGTAAGTGTTGGGTACAACGCTGACTTTGGGGAGGTGGTTTCCGCAGGCTGCAGTCTATGCACAGAACTGACATCATCATCTTATTCTTAGCAAACCTTCATAATAAGGACAAGAAAAAGCAACCTCATCTCAGAACAGGGGAAATTCCAGCAGAAATGGAAAGTGTAATTTTTCACTTCGCACTATTTTATTTTCAGGGGATTTTTAGTGATCGCTCTAGAGCGGGGGTCTCCAAACTTCAACTCCCAGCTATGCTGGCTGGAGAATTCTGGGAGTTGAAGTCCACAAGTATTAAAGTTTCCAAGTATGGAGACCTCTGCTCTAGAGTTCCAGGGAATTGTGGCCTGCTTTGGGTCCAACTTTGTAATAAAAACTCCTTGGAGTTTTCTATCTAGCCACGGAGATTGTCTCTGTATTGAAGGTAGCTGCAATCTAAGTTGCAAACTCATGTACTTTTTTTTTTTTTTTGAGAAAACCCACTAAACAGGGGGACCTGTGTCCAGAAACCAGCACAGAGAAAATACAGCTTGCTCTACTATAGACATTGGCACTTTTGAAGGCAAACTTCATCTTTTTCATCCCTGATGTTGGGATGTCGTCCTATGCCTTACTCAAGTTTTATGAAAGGCCCACCAAAAAGTAGCAGTGGAGAGGCATTTTACCCAAGGTCCTATCAAACCTAATGTCATTCTTGATAACCTCAGGTCATTTAATTAATTATGTTAAGGATTTATTCTGCCATAGGTATTCTGCCCTATACCAGGGGTGAGTTTCTACCGGTTCTGTCCACCTCTGTAGAATCGACAGCTCTGAAGAGCAGCAGACATAGAACCGGTTCTATGTCTGCTGATGTTTTTGCCTACACGCCCACCCGGGCTCTTACCTGATCTTTATTTCCTGATTTTTCAACTTCAGCTGCCGAACGAGTCACAGCTGCAGTTTAAAAAGCAGGAAAAGAGGGCTGTTTCAAAGGCTGCTTCTCGGCACACAGCATGCTCATGATGATTTACAGGAGCGCGGCTCACAGCGTGCAGGGAAGCTCGTAAATCCCGAACTGGTAGTTAACCCTGTCATATTCCACTCCTGCCCTTTACTAATAATGTAGTGCTATGTTGACGAAGAGCTACAACTGAGAAGTAGAACATACAGCAGTGGTAAAATATTCCATGCAGAACATGCCAGGTTTTGAAATCCTAACCTAAACTCTTCCATTTGAAAAGAATCAAATAGCAGGACAAATGGCAGTCTTTTTCCTGAGATCCTACAGAGAGCTACTCTCACCACCAGGCCAATCAATTCTTAACCAGACTGATATTTTGACAGGTGCACACATCATACTAAAGCATTATGGCATTTGCGTCCTAGTGGCTGAATATGTTGCAGGAACTCAGTGGTTGTGCTTTGTAAACTCTGGTTTACAGCTTAGTCATTAAGCCTCAGTGTGGTGTGTTTGAACTCATGCCTGCTTGTGACTAATTCGACAAATCACGATTAAGCAAACAATGACCTAATGCATTGCACAAGACAGCCATAGCCTAAATTAGCCCAAAGTTGCATCTTGTGTTCCTTATGATTATTTTTGTCATTGCATAAACAAGAGAGGCGTGAACAAATCCAAGTAAAAAAGGTAGGGAATACAAATTAATTTCTCTCAAACCTATAGTTGACTATTCTGGATATCTTCTATTCCCAGAATAAAAGGAACTGTTTATTGGATTAATCCTTAAACATCTTAGGCAATCCTTGATCATAGGCAAGTATTGATTCCAAGTTTTGTGAGACAGGTATATCTTTTTTTCCCCTGCCCTTAAGTTTCCCTTGAGTAGTGATAGGCTTACTGTGATAGGCTATCCCAATGACAGCCCATACAAGGATAACATAGCTCCTATGTAGAGCACCTACTTTACATGCAGAAGCCCCAGTTCTAGTTTCTCCAGTTTATTTTTTTATTTTATTTGGTTTGTCAATTGCTTACAAGATAATAGATATAAGTAAAAACATAGTTATGAATACATGGATACGTATAAGAAAAATAAAAGAAACAATAGGTCAGGGACGGTAGGCACGTTGGTGCGCTTATGCACACCCCCTACAGACCTCTTAGGAAGGGGGTGAGGTCAATAGTAGAAAGTCTAAGATGAAAGTTTTGGGGGTTTGGGGAAGAAACCACAGAGTCAGGTAGAGTATTCCAGACACTGACCACTCTGTTGCTGAAGTCGTATTTCCTGCAATCAAGTTTGGTGCGATTAACCTTGAGTTTGTGTCTATTGTTTGCTCTTGTATTGTTATGGTTAAAGCTGAAGTATTCATTGATAGGTAGGACATTGCAATGTATGGTTTTATATACTATACTTAGATCGGAGTGAAGGCAGCGTAGTTCTAGGTTTTCTAGGTCTAGAATTTCAAGTCTGGTGGCATAAGGTATTCTGCAATGAATAGAGGAGTGGAGAACTCTTCTTGTGAAATATTTCTGGCCTTTCTCAACTGTGTTAATATCAGATACGCAATGTGGGTTCCAGACTGATGAGCTGTATTCGAGTATTGGTCTAGCAAATGTTTTGTATGCTCTAGTTATTAGTGTAATATTACCAGAGAAAAAGCTACGTAAGATTAGGTTAACAACTCTTAATGCCTTTTTGGCTATGTAGTTACAGTACACTTAGATCATAACAGATAACAGATAATCAGAGTTGGAAGGGAACTTGTAGGTCATCTAGTCCAACCTCCCACCCCCTTCTATTCCCTCATCTAAGTCGTTAATGAAGATATTGAAGAGTACTGGGCCTAAGATGGAACCTTGTGGCACCCCACTGCTTACTTCCCTCCATGTAGACTTAGACCCATTAAGGACTACTCATTGAGTACGGTTTGCCAGCCAGTTGCGAGTCCATCTAATGGTGGTGCTATTCCACTTTTTTTCTAGCTTACTAAGAAGTAGGTTGTGGTCTACTTTGTCGAATGCCTTGCTGAAATCTAAATATATTATGTCCACAGTATTTTGCTGGTCTACTAATTTAGTCACTGTGTTGAAGAATGAAATAAGATTGGTTTGGCATGATCTATTCTTAACAAACCTGTGCTGACTACTAGTTATTACTTTACTTGTTTCTAGATGATGGCAGATATGTTTTTTTATTATCTTTTCCAGTATCTTCCCGGGTATTGATGTTAGGCTGATTGGTCTATAGTTTCCTGTGTCTGTTTTTTTTCCTTTTTTGAAAATGGGAACCACATGAGCTCTTTTCCAGTCCTCTAGTAGTTCCCCAGTGCTCCAGGATTTTTGAAAGATATGGTGCAGTGGTTCTGAGATGACCTCTGCCAGCTCCTTTAAAACTCTGGGATGTAATCCATCAGTCCCTGGTGATTTGTTTTCATCAAGATCAGACAGGTGTTCTCTTACTATTTTTTTTGCTTATTTTAACTTTTATTTCTGGTCTTTTACAGTTATGTTTTTGGTGGGTTGAGCTATAGTTTCTTTTTGCGTGAAGACGGATGCAAAGAATGAGTTAAGCAGTTCTGCTTTCTCTCTGTTGCCTGGTACTTCCTTGCCGTCTTCTCTCTTTAGTGGACCGACTGTTTCCTTGATTTTTTTCTTGTTATTGATATGTTGGAAGAAACTTTTTATTATCTTTGATTTTTTTCTTGTTATTGATATGTTGGAAGAAACTTTTTATTATCTTTGACTTTTGTTGCAAGTCTTTGTTCATTCTGAGCCTTTGCTCTCCTGACTCATCTCATTAGAGATGAGTACTCCAAGATCCTTGACAGAGTTTGGATCATCAACAAGGTCTTGACTATTCAGCCTGTATTTTATTTTCTGATATTTTTTTTGCCAATATGTAAGACAGAGCATTTGTTGAGATTTGAAGTTGCCATTTGTTTGACCATTCTGATACATAGTTGAGGTCTTTTTGAAGGGAAGCAGTATTGTGTGTGGTGTTGAATATACATCATCAGCGAAGAGAATGCAGTTGCTCTTAATATGATCACAGAGGTCATTTATGTAGAGTATGAAGAGAGTTGGTCCTAGAACACTGCCTTGGGGGACACCACTGTTGACAGGTACAGAATTTGATAGGATGCTCCCAATTTTGACCATTTGTTGTCTGCTTGACAGGAATGCTTCTATCCAGTTATGCAGGTGTCCAGAGATACCATAAGATTTTAGTTTTAGGAGTAGTTTGTCGTGTATCACTGAATCAAAGACTTTACAGAAGTTTGTGTAGATTGCGTCTATTGCTTTGCCCTGATCGAGTTGCGTAGTCCATATGTTTTTGCAGTGTAAGAGTTGCAGATTGCAGGATAGTTTTTGTCTGAAACCAAATTGTTTATTTTTTTAAAAATCTATCAACTTTATTGAATACAAAAAATTAAAATATACAAATATACAGACTCAAAAAACAAAGATTCATACAGACAAATGTTACCATAACCTCTGTGATAAAACTAATTAAACTTTCCTTTAATACATTTGACAGTGAGGTAAATATTTCCTAAATTATATTATGTGGCAGTTATTTCTTACTTCCTATGGGTTCTCTGTTATTAATGTTCTATCAAACAATGTTCTGTTGTTAATATTTGTTGTTGGATTATACTTATTTATTTTTACCAATGAATTCTTTCTATTGATTGTTTAAAGTACGAGAGAGTCTAAGACTGACATTAATGATTCCTGTTTGTTATTGTATGTATCGTAATCTGTTTCATAAGTTTATTTTCCCCCCTTGATTCACCTTTTCATTTTTTTTTTTACGTTCTAGCCAATCATACCACTTATTCCAGGTCGAGTAAAATTCCGCCTCCTTTTTTCCTTTTAATTTTAGTGTGAGTTTTTCCATTTCTGCACAGTCACAAATTTTTTGAAAAATAAATTGTATTGGTGGTATATTAGATGATTTCCAAAATTGAGCCAGTGAGATACATGCTGCTGTTAGGATATGGATAATCAAATATTTTACTTTGGAGGGATAACTTTCCTTAATGATACCCAGAAGATACAATCTAGGTTCCCACTCCAATCCACCCTGGACAATTTCTTCTAACCAAGTTTTGATTCCAATCCAAAAAAATTTGACCACTGGGCATGTCCACCAGAAATGGAAGTAGGTACCATGGTTCCCTTTGCATTTCCAACAAGTTGGATTGGATGTTGGATATATTTTTGCTAATCTGGAGGGTGCTAGATGCCATCTATAGATCATTTTATATAAATTCTCTTTATAAGACACAGATTTAGTTATTGTAAGATTTGTCTGCGAGATTTCTTCCCAGTCTTCTAAGACTATATTATGGCCGAAATTTCTTGCCCATGCTATTGGACCTTTCACAATTTCCTCTGCTAATTCATATTCCAATAGATAATTATATAATTTAGATATCATATTTTTGTCTGGGCCCAAAAGTATCTTATCAAATTTAGTACTCTTTGATTCTATTCCAAATTCTTTTAAATCTTTCTCATATCTTATTGCTATTTGGAAATAGGACCAACAATCAATCATTATTTTTTGGTTTTCTAACTCTTGGGTTGATTTGAGCTTTCCTTCTTTGTCTAAAATTTGGTAATATTGAGCTTTTTACTGATGTCTATTGTATTAGGGTGGAACATTGCCTCCATTGTTGACAACCATAACGGAACTTTAATATAATGATTTTTTCTAATATCAGACCAGGTTTTTATCAAAGATTTGCGTAGAGTATGTCTCTGGAAGTATGAGTGACTTTTACTACTCGGATTCTACAAAAAGGCATGCCACCCTATTTGTAAGTCATATCCTTCTAATGTTAGAATTCTTTTGTTATCCAATTTAATCCAATCCTTTAACCACATTAACATTGCTGTTTATAATAGGTCTCCCAGGCAAGGAGACCAAAGCCGCCTCTGCTTTTATTATCTTGTAAATAAATTTTCTTAATTCTTGATTTCTTGCCTGCCCATATGAATTTCATAGTAATTTTATCCAATTCTTTGAAAAATGATTTATCCAATAATATACGAATCGTTTGGAATAAATAAAGCAGTTTGGGTAGAACATTCATTTTCATTGTGGCAATTCTGACTAATAAAGAAATCTGCATTTTGCTCCATATCTCCAAATCTCTTCCTATTTGTTGTACTAGTTTAACATAATTGTTTTCTTTCAAAGTTATTATTTTGGGTCTCAACCATATACCTAAATATTTAATCTTATTGACAATTTGTGGTCCCATTATTTCTTCTAGTTCTTTTTGTTTATTATTTGTTATATTTTTAACTAACATTTTGGTTTTTTCCTTATTGATTTTCAACCCAGCTAGTTTACCGAATTTATCAATTTCTTTTAATAAGGTTGGTCCTGACTCTATTGCATCCTCTATAATAACGACCACATCATCAGCAAATGCCTGTAGTTTATATTCTTGTCTTTTAATCTTAGTACCTTTAATTTCCTCATTCATTCTAATTCTGTCCAGTAATGTTTCTAATATTGTAATAAAAAGCAGAGGCGATAATGGGCATCCCTGCCTGACACCCCTTTTTATTTCAAAAGGATTGATAAATTCTCCATTTATCATTACCCTTGCTTTCTGAGTTAAATAAATTGAATCTAACATATTTGTGAAGTTATCCCCAAATTTCATCAAGTTTATCTGGCGTTTCATAAATTCCCAGTTTAGGTTGTCAAATGCCTTTTGTGCATCCAGGAAGACAAGAGCAACTTGGCTTCCTGGATGTGTTTCATCGTATTCTAATAAATCAATTATCATTCTTGTATTATTTCTAATCTGTCTCATGAGAAGAAATCCATTCTGGTCAGGGTGAATTCTTTCATTGAGAATTAGCTTCAATCTTTCCACCATCACACTCATAAAAATTTTGTAATCTGTGTTTAAAAGAGATATTGGTCTGTAGTTTTTTACCTGGGTGGCATCTGCACCCTCTTTAGGGATCAATATAATATGGGCCTCCTTCCATGATTCCGGGACTCTTGCCTATAATAATACCTCATTGCAAATCCCTAGGAATAACTTTTCTAGTGATTCTCCGATCTCTTTGTATAATTCGCTTGGCTACCCATCTGGGCCTGGAGTTTTATTGCTTTTTTTTGTCTTTTAATTGCTTCTTTTAACTCACCTAAAGTTATCTCCTTATTTAATATCTCCCTTTTATCTTCCGTTAATGGCAGTAATGTACTTTCTTTCAAATATTCTTCTAATTTATTTGCGTCTATTTCTTCTTGGTTATATAAATTCTCGAAATAGTCTCTTACGATTGTTTTCTTTTCCTCCAATTCCGTCTCTAATATCCCATTATTATCTTGCAATTGGTATATAATTCTTTTTTGGTTTTCTTTTTTCAGTTTATACGCTAACCATCTTCCGGGTTTGTTTGCATATTCAAAGTAATTTTGTTTTGTGTATAGCATTGTCTTAATTAAATCTTCCTGGTCTAATATATTCAATTTATGTTTAAGTAATATCAAGTCATTTTTAATTTGTTTGTCCCCTGGGGCTTTCATTAGTCAATCTTCCAAATCTTTTAGTCTTTTTATTAACAAGTTTTGTTTCTTCCACTTTTCTTTATTTCTGTTGGCTGTATAGGCTATCGATATACCCCTTAAGTATGCCTTCATTGTGTCCCAAAGAATTTGCAATGAGGTATCTTGTTTTTTATTGAATTTAAAAAATATCTCTAATTCTTCCTTAATTTTTTGAGTGTATCCTTTTTCTTTCAATAGTTGTGAGTTAAGTGTCCACTTAGCTTTTTTATAAGTTTGGGTTTTCCAAGTTATTTGCAATGGGTTATGATCTGCCCAAGTGTTGATTAATATTTCTATATTTTTATACCCTTAAGTAAATCATTATTCATCCATGCCATATCTAACCTTGACCAGGATTTGTGCGGATTGGAGTAGAAGGTAAACTCGATCCTGCTGGGAGTTTTGACTCTGATGACTCTGAAGATGGAAGGCTGGAGCCTGCTGTGAATGTGGAGTCTGAATTATTAGAAGACACAGATGTGAGCCAGGGGGATGAGAGTTTGTAACAGAGACAGTCCTCCCAGAACCTTCGACCTCATTCATGCCAGCAACTGATCCACAAAATGAGTCAGAGGCTTCGAGTGGGGAAGCTGACAGATCGTGGCTTGACGCCAGAACTAGGAGGAGACTGAAACGTCAAGCTGAGGGGAGGCGTCAAGCCAGACATTGATTAGGGAGATTGACGTGCCAATCCAGGTGATTTAAGGAGGCGTGATGATTCTCAAACTTTGCTTGGAAGCAAAGTGTTTGATGTGTCGAAAGGATACGTGGGGAGTGGCCTTTGTAATTTATGGACATTCTGAATTACCAGACAGATTCTGGGAAGTCTGCCAAGGACTGGAATATAGCATTATTAACCCTTTTGTGGTCTGCTTCTGTTTTGTTTGAATGTTTGGAATATTTGATATATATATATATATCTTTGATCACTGGCATAATCCTGTTTATTGTTAGAAATTGCATTAAAGTCACCAATTATGCAAATCATAGGTTTGCCTAATTCTATTAATTTTGCATATAGAGTTTTATAGAACTCATTATTATTTGTATTGGGGGCGTATATCCCTACTAGCAAAATCTTTTTGTTTTGTATAACCACCTCTACAATTAATATTCTTCCAATCTTGTCATTATAAATCAGTTTCGATTCTAATTCTTCTTTGATATATAATGCTACTCCTCTCTTTTTTTCCTCTGCTAGTGATGTATATAGTTTCCCTTTTTGTTTTGTAAATACTTCTGTTCTTGTGGTTTAATATGAATCTCTTGAAGACATATTATGTCCAATTTCAGCTTTTCAAGTTTCAAAAGTATTTTTTTCCTTTTTGATGGATTGTTTAAGCGATTAATATTTATAGAAGTCAATGTTAGTCCTTTCCCCATTCTTTCTTATTTTAGGTGTTACCTCTCGTTGGTTTGGGTATTGTTTGACTTCTGGTTTTGACTCCTGTTTCCTCTCGGGTGGATCTTTCCCCTCTATCTTCTTTGTTTTGGTTTTCCTCTCGTTCTTTAGTTCTTCATTGTATTTCTTCTTTACTTGGCGTTTCCAATTCGTCTTTGCTACTTTTTTTCTCCTCTGATCTGCCCAGCTGTTCAAAGAACTCTTGTGGTTTATTTAGGTTATCAATTTTCACTCTTTTTTTCATTGCAGGATGTCAGAATACTTCTGGGGTAATGCATCTAAAAGAAATATTTTTTTATTTAAATAATTAGTGAGGAATTGATAGTCCTTCCTCTGTTCCCGGACTCTTCTTGGTATTTGTTTCAGTACTATTATTTCTTTATCTTTGTATTTTATTGTTTGTTCTCTAGAAATCTTGTAAATAATATCTCTGACTTTCCTTCTAGCAAATCTAATATGGACCTCTCGAGGGAGTCTGTGTCATCTCGCATAACTAGTATAGACTCTGTAGATATCATCAAATTCATTTATCATCTCATCTTTGTCTCTTTGAAGAAAATCTGCTAGAAGTTTAGCCATCACCGATGTTAAGTCCTCCTCTTTAGTTTCCTCTACATTCTGAAATCTCAAATAATAAGAGGCTCTATCCATCTCAAGGTGGATTAAGGCCTCTAGAGTTTCCTTGTTGTGAGTTGTAATTTTATGGTTCATAAATTCTAACTTTTTCTCATTTTGTTTAGATTGTTGTTCAATTATCTTGATTTTTTCTTCATTTTTCTTGGTTGATTCCTGGATCAAGCCTATTGTTTCGTCCAGGTTTCTGATTTCAGTTTTCATTTCCCCTATTTCTGATTTCAGCTCAGTTTTCATTGCTTCCCGGTCTGCTTTACTTTCAATGTGATTTTTGGCCATAGATTCTTATAACATTAGCATCGTATTCTGGATTGCTAATAGGGAGGTTTGCACTGATTGGGCGCTGGTTGTGGTAGTCGATTTCTCAGGGGCCAACATTCCTTCAATTGTTCGTTGGGTTGAAACTACCGGACTGGATGGTGCCACCGTGGGCATAGGTTTTTTCCCTGTCTTAGTAGTGGCGATAGTTGTCATATCTTTTATAATTTTGGCCTGTTCATCTATTATCCTATATATACTATCCCAAATTACCATCAATTCTATGATTTTTTAATAAACAGAGTCTCTTAATTATTAATGCTGAAGCTTTCCTAATCAGTATCAACCACTATTTTTCAATACAAACACGTATCAGACAATATCACCTTTGATTAACCACTCACCAACTTCCATCACAATCAGTATACACTTAATCAATTTTTAACTCTTAGCAATCTATATTAGAGGAAAAAATACCTATGGTGTTGTTGTAATAAATACTATAATAATTTCATTCCATTATTGTGATAAATCACTGGGGAAAGGTTTAAGTAGGACAATTAATTACCACCTTCCTTTTATCAAAATCAATTAGGGTTATCTAAACATTACTATATAATATCTTCAATATTTAATTCTTAATTATACCGACACTATACGTAAAATAAGAATTGCGAATTATGAGGGAACCAAAGCAAAGAATCTATATAAAAAAATAGGAAATCTAAAGTAATCAGCTACTAAGTAAATCAAAAAATAGAATTATATAATATATAAAAATAGAATTATATATAATATACAATATTCCTCCTATCTATAATATGACAATAAACTAATTAAATATGTACCAGCGTTCTTGTAGTTCAAATCAATATTTTTCCAGTTACAAGTTTATAAGTCTCTTCATTCACAATGAAACAGTTTACCAGAGTTTAGATTTCTCAATGGCCGTCTTAAGAATTGCACAGTCACTCTTCTTTCTGTTTAGGTTCTTATCTGATTTTTTTTCTCTCCAGTTCACTTGATTTTAACACATTCGTTTCAAGCTGTCAAAAGAAAACGGAACCTTCCAAAAATAACTTCCCAGCTCTTACACCACACTCCAATTTTCCGTCAAGATTCCTCTTGTTTTCTTATTTTCACTATTACATTCACTATTGTCTCAGCATTAGGGGTGGTAGGTTAAAACACTGATGCCGATTTCCACTCTCCCTCCTTTCACCCTGGGTTTCCCTAGTCTGCTTGATTGTTCTTTCAAACAGTCGTCTATCTCAATTGTTATCCAAATGAATTGTAATCCAAATAAAGCTTCCAACCTCGTGCGATCGCCACACCTTCATCCACTGCCATCTTGCTGCTTCTTGCTCTCTAGTTTATCGCATCTCCAGGTCTGGCCACACAGGCTGACTTCTTTCACCTTGGACTTCAGACTCTCTTCTTCAACATTTTGGGATTGCAACCTCCCAAACTGTCTCCAAGAGTCTCTCCTCTCCTCTCCTCTCCTCGCCTTGTCGATCCCTCCAGGACCTGACACTGCCACAAACGGCCTTCCAGAGGCGAAAATCCCGGCTCAGGAGATCAGAGCAGAATGCTCCTGAACCACCACGACGCGATGTCACCGGAAGTCTCAAACCAAATTGTTTATTAGAGAGTAGGTTGTTTGTCTCTAAGTGGAGGATAATGGATTGGTTAATAATTGATTCCATGACTTTACAGGTGACGCAGCTTAAAGAAATTGGTCTGTAATTTTCAACTAGGCTTGGGTCTCCCTTTTTGAAGATGGGGATGACTGTGGCTTGTGACCATAGTTTTGGCAAGGAGCTGGTCCTGAAAGATTTTTCAAAAATTTATGCTTAGAGGTTCGGCTATGGCAGTGGATAGCTTTTTTAAGAAGTAGGCACATATTCCGTCTGGTCCAATAGAGAGAGATGGTTGATAGAGTTGGCCTGAGAGGATTCTGTGCTTGCATCCCTGAAGGATTGCTGTCAGTTCATCCTGACAATCCTGGGTAGATGATGGACCTAGAGGCTAATTCTGTGCAAAATTGCTTCTGGCATAAATATCCTAAAGAACAAAATCAGAAATTAGCAATAGAAAAGAGATAATACTTGTTAACTTGCTGCTTTTGTGAATCTGTGCCAAAACATTAGATGCCTTAAAAAAATTGACATCAGTATTGGAAAGCCAAAAAGAATGGGGCGAAAAGAGTATAAAGAAATCCAATTTTATTATCTGGATTTCTTTTATCCTTGTTCCCTCGTGATATTCCTACTGCCTGTGATGACACCATAGGATCCCATAAGTCAAAGGGCAGCTTTTTTCATTGCTTTAAATCCCACCAAAGGTTTGTTATAGCTGTTGGGCCAGTCCTCAGCAGCCCTGAAGCTAGCACTACATCTTATCTTTGCTGACTTTTAATGCTGTTGATTACAGTGTCCTTCTGGACTGGCACTAGGGATTAGGAGTGGAGGGCAGTGGTGGGATTCAATTTTTTTTTTTACTACCGGTTCTTGGTGGGCATGGCAGGGGAAGGATACTGTGAAATCTCCAGTCAGAGGTGGTATTTGCCGGTTCTCCGAACTACTCAAAATTTCTGCTACTGGTTCTTCAGAACTGGTTAGAACCCGCTGAATATCTGGTGGAGGGACTCTAGGTTCCCTTGTATTCAATGTTTCCAACTTGCAGGATAAGGAAAACTCTTGTCACAACTTCTGGAACAGCATCTCTCTCTCTCTCTCTCACACACACACACACACACACACACAGAGAGAGAGAGAGAGAGAGAGAGAGAGAGAGAGAGAGAGCCTTCTCTCCTATGGTTTCAGAAAGCCTTTAAAATCCAGGCTGATTGGTCCCAGACTGGGGTTGTTTGTGTAGGGCCCTATTTTTTTTAACCTTTGTGATCATTAAAATTGCTGAAGTCCAGTTTGCTTTGATTCCTCCACCCCCTGTTTTTCTGTGTATTTTTTTCTAGTTTTGTATGGTGCCTATAGTCCATTGGAGTTAAGTGACTAATAAACTCAAAACAGATAAACACAGTTCTGATGTGGATCCTTGTCCAATTTGAGAGTCGGTAGGATGTGAAATTTGCCATATGCAGTTGACAAATGGAATCTCTTTGGGTTTGCGACCTGATCTATGCTAAGTGTTTGCTTGCTCATGATTTCTGTACCCTTTGGCCGATGACTCAATTTACAGAGAACAAAGGAAATCTTATGTGATAATCCTAATCTTAATATTACAAGCCAGTTTTGCAAACTGGAGTCGTCTAAAATCTAGAATAAAAACAAGGCAGAGAAAATGTAGCATGACTGCATGAAAACATTTCCTTCCCTCCCCTAGAAATCATTAAGGAAGAGGCCAGTCTAATCTTTCCTGGAAAAGAGTCAGTCAATTTTGAACTGGCTGTTCCCTTATCTTGCATGCCACCAGCTACATTTCTAGAATAAGGTCACCAAAATGATTATAAGTGAAGCAGGGTCATGTCAAAAGAAGCAGACTTTCTGATTCCCGTTTAGAGTTTTATCAGTGATAAAGCGGGGTGGGGGGGGACTGCTTGGAATAAATTGGATGCCAATGAAGCATGAGTGTAATACAAGCCACAAAATGAGCCACAGTGATGTGTTCAGATGATACAATCAACTGGATCATGAACCAGGTGATGGTGTTATGCTTAAGCCCAGGCAGCTGTAAGGTTTTAACATTCCCCAGGTTAATTCTGGGTTTAAATCCTCCCTGGTCAGTTCTGTTGTGAGCCACCATAACTCAATTAAAAAAATAAGACAATTCCATAACAACTGCCTAGCTAAATAGCTTTATAAGAAAAAAAAGTGGTGGGATTAGTAAGTGGCTAGAAAAGCTGAGGTCTCTATTATAGAATAGAACAGAATAGACTTCTTTATTGGCCAAGTGTGGTTGGACACACAAGGAATTTGTCATGGTGCAAATACTCTCAGTATACATAAAAGAAACATTTGTCAAGAATCATAAGGACACTTAATGATAGTCATAGGGTACAATAAGCAATCAAATCATACTAGGAAAGAGTCCATATAAATCGTAAGGAAACAAGCAACAAAGTTACAGTCATACAGTCACAAGTGGGAGGGGATGGGTGATAAGGAGTGATGAGAAGATGAATAGTAATAGTAGTGCAGGCTACAACTTCCTGTCAGAGTCCTGGCAATCTCTGAACCCACCTGTCTACACTAATTGGTTGCAAGAGACATCAAACCTTCAAGCCACCAAACTTGGAGACACCTTCCTGCTGACATATTTTGAAATTGTACTAGTCTCCATTCCTACAGGGAGGCAACAAAAGAAAGAAGTGAATTTGAACCATCAAAAAAATATTGTGGGACCATACCTCTTCCTTGGCATGTCACAACCACATCTACATGTTCAATTTAGCCTAATTTTTTGAATTTGAACATCTATCATCCATTCCCGCTCTCTTAAAAACAAACAAACAATATCTACAGTGCAACTGAAAATGTATGCTTTTGTATGTATTGTTCTGTGCTTTTCTAAGCAGTACAGGTGGTCCTCGACTTACAACAGTCCATTTAGTGACTGTTCAAAGTTACGATGGCACTGAAAAAGCAATTTGTGACCATTTTTCGCAGTTATAACCTTTGAAGCATCCCCATGATCACATGATCAAAATTCAGACACTTGGCAACTCGTTCATACACCATTGCTGCATCCTAAAGTCATGTGATTATCTTTGGCAACTTTTTGATGAGCAAAGTCAATGGGGAAGTCAGATTCACTTAACAACTGTGGCAAGAAAGGGCGTAAAACGGGGCAGAACTCGCTCAACAAATGTCTCACTTAACAACATAAATTTTGAGCTCAATTGTGGTTATAAGTTAAGGAGCACCTGTAGTTGAATAGCACTACAAGACTTGAGAACCAGTTGGCCATGATGTGTAAATAAATCTCTATACCATTCTATCTTCACCAGCTTTTGGAAGCTAGACTATCTGTACTCTGCCGCAGATATTTGGCAAAAGTCTTTTGGACTCATTTGCTTGTCATATTCTGATAGGTGAGGTTGAGAGCTGGCAGGAAACCTCACACTAACATTTACAAGGGCTTAAATTCAACCTTGGCTCTGAAAGGCTCAGATTGTGTGTCTTGGAAGAAGTCAGTTAACCTCCCAATACTTTGGCCTTCTAACCAAGGAGCAGCAACAAGAACAGCTCGGCTGTCAGCAAACAACTGCTTAGAATGACCTCATAGGAAATGCAATATAACAAGCCACATTGGGGATCCACAGAGTTCAATATTATCTGATGCTGCATCTTTTGGAGGTGACTTTACTGGAGAGCAGGTTGAGTTCTATCCCAGATAATATCTGGAAATGCAGGGGTTGAATTTGGCATCATTTGTTTTTTTGTTTTTGTTTTTTTTAATATGGGTTCTGCCAGTGACATTTGAAACAGTCATCAAATACAAAAATAGATTTTCTTCCCCTAGAGAGTGAAACCATTAGATTTAATCACTCTTATGGTTTTAATAACTCTTATGGTGGGGTTATTTAACCTGGATGAAGTGGCATGGCATGGCAGCCCTGCAGGCTGACCTATACAAGCTATCTGATAATACTGCTTGTGGAGCAGAGAAAGTGGTCATCTAAGGACTCTGTTACAGACCTAGCACTCATCTTTGACCAGTGCTGTGAACTTTACCCATTTCAGGGTGGAAGGATCCGTTCGATTACACATCCAGCAGGCTGATTTTTAACATTTTGAGAGCAAGTCACAGAAGCCCAAAGAAAACAAACATCACAGAGTGGAGATTGCCTATTCATAAAATGGCTGCTAGAGGAAATTAGGCCAATCACACAACACCAACCGATCAGAAAGCAGAAAGTAAGGATGCTTTATTTTTGGGGAGCAAAAGTAAAAAAAACAAAAAACTCTCTCATATTTCTGATAGCCTTTCTTATATCTGAACCTGGTTATTACCTTTTTCACTCTCTTCTCCAGGCTAAAAAATCCCCACACTTTAACCTTTCCTCAGAGGATAGATGGTTGTGCTGCCAGGAAAAGAAATGTTCTAAGGGTGCCAATAAAATGGCGCTTTCAGCATTTGTGACAGGTCTGAAATACCTGCCTGTCATGACACCACCAACTGTCTCCAGAATCAGAAGTAGGATTTTCCCTATTCCCACAGTCGTATCCACTGATTACTAGCACTTTTGGCAAATCCTGTCCTTAGCTTCAGATGCCATACACGAGCAGGTTAAATTGCATTTTAACAACTTTAAACTGTGTTGCTGCTACACAATTGTAAGACCCAGAAAATATAGAGGTGGTCCTCAAATTATGAACACAATTGGGACCAGAATTTCTGTTGCTAGTGGTTATTAAATGACTTGTGCCTGGTTTTATGATCTGTCGCTTAGCAAATCCAGCTTCCTTTACTGACCTTGCTTGCGGGAAGCCAGCTGGGAAGGTTGCAAATGGCAATCACAGGACCCCAGAAGGCTGCAACCATCGGAAATGCTTGACAGTTGTCAAGCTTCAGGTAACTACAGGGACACTGCAATGGTCATAAGTGATCAGTCGCAAGTCACTTTTTTCAGTACTGTTATAACCAACTGTTCAAAGTTATAAGTCAAGGACTTGTGAAGTCAAGGACTCAATGTATTCAGATACTGAATTGCAGCTGACGTTGATGTTCTTGAAACTCAAAGCTGTCGTTATTTTAGATAATTTTATTTTTAAACACCCACAGGCCTTTATTTCAAGAATGCCTTTTCAGTGTTTTTCGTTTTGTTTTACTGGCACATTCCTCTGAATGTGGGACAGGCCTACAAGTTCACTAACGAGTCAACAAAGCAGCTTCATACTGTAAACCTGAATACAGCCTACGCTCTGTTTGCCAAGAAAGGCATATTTTTGTTCAGGAGATTTTCACTAATTTTCTTTCCCACTCCGCCATTCCTCGCCTTGCATTTTTACATGCTTGGACATCCCAGGCATATGGGGGAGTGGACAAAAGGCCTTTGAGAAGGACAGCTTTTTGAATGATCCTATTGTGCCCTGCCCTGAATCAAAGCATGCCTGGCTCTGATCATATGTGGCCGATCGCCTCTCAGCTGTTCGGTCAGCTTGAACTAAGCTACCCGTCTTTTCAGCCAAAGCAGTGGACGGACAGAGGCAGCAAATGTTTTCATTAAATCACATGATTCATGTTTGCACTGCAAACAAGAAGGAGATGTAAGAGATTTTTTTACAGCAACAGATGTGGATTCTTTGGATTCCTGAGCACAACACTGGCGTTTTCTCCTTTTGTTCCTGACATGAATGGTTCTGCATTATTAGGAAAACAAAACAGTTTGCAGCGTAAACTTCTTAGAGGGAATGACTGAGAAATAAAATGAGCACGGTGCAATGGTATGCTCCTAAACACAGAAACTTCCGAGTTTTTCTTCCTGAGATTATACAGAAGAAGGGGATAATACTCACACGGAGTCAGTTATTTTTAAGTTTAATTTCCCACCTCCCCTCATTGCTTAGATTTCCTTCTATAGCAGAATTCACTTAGTTTGCCTTCCAGAAATGGATTGGTCTCAGTGCAATATTTACTTTGTCAAGCTCTGCTGCAATCTGTTGACAGAGCTGTGCAGGAAGAGAAAACAAGAAACATGCTGTGTTCCACTGGGGTACATAAAGCTGCTGAAATGGATTCTCAGACCCACAACTGGTGGGAGAGAGAGAGAGAGACATTTGGGAGCTCATGAAGCAAGTACAGATTCTGTATCAGCAGGAAAAAAAAAAGAGAGAGAGAGAGAGAGAGAGAACTCGATGAAATAGAAGGGCCCACAGTTTCCAGGAACAGCCCAATCTTGTCCTCATCCCTCCAGAATTGGCTCAGTTTGGTTAGAACTTTAGAAACAAAGTTCTAGACTCTAAAACGAGAGTGTCAAACCCAAGGCCCTGGGGCTGGATCTGACCTGTGGGGTGCTTAGATCTTGCCCGCGGGGCCACCCTGGAAAAAATGAAGGACTGGCCCAGGGTGCCTCTGGCAGCAAAAACAGAGCTTGGAAGGGCCACAGGCAGCTGTCCTGAACTTTGTTTTCGCTGCCAGCGGTTACGGGGGGGCACTGCAGCCAAAAACAGAGCTTGGGAGCCCATTTTCACTGGCAGAGTGCTCAGGCCACCACAGGCATCCCCTGACATGAGTGACGTTGAGCTGGCCACGCCCACCCTGGCCACGCCCACCGTGTGCCCTGCACCCTGATGCGGCCCTCAATGAAATCGAGTTTGATACCCCTGCTCTAAAGTTAAATTTCTCAAACTGTGCTTCTTTTGAAGTAGTCATAATTTTGTTATTCCCAGCGATGCTGGCATTAAGAATTAGGAACATGCACAAGGTGATGTCAGGGAGAATTTTTTTTAAAAAAAAAGTAAGTTGGGGCATAGATATAATTGAGCCCCTTCCTTTTTACATGGAGCACATGTGCGCCCCACATCAAAAGCAGTGGGGCTTCCAACTCTTGAATTTTTAGACCTCCCATCCATGGATGCCCTTGAACGCACATTGTCTTGTTTAAAAACTAAGCTAAATGATGCAACTTGCCATGTTTTTGTTTCCTTATTTTTATTGATAATTAGTGTCTCTGTGTGTAAAAATGACACACATCAAATTTTATCATTTTATGTATATCAAATCAATAGAAATAATAATAATAAATAGAAAAGCCAGTTTTAGCCCAAAGAGAGGAATGTTTACAATAAATGATTTTATTAAAAACAATAGAGTTCATTGTTAGGGTTTGAAATAAAAGTATGAACTAAACCTGACATGATTTCCCCATCATAAAATAAGTTACTAAGCTATCTTAATTGGCTGATGCAATTTGCAGGCACTATAAAATTACTTCTGTCCTCATGAGAGACTTACATACAGACTGGGAAAATACAATGTGGAAAGAACATGGTGAAACAGATGAAGTTACAGTGGTGATGGGTGCACCATTGGAGGACCTGAAGGAGCAGGTTAGGGGTAGATAGATTGTCATGGAGAAAATCTACAGTATTTGAGTGCTAGGAGTCGAAAATGACTTGGTAGCACATAATTGGTCAATCAATCAATACAACCACTAAGGAAACAAGACTGGAGCATATTACAAAGAACTGAATGGTACAATTAAGGATCAATGAATTTACCTCAGTTCCCACATCATTCTACCTTTCAAGTTATAATCATTGGGAGAACCAATGATGATATGATACCAGATTTGGGGACAAGTCTGTCAGTCACTCAATCCAATATTCTCCTTTCTCCATCAAGGGTGTTTTACTATCTAACTGCTGTAACTTTCCCCACCCTTTTTAGGCATGGCTGTTGTAGTTTCATCAGTGGTGGGATTCAAACATTTTTACTACTGGTTCTGTGGGCTTGGCTTGGTGGGCATGGCATGGCTTGGTGGGTGTGGCTTGGTGGGCATGCAGGGGAATGATACAGTAAAATCTCCATTCCCACCCCACTCCTGGGGGAAGGTTACCACCGATTCTCTGAACTACTCAAAATTTCCGCTACCAGTTCTCCAGAACTGGTCAGAACCTGCTGAATACCACCTCCAAGTTTCATCGTTTGGAGTCTGAGTGAACAAGAACTGGAAAGCCAAGGTCAGACATATCTGCTATCTTCCAAGGAATTGAACTAAGTCACACTTCTATTTGGTTTGGATTGGAAGATTGGTCTAGGTGATCATGATTAATCAATAATGATTTTTCACTTTGCATCCTATCTGAATCCAACCAACTTTGGCTTATTCACAAACAATGCTTTAATAAAGTGGTTTGGAACTATTTCTTTGTCTAAGCTTCTTGTATTTGGGCACAGAAAAGTCTTTCTACATTGTTCCCTTAAGTACAGTCCCAATTCCCTGCTTTCTCTTTTTCATTAGGGTAAGAGGAGCTGTTTCAGGTCTGTGTGGCAAACTCTACTAGAAAGCTATATGTAATGCTCTTAAACAGATCTGGCTATTACAAACACTGTGTGGAGTCTGAACCAGAAGGCAACGTTCAACAGACTTTTGATTTCCCTAGCCTGATTGAGCAGCCAGATTTTTATTTATATAACCCCATTAGATGATCTGAAAGGGCTCCAGCAAGCAGCTCAAGAAAGGAACTGGACTTAATGCCCCCCTAAACAGCTTATCTTTTTGACGGCTGATTATCTGACAATGATATGCTGCACAGGATCAGCTCAGAGCCTATTCACATTATATCCCGGGAAGAGATAGAAGATACAGATATGCAATGCAGTGAATCTGTTTACCTTATAGGAATGAAGTGTGAGTACAGAAATTTGGCCCTGCCTTTTGACAAAGGATAGCCATGTGATTCCTTGTTGGTGGAAATACCTGTTTGGTACTTGACCTCATCCAATCCCAAATCCACAGATAACCTACATACTCTAGGGTAGACCGTTCTACCTTTTTGTTTTTTTTTATGTCTCTTGCTTAAATGTAGGTGTAGATAATATGACCTTGAAGAAGAGAGCTGTATAAGAATACTAGTGGAGATATGCATTTGATAATTGACACAAACCCCCAGATTCAGAATTGCAATGGCATTGAATTCAGCTGTGAGATAACAAAGCATGAGGGACTATGACTTTCATGTCTATGGCTACCTGGAGTCATCTTATCAGCTTCTCTGGGCACAGCATGCTGCACTATATCTGAGTTTCTTTCGCATAGTAAATATAAACTCCACTTGTTACTACATGAACTTATCCATGATGAGTTTCAGGGTGGGGGGCACAATAATACAGAAATGGTTTTCCACTGTGTTCTTCTGAGGTGTTTTTTCACTTTCCACATTTCAATCCTGGGATCTCCTATCCCCCCCTATCTACTGTAGGTCTGACTTATTTATGCTTCTCAAGCTTGTCTAGACAATGCTGTGATAGTTAACTTTAATGAAAAATGTACATATGTATGTGTCTGTGCATACTTTCATGTATGCATGTGCATACAGTATGTATTCATAGAAAATTCTAGTCAATATAAAAATTTAAGGTAAATTAGATGTTTCACTAGTACAAATACTAAGCAGGTAACTAAACTACCCTCACGGAATATCTTGTATTATCATTTATACAGAAAACCAATGTATTACATCCCAGTGCATGGACCAGAAGAACAATAATAGAAAATGTGGCAGTGGGCCCATGATCTTTCCCCAAATGGCTTGGGGAAAGTGCTTGCCTGCAACATCCATGAGGTGAGGAAAGCTGGTCACATTCATTCAAAGCTGATATTCCCTTTCTTCTACCCAGCAGGTAGTTGAACAGTGAACAGGCTTACAGATTTTTTGAAATAATGCCCTTCAATTATATCATTAATTCTTATCCATCTGGTTAGAGGACCATTATTTGTTGGATCCAAGAAACTGAATCAGAGATAGGACAGGACATAGTCCTTTGAAGAAGATGGAAATAAGGTTCTTCTATAGAAGCATGGTCTGAACTTCAATATTTGGTTTCAGTTCTTACTTTACCTAGAATTAAGAAATTGAAGTGGGTAGAAACATTCTGGATGTTACAGATTGCATGGCTTCTGGTCCAGTTTGGCAAATTCCATGACTATCTTGTTCAGTGGTGGGATTCATTTTTTTTTACTACCGGTTCTGTGGGGATGGCTTGGTGGGCATAGCAGGGGAAGGATACTGTAAAATCTCCAGTCAGAGGTGGTATTTGCCAGTTCTCCGAACTACTCAAAATTTCTGCTACCAGTTCTCCAGAACTGGTCAGAACCTGCTGAATACCACCTTTGATCTTGTTAGATAAATACCAGAAAGATGGCAAAAAAGTTCAATTCTCGATTTTCCTCAACCATTTTCTGACTCTAAATAATTTAAATGCAATGCTGTTCTGGGCCTTCTGCTCCCAATGGAGATGATAGGCTTATATACTAGTGATCCAGATCTTGCTTTACAGGATAATTCCAATTTGGGATGGAACATTATTGCTATGCCCCTCTGCATTTTGTTGGATTCTCCTTGTTTTGACTATCTCCCTATGAATATTTAGTATCCATATTACACTGGTGGCAGAAATCATCTAGAGATGGACAACAAGCTACTCTTGTTCTTTTTCAGCAAACTGTTTTCTTTTTTCTGTCTAGAAAAAGGAGTCATTTGTGTTCTTTATCCTATAGCAGGGGTCCCCAACTTTATTCTACAGCAGCTCCATGGGCCGACACTGAGCTGCGGCATGCCAGAAACCAGGCCACACAAACAAGCGAAGCCCCATCTGCAGATGCAGGCAGCACATGAAACCATCCCCTTCCAGTTCCTGGTGTCCAAAAGATTGGGGGCCACTGTTCTACAGGATTAGATTCAAGAATGAAGTGCTACAATATCTGTATTCTATAATAGCCTTATTTATATGCAGTACTGAGCACATGGGGGTGTGGCCCCCGCTCCTGGTACAATACATGCGGACCAACTCTTTTATATTTGCACAGACAATATGAACATGTGCAGGCAGGAGCTTTAAGAAGTTTCTGTGGAAATTCAAACCCTCTACTACAAAGCTTCCAGATGTTGGGCAAGCCCTTCTGTGCATAGTTGTGTATATAAACAGTGTGTTCCCACAAATGTTTGACTTAAAAGTTGTTGATGCTGAAGGAGGTGTGTGCAAATCAGTGCACACTGCACCAAACACAGAATTATGTTTTGTCCCTATTTCCACTCGAACTCATCCAGCCAACGAAGAGGACTTCTGAATAAAGCAATTGTAAATTATCTTCAAGATATTTGCAGATAACTGCAAACGTTCACGCTGAATGCCACTTTTCTTGGAGACTGAATTAACACCTGCTTCCAAACTGAAAGAAAAGCTTTTCCTGCTGCAATTTCCTCTGCTAAATCATAGAGCTTGAAATTTAGCCTACTGTGGTCAAAACTGTCACTTTTACTGCACTATGAAATGCTTTTTTTTAAATTAGATTCCCTTTGGTCTATATTTAAAACTTCTGGATGTTATCAGTACCATTCCTCAGATCCCTGATAATTTGATTTTTTTTCCTGCATCTATCTATCTATCATCTATCTATCTATCTATCTATCTATCTATCTATCTATCTATCTATCTATCTATCTATCTATCATCATCTATCTATCTACCTATCCTCTCTCTCTCTCTCTCCCCCTCCCACCCCCTCCCTCCCGACCTTCTGCAATGCTTTTTTTTGGGGGCGGGGTAGTTGTATCTTAAGGTGGTAGTTTGCCCAAAAGCAAGCCATTTCAATTATCCCCGACTATCCCCAAAATGTTTATTCATATAATTGCATTTTACAAAATGTAGACTTGGATGATATCATCCTCTAGAGTATACTGTGATTTCATAGGAACTCACTTTTTTAATATAAGGAGCTATTCTGAGCACATCCTTCAAATCAGTGTAAATTTCTGTTTTGGCCCTGCCTGTGTTTATGAGCACAGAGTGAAGAAGGAAGAGACACCAGCCATTCCTCTTGCTCACCACTTCTATTTTTATATGGGTGATGTGTCCTGGCTTCTTTTTAGGTCATGGAACAAAGTGTGTGTATGTCTGTGTGTACATGTCTGTATATTGGGGAGGAGACATACTGAAGCACATACTAGCCCCAAGATTGCAATCCTCCCTGCCCATTGCCAGACTGCTATTCTAGCTACTTGTAATTGGAGTGGCCTTTTCTGTATTGCACGCACGTGCACACACGCGCGCACACACAAACAAACACAAACTTGGACTTTTCCTTTGGCCTTTTCTACCTATATTGTAGCAGAAGAGTATTTTCCAGGGCACATATTATAAAACAAAAAGTAAAATGCCTTTTCCCCAAGGGATTGTTTTTTAAATTCACTACAAAATAACTGTAATTTGTGCTTCTACAGCTGATTTAAGGCAATCGGATTGTGCACAGCAGTATTGCTGTGTTCTCACAGATTAAATAAATGAAGCCTACAACAGCAAAAACTGAGCATTGTTTGATACACACACATACAGGGACAATTCAGGCAAAATTAAATTTCATTCATTTCACAGGGAGGATAAAGCGCTGCTTAAATCTCACCCATTTAGTTTCACACGGCACAACATATTTTATTTTGGCTGGAGGAGAACCACTTCATGACACTTTCTAGTATAAATAGTGTTTTTAAAAAGCACGGATTCAGTTGTTATAAACACCAAGAATCTTCGTATCATTATGCTTACTCAAACTCAGCCTGTGATTCCAATTAGTAGCACTGTTCATTCATGCCATCTTTTTCCTTCATTGTAAACAATAATTTAGTGTTTGGGTAAGTATAGAAGTGTTTTGCTGTGACACAGCATTGGTGATGATTGAAGAACTCCATTTGTAGGAATGTGCCCCACATGGACCATCACAAAAACCATGCCTGAAAAGTTGTGCCCCAAGGATTTTTATTATTATTATTATTGCTTAGACCGCCTCAATCATACAAGCCACCCCAATAGTTATATTACATCCTCTGTTGCGAACATATTAAATCTTCTGTGACTGGAGACTTTTAAGTATGAAGAAAGAGTTCTGCTGGCCTCATAAACTCTGATGTCAATATCTCTGATGGTAGTGCTGGCAGTTCTGTATCAGAAATGGGGACAAGAGGTTTGAGGAGAAGACTTAGTGGGCGGATGGGAATGTTGGCTGCAAAGTACATAAACGCCATTGTACTTAAAAACAGAAAAGGATTAGCTGCTGGAATGGAGAGCTTTTCTTGTGGTTTAATGCAGGCACTTCTCTAAACTGTGCTACTTATAATCGAAAGGCGAAGAATTTGTATTCTTCATTGTTATATTGCTTTTATAACAGAAATACAGTGAAAGATATATAGATGTCTCTAGATGTAGTTAAACCAAATCTTTTATCTACAAGGATTCAGGGTGCTGGCTAGGGGTGCCAGCAGCCAGAGCTTGGCAATATCTGAGGAGTCACATGTAGCTCACTCCTGAATTATGTTGTGCTGGTGAAAAACATCATTTCATATTTTTTTTTAAAATGACCCTTAATTTTTACATTTGTAAAGAGCTCTTAAAGTTTTTCTGTCAGGTTAATGTGGACACAACATAGGCAGCTTTACCATTTGCCTTCCTTTCTATTCTCCATCTAATTTGCAATTATTATGGGTAAGGATGGCAGAAATGGTGGCACTTGATTCTCTCTGTACAATCTTCAGTGGCTATGGAATTGGGAAACCATAGGACAGGGGTGTCAAACTGGTGGCCCACGGGCCGGATGCTTCACATGCAGGCCATGCCCACCTCAGCTCCGCGAAGGCAAAAAACGTGATATGTCACGTGACATCAACGTGACACAGTGAGTTTGACATCTGTGCTATAGGACAACAGAAATACAGGGGTGTCCAGGAAGGAGCAGGGGTATCAAACTCAATTTCATTGAAGGCCGCACCAGGGATGTTTAACCTTGGGTGGGTTGGGGAGCATGGCCAGCTCGACATCACTCGTGTTAGGGGTGCATGTAGTGGCCTGAGTGCTCTGCCAGCAAAAATGGCGCTCCATTTTCAATGGCAGAGGCGGGCCAGTTCTTCACTGTTTCCAGGGCAGCCCCACAGGCCAGATCTATGCACCCTGTGGGCCAGATCCGGCCCATGGGCTTTGGGTTTGACACCCCTGGGACGGAGACATCTGCCAGCCATTTTTTAAAAACAACATTTTGTTTGGTATAACCAGCCAACAGCTACCTTAGTTTGGGGAACCAGATCTCCTTCACAAGCGGCCAGTTCATTAGCTGTCATACCTGAGGAAAAATGTTGTGCCTATACATCATAAACATGGTATGTGCTTATGCTTCAGCCAACAGAAGCAGTAGATAACCTGGAGGAGGAGTCCTACAAACAGCCAGTCACAAAGATTTAGAATTCTTTAGAACCCTGACAAACCACAAGGCAACACTGTTACTATAAAATTTTGCTTGCAGGCTGATCCATTTTTCTTTCTTGCCCTGCTGCTTTTTTAAAAAGGGGAGAGAAAGAAAGAAGAAGGCATTCTGTTTTTGGAAAAAAAGGCAAACCACCTGGAAGCTTGGATGACACGTGTGTTTGATTCATTAATTACATTTATGAAGGCACTTTCTAATGGGCTGCACAAAAGTCCCTCCTGTGCTTCATAGAGATGCTCAACAGTTTTATTGTAAGTCGGGGCGCATTATTCTGCCCAGCTGCTAGAGAACCACTGCTGAACGATTGTTTCTCCTATTAAGCAGTCAGCATAAACTCTCCTTGTTACAGCCTGGGACATCGCCTCCAGGGCAAGCAGACACAGAAGAGCAATTGCCGAATTGCATATGAAAATTATAGTTTTATTGTCCGTACAAATGAAGGTTTGACTCTGACACCCGCTCCGCTCTGCTTTTGTGATAAAGAGGCAATTCTTTCACCAAACAAATAAGCACAGCACACCATTGTAATCCAAGAAACAGGCACTATTTATGCATTGGAAAGACAGGCTCACATTTGTATTGAGTCTAAGGCCCCAGAAGCTGCTATTTTTTAGTAAATTGGAGGGTGGGGGGGTGGAATGAGTACCAAAACATTAGACAGAGCTGGAAAGGGCTCGTGGCATCATTCTTGTTAATTTAACAGGCATGACTGATAAGTTGGGACCATGTATTTTATGTTTATGTAAGCATCTTCACCACCATAGCGCTCAAAAGCTTCCAGTGTCTCTTGAATCAAATCTCCAATATTTTCTCGCTTCTGCTGGCTGTAGTCAATGCCATCGCCAGAGTTCACTGAAATAAATTAAAAAAAAAAACAACAGAAAGAAAATTAGTTGTGGGTGGTAAGTGCTCCACCACTGGGGGGTTTCAAAACAGATAAGCAGGATTCATTGTACCTAATACCACCTTTTTCTGCTTCATGTCGTAGGTAGTATATATATAAATGGTACATTCACAACTTCCTTCTCACTTTTGGGACAACTAGAAATGCAGGAAATGTCCTAAAACAAATACACGTCTATCTTCTTGCAAGTTGTTCAGCAAAAACCTCCCAGGCAGACTGCAAAGTTTCTTCCAGGCATATTGCTGACAGGGGAGCATGTTCTGCCAACCAATGGGTTACTCTCGGTGTGTATGGCAATGGGGATGTATTGAAGGGGTACAGAGACTAAAGGAAATGAGAGCTACTTCAAGTGCATCTTGATGCTGTGGAGTGTGCCTGAAACCCAGGGCCCCAGACATTCCCTCCTGCATTAAGTTAGGGGGCTGCTTCCAAGTATCTATTTGTATGGGACATTGCCATGAATCTGATACTTCATATCCATGCCAATGTTTTGGTCCACATTCAACCTTGCTTGATAATGAGTTGATATTGAGGCAGTCAACTAGTTCTGAGTAAGACCAAGCCTGGAAATAAAAGAAAAAAGAAGTAGAATATGTTATTATAATAACTATATTCCTATAAATTGTCAGTAGATCAAGACTATCGTCAGTAGATCAAGACTAGAGGTGGGGAACTTAACCAGAAAGGAGATAAAATTGATTTACATAATATTTGTATATGCTAATTTCAGTGCACGGATACAAATTTTAGAAATAACTGTCGTTTGTCTGACTTTGCTGCTACGTTGTAGTCCTTTAGTTTCATAAAACAGATCTGGATGCCATATTGCATAGGAAAATACATCTCACTGAAGCAAAGAAAACAATGACCATAGGACTTGGGTTTCTGCTTTGTTTGCTTATTTTTCAGGATAACCTTAAGATCATGGCTTCTCCTAGTTTATTAACCCTTGTATATTTAAATTGGATTTGCATAGGATAATCTTCAAATGGAGAAATGTTCCCAGGAAAAGAGAACATACGGCCATTCTGCTCTCATTAGCACCACACTGGGCCTTTTCCTGCTTTCTTGATGAAATGGACGGTATTGGAATATTCTTCATGATACCAGGAAGATTCTGAATCATGAATTGGTTCTAGATGTCAGGTCAGGCAGGTTTCAGTCTGAGGACCCGAAGCTGCTTTCTAGCTTACAGTTGAGGAATGAAGTGCAAGAGAGCTGGATGTCTAACAAATTATTCTGGCCGCTGCTAAACACCAGGACCAGTTGTTCAGGGAGACTGAGTGAGTATAAGACTGCAGAACTGGCAAAGAAGATGCTGTGTTTGTTACAAACTCTTCTCTTGAAGAAAATACAATATAATCTTAGTTCACTCAATTTTCTTCTGAAAAAAAAAATGTATTGAATTAAGTCGAAGTCAAGAATAAAAGTTATTAGAAGTTCTATGTGAGGGCAGTGTTTTTCATCTATTTTACAGTGAGGCAGCTCAAGAGCTTATTGGAAACATATTTGCTGCAAGACGACATTCAAGTAAAAAGCATTCTAGATACTGTGCAAATATGAAATGCATGTAAAATGTAGACCACTATCTTTTTGGGAGGATTTTGATGATACACATGTATTTGAAAATAGCTCTCAAAGATATGGAAAAGTGGCGTCGATCTCAATGAAACATAAATAACTTCTAAATTAATATTCTGTATGGTTTAAGAGATGGTCAGTGGGACAATGCTAGAATAATGTTCATAAATCATGGCCATAAAAGGGAGCATCGTACCACTCCTGAAGCCGAAGTATATTCAGAATCATACCAAAAATAATTTGGCAATAAGCACTGGATGATTTAGAGGTTTGGCAGTAAGATACTGACTTTTTCAATCTCTTATATCTTTGGCTCTAGCCCTGTCTGGAGAGGTGACTGCTGGAAGGTTATTTCATGGCTCATGTGACATTAAGTGAGCTCACTTTTGTTAATAGCAGACAGGTGTCTAAACCATAAAACTCAAGAGCTCTTCTAACACAATTCATCCATTCCAGTAGCAATATTAGAGAAGTCAGCAAAACTAAGAAAGACGCCACATAATCTTTTCTGTCTGGGAGCGGCAGCTGACGCTTTTCTGCTTCAGGTACCTGACTTTTTTAAAAAGCAAACTCCTGGATTTTTTTTAAAAAAAGACAAAAACTGTAATTAAACAATGTTTCTGTTAGGTTTTAAACTGGCAACTTTCTGTATGTAAGTGATCTTAACCGCTAAACTATTTGAGAGGTGAAGGAGGGAGGGAAAAGAGATATAGCAGCTATTAAAATGCAGGGGTAAGGATTGACTAGGTTGAACAGGCAACCTTGCCTTTGCAAAGTTCCTAATTTGTTGCTGATATTAGTGTACCGTCAACTGCAATGCTCTAGCTGCTCATGGGTTTCCAAACTTGGCAACTTTAAGACTTATGGACATCAACTCCCAGAATTCTCCAGCCAGCGTGGCTGGATGAGGAATTATGGGAGTTGAAGTCCATAAGTCTTAAGGCTGCCAAGTGTGGAGACCCCTGCTCTAACTGCAGCTCAAATGGACAGAAGGATTCAAGACAACACAAAAGGGAGAATGGTGTCCAAAGTACAGCAGAGAAACACACCATAAACATGTTTCATTTGAAGGTGAATAGGGGATTAATAGGGAATGGTGCCATCTATTTCTGCCCTTCAGAAATGATTGCTTGCCCATTCTAATCATGAGAAAACTGGGCAATGAGGTTAGGTGCAGTTGCCTATCCAGATTAGCCATTTAAGCTTCATATTGCGAGGACCATACAGAATCAGGCATTGTTATAAACACTCATTCTTCTGGAAACTCAACCTCACATTCATGAATCAGTAGCAAAAACTTCAGTGATTTCACATTGCTAGAGACATGTCTTCATTGTAAACTAGAAGTCATATACAGTATATGCGGAAGAATAGATAGAGACCAAATATAGAAATCAAACCCATATCTGTGCCACCCCCAGAGATTAAATCATATGCATTTTCATCCTCTTCTTTTAAGCTAATAGACTCTTAGCCACTCCTTTCCAGCTTGGAGACTGGCATGGACCTGCTCAGCATTTAACAGTGCCCTTCTCGGACCTGGTTTCTGCTTCAACCCTTACACCCAGTAGGACAATACTACTGAAAGCTGAGCGGTGTATCCTGACCTTCAAGGCTGGACCTGATTTCATTGCTGTAACAAACAGAAGTTGCAGATTGGCCCTGGATCTAGTCACTTTGCTACATATCATTATTATACAGTCTACCTCTCTCTTTCTAAAGCTAAACTACATAAAGATAGTTCATGGGTCTTTAAAATGACATTCTCAGCATGAAATATTTCAGAATTAGAAAAAAAAAATGGTAAATATAATGAAGTAGAACAAAGATTTATAAACACAACACTATGTTACTGTGTATGTTCAGATCTTCAAATTTTCTCATTTGTTTCTCTTGGGCATGGCATGAGCATCACTGGTTTGTTAGGAAAAGAGCATGGAATTAGGGCTCAAAACAACTCTTTCAAAAAAAAATTGAAGTTCAAGGACACATTGGGTCAAGCTTGCCGATTACATTCTAGCTATAGGCACACCACTGGGGATACTCCAGGAGCCTCAAGCTGGGGAAGTCTCAAGACAGCCCCCATTTTCTCTGCTCGGCAAAGTCAGGGGCTGATAGAGAAGGGCATGGGCTTTCAAGAACAGCAGGCTTCCAAAGCCAGATGCACGTTGTTTTCAACGTCTCAAAATAGTTATGGTATGCCTACTTCAGTCTGAATATACCCAGTACTATCATTATTCCGGTGCTAAAGGGAAAGGAGGGGGAGGAGGAGAGATCTCATTACGGAAGGCGGGTCCTTTCGAATTGGGAAGCTGCATGTAGGCCACACGTTGCTCATCATTTGCCAGGGGGGCTCATTTGGTGCCAATGGTTGCCAAAACGTACCACGATTCAACCTTCCCAAAATGACTTTAAGGAGGACGACTTCCTTATATCCTGATAATGGATCCTGTTCTACCCCCTCAAATATTAGCTATTGTACAGAAAAGAAACACAGAATTACCTTTGCATGTGTGTATTGGAGAGAGAGAGGGAATTAACAACCACTGCAGTCGTATTTATGTGAGATGTGGCAATAGTTTGTTCCTGTCCAGAAAATTAGGGGAAATATGCCAGAGTAGCAAAATCGTTCTACTGTAGAAGATATTGCAGCTTGGGGGAATTGAATTAAAAATATGTGAAAGGATCTGACACTAAGAGAAGCCGCATAGAGAATGGCACCAAATGATGCTCAGACGATCCGTTACTGACAATGTATGCTGTGTGCCAGGCTCCTCTCCTCAAGACAGCTATTGTTTTCTCTAATTTCATGGCCCAGTTTATAAGCGACATTGCCAAAAGGCTATTTTAGCAAAGAAGTCACCCACTAAGGCCACAACAGCTGCTTTGCACAGCTATAGGGATTAGCAAATCTTTAAAGCAAAGTTGGGAATGATTAACCCACCAGGACAACATCCACCCCAGCATTTGCCAGCACTCAACAGATGAGTCATACTGATCTCCTCAGTACACCTAAGGCTAAGTATCTAGTCATAGTAATAATTAGAATGAAAACATGAAGAGGGGAGAGGATAAAAACTTGCCACCAATGCACAACAGTTTCAGCCTGCCTGTCTCTCGTGTAATGTTATTTCTGGGTTATTTATTGTATAGTGAACATGTGGGTAACTACAAAGAAATAGCTGTCTCTATGATGCCAGAACCTGGATTGGATTCAAGCTGTTTACTGAAGTTTCCCTCAGTGGCAGAGAATTAATCAACATGAAGAAAAATATGGAGGCCATATCTGTCTTGCTAGGCTCCCAAAGTGAAATGTCTAGCAGACACAGCGTGAAGCAAAGGATCTTGTCCTAGGAAGCAGAGCAGTTATTATTACTATGCATAGGAAAGAAAATACCCACTCAATACATAAAAGAACTGCTGATTTAGGCCACTGAAATTAGAAATAGTGAGGGCTCAGATAATCAACAATTTCTAGATTAAGGCATCTGTTATTACCTGCATAAAGGTGCTTATTATATTTAAAGGCAGCTTCTGTTTTCTTATCTCTTAAGAACTGTTTCAGATGGTGAGGTAAGGCAATCCTTAAACTGGAACTACAGAGAACCAATAGGAGTCAGTGGCTACTGCTAGGGGATTTGGTTGAGGAGACATCCTTTGCCATTGCTGTTACCACAAGAGGACATCAGAACACTGAATACTCTTTCCCCCTTGCAGAGATGAGACAACAATATGTTGACCTGCAAATAATCTTTAAATTAGATAGTTTAACTTACGTAGCATAACATCAACATGTTTAGGGTAAAATTGAGCTTTGGTTCCACTTCTGACACTTATCCAAAATGACCAGCACTAAGTCCTTACTGTTAGCAAGGAATATTGCGTATGACATCAGTGTAGCAATAGCAAAAGGAATAGCACCTAGACTTATATAAAGCCTCACAGTGCTTTACAGCCCTTTCTAAGCAGTTTACAGAGTAATTGCCTTCAACAATCTGGGTCCTCATTTTACTGACCTGGATGGAAGGCTGAGTCAACCTTGAGCCGGTCAGGATCGAACTCCTGGAGTAAGCAGTGAGTTAGCCTGCAGTACTATGTTCTAACCACTATGTTACCACAGCTCTTAACTTAGTGTAACAAAGGTTCATAACCGAATTTACTCTATCTTTCAAAAAAACATTACGTGAAAATGGGCAGAGGAGATAAATATTCATGTGGTCAATGATGACTGCGGCATATTGGAGATTGTGAGTTGGAATGTAAGAGGTGCATGAACTAGTGCCTTAAATGAAAGAAAGAAAAACAGGCATATTATATGTAAAATTAAGATAAGGTAAAGATGTAATGGATCTGAATGAAAGTGATCTGGTCTTGTGGAAGGGAAGAAATGAAGGTGTGGCTTTAATTAAGAATAAAATAGGTAAACTGTGGATCAGAAAGTAGGCAATGCTGCCATCTAGAAGCAAGTGCACAAGAAAATAGGAATCCACAGGCTGATGATAGTTACATATTACGCTCCAATCAATGGTGCTAATCAAAGATTCACATGTGACTTTGGAGAAAAACTGTACAACGTTTTGAACAAATGGTGTGGGCTTGAGGAATCATTCTTTTAAATGCCATCAATAGATAGGTAAGAACAAGATGATGGGATACAAAAAATGATTAGGCCATTTGGAAATTCAAGACTGAACACAAATGATGGTTTGGTGAACAGCATCGATATTATAGAATGCCATAGAAGTGTGCTATGCTAAAGGAAAGTATGAAAAAACTTGGTGAAATAACGATGTGGAAGAAAAACAATGCATAAAAAGAAAGTACTGCTGTAAAAATGAAGACAAGGGAATTATATTGTACAAGGAGGAAAAAGGATGATTGCAAAGTATATAATAAAAGAGAACAAAAAAGAAATAAAAGAGAGAAAGTACAGATCAATATTGATGGAATAAAACAATGTTTTAGAAACGGATGAAAGAGGCTCAACAAGGAACCTCCCATAGACTAACAACTTAAAAAGAAAATTGAGGAAATTATTGGTAATGAAATTAATGTGAGGGAGCGTTGGAGGAATATTCTCTGTGAGAAAGACAATGAAATGTTGAAGAATAAAAATGACACAAATAGTATAAATGTTAGTATCTAAGAAAAAATGGAGTAAAAGTTGCTAAAAGCAAAATAAAAAAAAACTGCTATGAAAACATTGAAAAAGACTGAAAGTGTAGCTGATGTCACAAGAGAAACATTAAATGAAGAATCTGGTTTGATCATGAAGTGGCTATCCAACTTGCTCAGTGTTTGTGGGAATTCTGTAATTGTATCTGAAATTTCAAGAATACTGTTGTCATTCCAGTTCGCAAAGGAAAATATAGCAAGAATGAAAGAAAAATTATGGAGGATTTCCCCCCCCCCAGAGTAACCAGAAAGTCTGTAATAAAATCTCAACGGAAATGTTATGAGAGGTGACACTGAGAAACATTTTCAGAGATACAGTCTGGCTTTATGCCAAGGAGGGAATGAGCAGATCGGAGATTTGTTCTTTATCCATGTATGAATATATAAATATATTAAAACTGTGGATTTTGGAGTTGGAACTGCTTGCCGAATTCCACAAGAGTGTTATTTGGTGGAAATAAAGCATATATAAGGATAATGGAACACACAGTGAATAGTTCTACACACAAGCAGGTAGTAAGGCAAGCAGTGTAAAAATTCCACTCATTGCTTAATATATTTATTGATTAGTGTATACTGTGCATAACTTGTGATGCTTTTAATGTTGTGTCAGTTGTGGATGTGAACATGCAAAATGTTGTGTGCGGGTAAAGCCACACATTGCTGCTGCACAAGGCAGTCAGGAGCATGGCTCTAACAATGTTTCAGAGACCAAGACAATTGTATCTGAATGGAAAGTGGACTGAATGATTTCAAGTTGTATATAAATAGCCCCCCAAAATTGAAGGAGATGAATTTGTATATCCTGGTAGGAAGTTTACCAAGGATAGGGAAATAGATGCAGAACATTTATGATGCAGAAATGTAGAACAGTAGATAGTATCCAATTTGTCTAGAGAAATTAATGTAAAAGAAAAAAATGGCTATCTGTAGAAGTATGCTTTCGTCCACTTCTTATATGGAAATGAGAGTTGAGTATGTCAAGAGACATAGAAGTTAAATGCAATCAAATGGGCTACTTAAAAAAGTGGATGTAATTAAGCAAGAAGAAATAAGGTCAAGTATAAATGAGTGATAAATGAATATGGATTGAATTCAAAAGTCAGAGACTAACCCAAAAGGAGGAAAGCCAATGGAGTGATTATAAAGAAACCGATTGAAGATATATGAAGGAAGAATGAAGGGGTCAAGATGAAGGGGAAGACTAAGGGAGGTGGATGGATGAAGTTAATGAGATCCTCAAAGAAAATAATGTGGGAAATTTAAAGAATAATGACAGTTCTTTAGGTGGCATATGGAAGTCTTCCCCCCTTTAAAAAAATAGAAATGTCTCCTCCTACCCCCTTCCACAAGAAATATTTTATCTTTACAGCGAAACCCAATTTACAAATTTTCTTTTACTAGAAAGGAGAAGAAACAAGAAAAAAAGCAATGAATTGGGGCATAATATTACTAAAATATTTTTGCTGTACTTTATTGTCTCAGTAAGTGGTTTCCTGACCTTCAGAATGCATTTCAACTTATATCCCCTTTTGGCTGAATTCTTAATAAAATGAGCAGGATCCAAGAAGGGAAAGGTTGAGAATTATTGGTTTAGATTAGACCGTCATGGAAAAGATTGCTGCTGGACATAAGGCTTGTTAGAGGGAAATGAGTTCCAGTACTGAATAAAATCTGTTAATATCTATAGGGGTTCTTCAGAGTGAAAATGTACTATGGATATTCTTATTCTTCTACTTCTAGGGGTGACAGTTGTCTGTTCAAAATGTTTAAACTTCTGGCTGTGATCAAACATCTGTTAAATCAGTGACAGCACACTTGACCTTGTAGCTGACTTTTTTCCCCTTTTTCTCAAGGTTTTGGGTACATCATGGAAAAAATAAATTGAAACTGGAATGATTGAAAGACAGAAAACTCACCTCCCAAGATTTTAATAGTTTGAGCCTGCCCAGCTTCTATTTGAAAAGAAAAGAATTCAAAGAGACTTCTGAAATAGATGGCAGAATTCCAGCTTAAATATTTTTCTTAACAAAGGCAGGAGCCCAGATGCCCAGATTCAACAATTTTATAGGAGAAACGGTCTATCTATAATACCTCTCTTACTCTCACACTACAAGGTGATTAAATATTCAGTCTCACTATCCTCTTTGGCCAAATTTCTATTGCTCTTCAGTTCAACCATTTTTATTTCTTCCAGCCTTAAAAGCTTGAGACCATGAATGCTGAATTCTTCTCCGTGCAAATGATTAGAGTTTTAATTGTCTTAAAAATTAGTGTTTTGCCCCTGAGCTGTCCCTGCTCCTCAGTAACAAAAGGCTTCTTGCCTCCATTCCTCAAAAAACAAAGAGAAAAACCCTGGAACCCATCTTCCATTCACATTGTCATTGTGTGGCTGTGTCTGGCCTTTTACAACAACATAACAAGTCTTTGCAATTGTTAAGGAGAAAGCACCAGTCTGTTTTGTTTTTTTGTTTTTATTAAAAAGCCTTTGCTAGTTGTGATGCAGGAAGGACAACCTGGCAGGGGGCATTTTTTTTTTTTTTTTTTGGCAGCCAGGTTCACAATAGCTTTAACCATGATTATAGCATATAATGTGAAACCTCTAGCTACGTTTGGAAGAAGAAAAGTAGCCACACCCTTAATCCAGGGGCTGGAAAGTGAGATTGAAGCAAGTGTTACCACTTTCAAAGCAAGGAAAATCAAGCTAAGTACTGTTTTTACCACAATTATGAAACTGACTAGAAATCAAGTAGGAATGAGACTAGGTTTGCTGATAACTCCTGCTTATATAAATAAGGAAAATCAAGCAGGCTTGTCTTTTTTATAGAAGTATTGTGAAAGTGACTAGAAACTAATGAGAAGGTTTAAGATCAACTTCACTGATGGTTATCCTTATTCCTTTCCTAGAATCGATTGCAGCAAGAGAATGCAAGAGCCGAGAAAGCACGTGTCCAAATGCTGTGAGGCATGGAAAAGGAGGAGCAAACTTAACAGGGTTCCCACAAAACATAACCTTTGCCAGGGAAGGAAGGAAAGTAAATCCAGTTTTTGGTGCTTTTAGAAGAACTGATACAGGCTTAGAAAAAATTGACTCAACCTTCAAAATTAGCCAATATCTTGGGGAATGGCAGCTGGTCAAAGACTGCATATGGAAAAGCCCTAAAAAGTATTTAATTTTGGCTTAAGTGTGTATGCAATGAATAAACACCCAATGAATGGTCACCCAAACTCCTATCTTTGAAAGGAAAGTAAAAAATAGAAGCATGTGCAAATGTAATCCAAAATGCATAAATGTAGATAGGCTTCTGTTGACTCAGGTCATAGTTTCATATCTAGCTTAGTAAAAATGACTACACCTGATGGGAGGCTTATTAGTCTGAGAGATATGGAGCATGAGATTTCCTGGAATGATACCTTTCAAAATACAGAAGCAGCAATGGGGCACAGAATGTGGAGACTATATCCTGCTGGTTCCCATGAAGGGGATCACTAAATGCTCCACTCTTAATCCTAATGTTTCCTTCCTACAACTTCTTCATAGGAGTACCAGATTAAACAAGTGTTACCATCAGCCACTTGTCTTCAAAGAAATCTTTCTCAGACTTAGGAAGTCTGAGAAGCTCACTTAGGAAGAAGTAAGTAGTTAATTCTATTTCTTTTGGTAACTGTTTGAACTGAAAGATTTGTGCTAAAAGAGTCATTTTGGTTTAGTGCAGGGCTGTCAAATTCATGTCACCACGGTAGCGTCACGTAACGTATAGGGACTTTTTCCCCCTTCCACGCCCCTAAACTGGGCATGGGCGTGATCAGCATGTGACGCATCTGGCCCACAGGCCGGGAATTTGACAGCCCTGGTCTAGTGGTTAAGGCACTAGGTTAGAAAGTGGCAGACCATGAGTTCAAGACCCATCTGAGCCATGAAAGCCAGCTGGGTAACTTTCGGTCAGTCATTCTCAGCCCATCCCATCTCACTGTTGTTGTTGTTATTGTTGACAATAGGAGGAGGAAAGCATGCCGGATATGTTCACCACCTTGAGTTATTTATAAAAACAATAAAGGTGGGATACAAGTAAATAAATAGCGCTTTCCCCTCCCTGATGTATGTCATTGATTCATTAAGAATTTGAATCTTTATTATGTATAGCAAAGCCAAAGAACTAGAAGGAAATGGAAAAGCATGGAGATAGGGAAAAAGAGAAGAGAGGGAGATTAGTTCTGAAGATCTCAGCTGCTAGTCTCTCTGATTAGGAAGTTCCACATACACAGATGCACACCGACCTCAGATCATAAAGTTAAACTGAATCTACACTGCATTTAGCCCAATTGGTCCTAGTTTGCTATATAATTCCTTAATTATAACTTGGATATTAATGTTCTGGAGCTCTAATACAAGCCCCAAAACAGGGGAATGAGTGCCAATGGGACAAACACAAATGGTAAGATAAAATGGAGCAAGTCCCTCCTTTTTGAAAAAGCCCACTGAAAGGGGAAAAAAGCAATTGCTTTTTTGAATGTATCACTTGATTAACAGGTCAGACTTTCCTTTAATTCCTTTTGTTTCTGAACCTCTTGGAATAGAATGGAATTTATCATGAATACAGATGCCTACAACTTAACCTAGAGCATAAAAAAAAAACCACCTCATACAGAGCAAGTATTTTAATTCCGAGCTACTGTTATAATTCTCCCGAGTGCAGGACATATCTAGTGACTCCATTATCTTTATACAATGATGAAGTCAATGGAGGTATGTCACACTAACTTCTCCATAGTGCTGAGATACTGCAGAGGATGCTGGGTAATATAACTGTGCTCCCCCAACCTCTCTCACACTCCTAGACTCTGACTCAATAGCAGGGGTGTCAAACTGGTGGCCTGCGGGCTGGATGTGTCACATGCAGGCCACGCCCACTCCAGCTCCACGAATGGGGGTAATATCATGTCAAGACATGTACCCCCATTCAAATCATAGGTCTCTAGCCGTGTCTCTCAGAGTAAAAAAGATTGATTTATTAGGAGTTGACATGTCGGCATTTCCAGATTGCAGCCGACCCTGACACATCATTCATTTCACCATTGACCATGGTTTCCCCCCACCCCCAGATGTATATTCTCCAATGAGACATATTGATAGCCAAGAGTCATCAATCATGCTCTCCAGCAATAACTTTTCATGCCAGAAGCTTTGGTTGCCAAAGTGATTATCTGAAGCATTTAAGGAATGCACTGCTTTCCCCCATTCCCTTTCTGCTGGCAAATAAAAAGACCAAAGAAGTATTTTTTTAGTTGACATGTCACAAAACATCAAGTGATGGCAACATGATGTGGTGAGTTTGACATCCATGCTCTATAGCAGTGATCACCAACCAGTGGGCTGGCTGGTGGTCCGCGAGAAAATTTTGGTGGTACGCAGAGAAATGTCACCCCCAAAAGCACCCCCCAAAGCAATTAATCCAGGCTGCTCGAGAACACAAAGCTGCACCGCCCACATGGCCCACGGGAACACAAGGCTTGCGTCACTTTCATTGCGAACAACACGAGGTAGTGAGGAGAGGGGGGAAAGGGTGGAGGGGGGCCCCACTCACCCCACGCACCTGGCCTGGCCACCGTGCTGCTTCTTTCCGCTTCTTTCTTCTTCTGCTTTTGGCTGCACGCAAGGAAAGCAGCAAAAGTCTTTCTTTTTCTCCCCCAAACTCTGCCAGAAATGAGTCTTTGGGATCCTGCAAGGCATCCTGCTCCAAGAGGCTGAGCTGGTGCAAAAAGTCTCACAAAGACTCATTTCTGGTGGAGTTTGGGGGAGAGAAAGAAAGACTTCTGTTGCTTCTGCTGCTTTTCTTGCATGAAGCCAAAAGTCTCTCTCCCCCCCGCCCCCAAGAACAGAGCTGGAGACGGTATCCTGTGATCCCAAACAAAGAATGATTGATCGGTAAGAAAACAGGGTAGGGAAATTTCCTGCAGACTTTTGGGGGGATTTTCCCAGGGTCTCTGGTCCACAGCAGGGTGGGGATCATGTTAATGATAGGAAGCCAATGATGGAGGACATAAAAAGCCAGTTTTTCTGCCTTGAAATATCTTGTGCCAAAACAAATGCTTAACACAGAGTTCTTTCAGATACTCCAGACCAGGGCACAAAACATTAAATGATGGGATAGAATAGCAGACATATTCCTGGAAAAATGGCTGTTGTATAGGCAACACATATGCTTAACTCTCCTTAATTAGTCCTGGGGAGAAAACCAGGGGTGGGATTCTACCAGTTCGCACCTATTTGCTAGAACTGGTTGTTAACATTCTAAGCAGTTCGGAGAACCGGTTGTTAGAAGAAATTACTGGCCTAATCCTGTAAGGAAGGCAGGAAGGAAACATTCTGGTGTTGCTTACAGAAACTGCCTCTCCATTAACCCTTATTACATTCTTGGCAGGAGATAGACTTCCTGTCTCAGGAACGTCTCTGGAGTTTTTTTCCCCTCCTTTGCTGGTCCTTTGCTTTTGTGGAGTGACCATTCAAAGTTACAATGGCACTGAAAAAAGTGACTTATGACCATTTTTCACACTTACGACTGTTGCAGCATCCCCACAGTCATGAGAGGCCAGGCGAGGAGATGCATGCCTCAATGTGAGTGATATTGAGTTGGCCACACCCAGCCAATAACATGACCACCAAGCCATGTCCATCCAGTCACATGACCACCAAGCCACGCCCACCACCTAAGCCATGCCCACAGAACCGGTTGTTAAAAATTTGAATCCCACCCCTGGTCCACAGGATTTAAAATTATGAGTTTGGTAGTACCTTAGATTCAAAAGGTTGGCAACCCCTGCTCTATAGGATGGGATAAGGCTGTGGCGCATTCTGGGGTCATAAGGATTTCAGTAACTCGGGAAGAAGAACTAAATAATATAAAACATTTTGGTAACAATTTGACTGCATTTGAAATATCTGAATCCATGTAAATTGCTATTGCTTAACATGCATTGTCATTTCAGAATCAGCTAAGATAGCAGCCCTTATCATTATTTCAGACCAAAGGCAATTCTTTTAAAATCAGAGCCTTTCTTTTTCTGCTTTGTTTTAAATTGGGATGTTGCACTGAAAATAACACTCCAGTCTAAGATTTTGTTTTTTAAAAAATGGATCTGATTTTCTGCAAACATATTCATCTCAGCAAAAGACCAATAGGGAAGGAACAAAATCTTTGGATTATCGCTGGAAGTATTTGCTCTTCTCCAACAATCCAAATAGCCTGCTCAGCAGGAGAGAGAGACATGAAGCAAAATTCTCAGTGGCCTTGGTACAATGTTTGTACTGTTGTTGCAAAACAATGAAGGCTAGGCACAAATCCTGCTGAAAGAGCCAGAGGGATCACATTTTGTCCCTGTATGTTATCTGTTGGAATTTACACAAAAAGAAAGCTCATATACCAAAACTGCAAATATTATCTATGTGGAAAAGAACTCGGTGTGTTTGATTGCCAGTGACTTAATTTGTATTTGCACCAAATTATATTTGACATTGCATTCATTTACAAAAGAAATTGAATTAATTTGTAACTTAAGATAGCAACTCGAAAACAATTCACAACCGATGTTCCCTTCATAAGATAATGTAAGACAATAGTGCCAAGAGGCAGACCAAGTGACTTGAAAGAAAACCAGGAACAGGAAATAAAAGCAAATGTTACAATTGTGTATTTTTTCTTATTAAAAACACAGACAACCCTCCTTTGTGAATCCATACGGTGGTGCTTACATTATCTGATAATATGTGAACTATTGCACTGCAGAGTTGCTTCTTCCTGTGAAGGTCAAAAGGCAAACATTTATGCTGCAATTTCCAGCTCAATTTCTTAACTCCCATTTCCAAAGGCCTTACACTTGTGGGAAGAAGACATAAGGTACAGTTGATCCTTCCCACATAGCTAAGCTTTCTTACATCATCCCATCTGAGGCAGGAAAGAGTAATATTTCTATTGGAGTACTTGCTCTAAATAGCAGACCCAACTATTCCAAAGCTTCCAAGATGCCCAGTAAGATGATTCCAATCCCAGACATAACTTCTTCTGTGTCAAGAAATAGCTGCTATGAACAGAATGATCCTGAAATTCATGAAAGCCACAGCCATAAACCTATTAGTGAAGTTACACCCCAAGACTTAATACATTATGATACAATGGATTTCTTTCTTTTCTTTCTTTCTTCCTTTCTTTTTGAAGTAAGAAAGAAATCATCAGCGGGAATTCAATATCCTCTCAGAGTAATTCTGATCTATGCAAGTTTAAGGTTTTGTTTTGTTTTTAAGAAAAAAAAGAAATAGTATTAAGAACAGCTGAGTATTTCTTGTTTATCATTATGTTGTGCTGTCCAGAAGAGTAATCTTAAAAACAAGAGCTAAGAACATCTGAACCTGAATGGAGGGGAAAATGACTGTGTAGGCATTAAGATCATTTCTGAAAAAGCACAGGATCGGGGTTGAACACTTGTACTTATGAAGGTTAAAGAACTGGCAGCAGTGGAAATTTACAGGGCTGATTTATCTTCAAGCCAGGTATAGTCCAGACAGTTGTAATATGAGTTTCCTTATAAATCCATGCCAATAACCTTAACTCTGACCTTTGCAAGCAGGCAAAGGGGACCGGAAATAATTCTTTATACTATTTTTCTTTACATTTTTTTTTAAACTGGAAGGCATTCCTGCTGAATATAGCTACTCTTCCGTTTTTCAACAGAAATCAATGTACACTTTATGTCAGAAGTATGCAGCCTTCACTGGACTAGTTATTTTAAGAGTAAAGTCACAATGAAAGAATGATGATTCAAAGTTTCTTCATCTTGGGAAAGTCATTCATTTCCATTCCAAAAACCTTGCAGTCAAAATTGCTTTTCCTTTCCAAATATAAATGCTGTGTACACATGGTTTACCTTTGGTCATACAATGATCACATAGTATTTATTTACAATTAGTTAAGAAAAACAAAACATTCTCAAAATTATAGAGAGAGAGCTCTTGTTCACTCTCCAATCCAATCAGCATATTTAAAGTTCTGAAACTCCATGAATGACAAAGCCGGAGCTCACATCATTTTTCTATAACCTGTACAACTTCCTACATGCTCTTCAGATCACAACCCCATTCAGTTACTTTTAATAGATTTCCAGCAAGGTATCTGTGAGCAAGGTTTCATTTATGATTCCCTTTGTAGATCAGTCCGAACATATACAGAGTTCGAGATGAAATAGCATCTCTGCATTATTTTTTTTTGCAAATGTAAGAAATAAATTAACAATGTTGATTATTCTTTCAACAATCACTTTTTTATAGGTTTCTGGAATTGCCGTCTCGTCCAATTAAATCACACTTTATCCCATACAAAGGCACTTCCTTGTATAAAAATAAATGCTATTTGAGATATGATCCAACACAAGATATGGTCCTGATTCTGTTTAATGCAAACCTACCATTCTTCTATTAGCAATTCTCAGATCATGATTATGAAAGAGGTTGCAATTCACAAACTGTGTTGGTCTTCAAAGGTATGGTTCTATCATTCATGACCCTCAGAGTCTCATTTTTAAAGGGAAGATAAACTTTGAAATTGCACATCCGCAAACACACAGAGACACATTATGATATGGATGAGATTGTTTTAAACAATATTGACTATTTATTAAAATTTGTTTCCTTCCCACAATATAAAAAAAGTCACTATTATACCACGCAACGTAATCGCTTTGAATGTTTTCCAGAATAAGTTTAGTCATGTTGTAACAGAGAAAGGCATGCACTGTCAGCTAAGTTTACTAACTGGAACTATGCTTAAATGCACTTGGAAATTCCTTCTTGAACATGCACAAACTTGCACTTAGAATCAAAACCATTTGTGCTTAGCAATGCTAGTTCTGATGGGACCTAAAAAAGTCAACTTGATCATCTCAAATACATTCTTTGAAAGTAATACTGTACTACCCTTCTACTGCTTTGGGGGGGGGGGGCGGGGGGCAAATCCTGCAAACTGTTTATATGTGCGTGAAGGAATTTCTGTTAGATGAAATGTTCTAATATGCCTCCTACTCAACTGGTGGAATTGCAATTTCTAATTATTTAGAGGAAGAGCAGAGTGAGGTTTAAGGATGAGTGACAAATGAGTAATAGTAGCTGAGACAAAATGGTACATGGAGGCAAAAAGCCAATTAATTATATTTGAAAGGAAGAAATCTACAATGTTGAGACTTTGAATTCATGTTCCCAAACAGAAATTTAGCTTAGTTTTTTTTTTTTCTGACCTATTCATTTATTTATTACACTTAAACACACTCACTCACTCTTATACAACTCTGGCCCTGTGTCCTTAATTTCTGTTATCTTTAACAAGCTGCTTGACAGAAATGATGATGATGAAGATGAAGATGATAGTGATGATGATTTTAAAATGTTCTGGACAAGCTGTGGGAAAGTAATCTGGAGCTCCTTGAGGAGAATGCTACTGAAGGTTATCAGCTCTAGACATGTCTGCAAAAAGACCTCCAGGGTAGAAGGGAGCCCTAGAACTGGCCCTGATTCTCATAACAGATGCATCCTGTGGTTTATGAATAGAATAGAATAGAATTCTTTATTGGCCAAGTGTGATTTGTCTTGGTGCAAATGCTCTCAGTGTACATAAAAAAGATACATTCGTCAAGAGTCAAGAATCATCAGGTACAACACTTAATGATAGTCATAGGATACAATAAGCAATCAAATCATACTAGGAAACAGTCAATATAAATCGTAAGGATACAAACAACAAGGTTACAGTCATACAGTCACAAGTGGGAGGGGATGGGCGATAAGGAATGATGAGAAGATTAATAGTAATAGTAGTGCAGACTTTGTAAATAGTTGAACAGTGTTGAGGGAATTATTTGTTCAGCAGAGTGATGGCTTTGGGGAAAAACCTGTTCTTGTGTCTAGTTGTTCTGATATGCAGTGCTCTACAGTATCGTTTTGAGGGAAGGAGTTGAAATAGATTACATCCAGGATGTGAGGAATCTGTAAATATTTTCACAGCCCTCTTTTTGACTCGTGCAGTATACAGGTCCTTGATTGAAAGCAGGTTGGTAGTAATTGTTTTTTCTGCAGTCCTAATTATCTTTTGAAGTCTGTGTCTGTCCTGTTGGGTTGCAGAACCAAACCAGACATTTATAGAGGTGCAGATGATAGACTCAATAATTCCTCTGTAGAACTGTATCAGCAGCTCCTTGGGCAGTTTGAGCTTTCTGCGTTGGTGCAGAAAGAACATTCTTTGTTGTGCTTTTTTGATGATGTTTTTGATGTTAGATGTCCATTTTAGGTCATGTGATATAATAGAACCTAGAAATTTGAAGATCTCTATTGTTCATACTGTCTTGTCTAGTATTGTAAGAGGTAGTAGTTTTGAAGGGTTTCTTTTAAAGTCTACCAACATTTCTACGGTTCTGAGTATGTTCAGTTCCAGATTGTTCTGGTTACACCATGAGGCAAGTTGTACAACCTCCTGTCTGTATGCGGATTTGTCATTGTCTCGAATGAGACCAATCACTGTTGCGATTTATGTCACTATTGTCAAATTATTCTTTCACTAAGAAGAAAAGTATCACTAACACCAACTCTTAATATCCAAGGAAAAATAGACAATCCATCTCCCAATCAAATCTTTCAAAGAAACTTAACTTTATGGTCGAACAAAATGATGAAAAGACATACGGGACTTTGCTTCTCAATCAGCAGAATAACTTTCTCAAAGCTAATCAGAACAGGACCAAATTCAGGGTGGGAGAGATAGGAGCAAGTTTAAAAATGGGCTGGATCTAGCCAAGGGTCTGCTGGGGGGGGAGGGGAATCCATATTTTTCCCCTCCCAATTCTCCTATGGAAGAGGATTAGGGTAGCTACTGGTGGTGTTGGTGACGCTTCTGGTGTCTTCCTACCCTGTTCCCTTCTGGTCACCTGATCCAGACAGGATTATACATTGTTCAGCCTGAGTTTCCAGGGCATTATGTTCTACATTAATACACACTGACGGAAAGGAGAAAGATATAGATATAACATGTTGTTTGTTGCATAGATGCTTCCTGTGGACATTTTGAGTAAAAGGTTGGAAAGGATTCCAGAAATGGTGCTTTGTATGCTTTCTCTACCTTCTTTAAAATTACAATAGGAAAAAAAAAAAACCCTCTTCCACAACGAGCTGCAGTTTCTGCTTCACCTCAAACACAGCAACCATCACACACTATTCTTATACTTTAATTACTTTTGAATATAAATGAGGAAAAAAAGTAATCACATATCCAGCAAGAGAAAAGGCTATGCTTCTGTAATTTTCGGCTATTCCAGGGCTAAGAATGTCAATTTTAAAATTCAAAGAATATGTACTATGAAGGGCCAGTCATTTAACAGCAACTCTTTTAGAATTTTAATTGAACTGCACATAAATCATGGCAAATGAAATATAAAATATTTGTCGGAGGGTGGGGAAGCTAGTATGATTTAATCCCAATTTAAGAGGGCCTTCTCTAGCTCAACCATTGTGGCCAATGTAAGGATTTAGAAAGTCCAAAAGGAGGGTTGTTGTTGTTGTTCTTGTTTGTGTCGCTTAGAATAACTTGTAAGCCTAGTTACCACAGCGACTACCAAGTTTAGATCATATAAGAATTAAGAATCTGCTTATTCTGAAATCAACACATTCAAATCCTTTATGTTCCACTTTTCTTATCTGGATGGCATGAAGGAACATCTATTGTTACAGCATGAGAACATACATTGGAGATGCCATAATTCCACCTCTTGCTTATCTCTCTCAGGTGTGTAAATGAAAAGGCCTAGAATTTCCTCCTCCCCCTTTTCCAAATAGGACCCTCTCTCATCCCAACTGGGAATCAGCGTAAGAAGCAGACAATGCAGCTTTTCTCTTTCCGCTCATCAAATGCATTGCCACTCTATGGGAGCCCCATGGATACTGCCTTGAAGAAAGGCAGAATACACATGCATTAAACAGGGCATGGAGCATCTCAAGCACACACTCTGGGAGCAGGTAGCTCCCTGAGATCTTGCCTCTCTAGTAGCCTCTTGTTCTCTCTCTCTGCTTCTCTCTTACTATGCTGAGAAGAGGGGCTTCACTCCAGTGGTGGGATTCATATTTTTTTACTACCGGTTCTGTGGGCGTGGCTTGGTGGGTGTGGCAGGGGAAGGATACAGTAAAATCTCCAGTCAGAGAGGTGGTATTTTCTGGTTCTCCAAACTACTCAAAATTTCCGCTACCGGTTTTCCAAAACTGGTCAGAACCTACTGAATACCACCTTTGCTTCACTCTGAAGATCATGCTTGGGAAGGTAGGTTAAGTTTTCCATTTGTAAAGGTATGTAGGGTAGAACAATCTTGTCCGAGGTCTTGTTATTTTCTCCGACTCTGTCCTTGGCGAATTTAAAAAACACTAAATAATGGGAAAGGACCATTTTGATTACTTTCACTTGGCAGGAAAGTACTATTGTACATAGTTGTACAATTGTTGTATATGTCTGAATCCCTAATTTTAAAGATCACTGCTTCAAACATCTCATTCAATTTACAGCACATACCAACTAATAAAACCTACTGAAAGATTTGAGGTAAGGTATATTTTAACCAGGTAGATCATCTTTAAAAAATTTTTTTTACCTTTGATACATTTTCTTGTATTACTTTGTCCGTCCGTCTGTTCGTCCCCACCCCACCCCTGGGGGTATAACTGCACAAATTATCCCAGAGCAAGGCTTTAAATTTTCTCACTGGTAAGACTTAATCATTCATGTACTGCTTTTTTTTTTTGAGGGTGTGTGTGGAAATCTGCAAAGCCTCCATCTCCATTTGCTCATTTCGGTTTCCTCTCCTTTTAAAAATCCCCCTCTTCTTCCATACATTTCTCAGTAAGAAGCCAAGTGCACGTAATCCTGTAGAAGGGATGCGCTTGTGGCTTAGTAGCATCAGAATCAAACCAGACAGCTAAAGAAGGCACCAGAAAGTATTAAAAGCACTCTCCATATTGATGAGAATTCCCAGGACTTCTACTGGGGAGAATTCATGGAACAGAACTTGTTATCTGATAAAAAAATATGCCTATCTACTATATTGAATATTTTATATCTTATATATAAGAGAGTATTTTTAAGCCACCTTTATAAATCAGCAAGAACTATATACATTTACATGTTCATTTTACAATGTGAAATATGAATCAGGCCCGGGCATCAGTTTTATTCTCCTTGATGCCTTCAAATCTTATTATCTAATTAGTGTAGCATCCACAGGACTTTATAACTGATCTTCTGGAAAATTATATTTCTATAATTGTATTTCTATTGAGCTCAATCTGGTATCACTGTAGTGTACTTTGTTATTAAAATATAACTCTAAAATTAAAGGCAAGAAAGAATGTAATTCAATAAGCACTTTTATTAACAGCATAAGTAAAGATAATATGCCTAAAGTCTAAAATGGTACTGCTGAACATGGCACAAATATATGGAGGAGGAAAAACAATGTAAATGTGCAAGATTAAATGCTATTAATGCAGTTCTGAAGGGGCCGTCACTGGGCACAATTACGTATTTCATACATTATAGTACATGAAGATTTATGATTACAACCATCCAAGCAAGTTCATAAACTCACTATCTTTGGATGACTCCTATGGATATACGTGCCCTATATCATTATAATCTTTCAATTACTACCCTTTAAAAACTAAAGAGTTCTGTTTATAAAATCATTAAAAAACCAGCAGATACTATAAAGCTAGTTGAAATCAGAAGTAATTCTATAAGAGGAAAGAGTGTATTAATGGCTCTGTTGAAATGTTAAGACTTTTACAATCGTATATAGCTATATTAGATTACACGACTGAATTGTATTATTAAACTACAAAGCTTGTAATTCCATCTTTACTCTTTAATATTGGTGAACTGTTATAAATTTGAGATTGGCAATACTTTGTAGAATAAAATGATATTATTATAAGCCATCAAGCTGATATCAATTCTTAGTAACCACACAGATAGGCTTTCTCCATGACAATCTATCCCTAACCTGGTCTTTCAGTGGTACATTGATCACCATTATATAATTGAACCCAATCACTTTGCTGCTGGTCTTCCTTTTCTTTCAATTTTTCCCTTCATTAAAGTTTATCCAGAGTGTTAAGCCTGATCATTTGTGCTCTGAGTTAAGAACTCTGAGTTGATTTGTTTGATAATCCCTTTCTTTTCTTTTCTTTCTTCTTTTCTTTCTTTCTTTCCATGGTATTTTCATCATCTTTTCCATACCAAACTTCAAAAGTCAACATTCTTCTGATTTGGTTTTTTTCAACGTCCAACTTTTATTTTCACAAAATATCACAGAGCCTACCATTGCCTGCACCATTCTGATTTTTCTTTTTAAGTATAGACACATCTGAACATCTTTTTCAATGCTATTCTAGTCTGCTGGTCTGTGGTATATTTCTTGATTGCTTTTTCTTTAATGTTGGTGGTTGATCTTAAAGGGCAAAAACTTCAATATGTTCTACGGCCGGTTTTGTACCTTCATCATTAGGTTGATCTTCTTTAATATAAATATAATACTGTATAATAGATAATGTTCAATATTCTTCCCATTTTTTCAGTGTGCTTCTAGACTTTTCTTGCTAGAGATTGCAGAGCCTTCAAATTTTTGTCTATCAGACTAGTATCAGCAGCATAATGCAATTTATTGATGTTTCTTCCTTCAGACTTGAAACTATTTCATCTTCTTCCAAGCCAGCAACCTTTACTTTACTGTATATTCAGCATATATACTGTGTTACTTCTTTGTCAATCTGGACCCATTCTGTTTCACTATATTCTGTCCATACTGTGGCTTCCTCACCACTATATGGGTTTTGCATGAAGATAACAAGATGAACTGGGGTTCCCATTTTTCTAAGCACATTCCATAGCTTGATGTGATCAAATTAATCAAAGGACTTTCTATAGGAGGTGTGGGGGCACAATGGTTGAAATGCAGTATTGCAGGCTAACTCTGCCCAATGTCAGCAGTTCGATCCTGACCCGCTCAAGATTGACATCCATCCTTCCAAGTTCAGTAAAATGAGGATCCAGACTGTTGGGGGAAATATGCTGACTCTGTAAACCGCTTAGAGAGCACTTTAAAGCACAATAAAGTGATACATAAATCAAGTGTTATTGCTATAATCAATTAAACATACAGCATTCTGACTTTTGGGGGGGTATCCTTTAGCTTTCTCCATTACCCAGCATACAGCAGCGATAATGTTTCATGTTCCTTAGCTTTTTCTAAAGTCATCTTGACTATTTGGCATCTTTTCCATGTAGGCCTTGAACCTGTATTAGATTATCCTAAGCATAATTTAGCCAGCATGTGATTGTAGAACAAAAGGTGTGAGAAAAACAATGATTCTCAAAGGAAGATAATGTCTAATATTGTAAGATGCTTCTTGGCTCAGCTTAACCCAGTTCACAGAGCAACTTCCACCACTTTCCCTCTTATGTGCACTTCTCTATATCAGAGCTCACACAAGGAACTATATTTGAAGAGAGCAACGGACTGCAGTGGGGAGGTAGAAAATTCCTGTTCAGTCAAGTTAAAGATCAAGCCAATACAATTTTCTAAAGTTAACATCCATATTGATTTTAACTGAAAGAGGCTTATTTCCCAGATGAGAAGCAATAGTAATTAACAAGAAAACTTAACCTAATTTTCTTATTTTTATGCTATAGCCTTGACAGTCTGCAGAGAAAGGAAGTCATATTTAAACCACCCATTCTTTGCCAATTCTTATTTCTGGTCGGTTGTATAGCATAATCCAAAATGTTTTACTCTATTTAATTGACTCTTTCTTCTCACTTGCTAAATTCGAGAGTGAATTGGGTACTAATGCTTTGGATTTTTTATAAAGTGGTTATCTTTTTTGCCTTTGTTCTATTTTAAAAATGAATGTTAGCAAGGATTATATGGTCTCTTTGCCTTCTTTTTCCATCTTCAAGGAATACATTTTAAGTTTTTTATTTCAACTTTTACAAAAAACATAGCTTTTCTTGGTATCTGAATTTTGAAAACTAAATTGTTCCCATTAGAGAGAGCTATTCAAGCTCCACATGTGGCCTCAAATACTTATTTTTTTCGTTAACAAAAGGAGTTTTTAAAAAGCTTTAATAAATGAAACTAGTAGACTCTTGAAAATCATGTTACAGATGTTTTGGTAAAACTGATGTGGCTGGAAAATGATCTGTGGAATGGATAATAAAATAGTTACATATTTGCAATTGATTAATTATTAGCTAAATAATACATGGATTACTTAGTTGCAAATTGCAATAGTATCTGTAAAAGAAAAATCTAAGAGATATGAAATGTGTGATTTGAAGTGCATGTATATTCTAGCTGGCATTTGTAATAGGATAAGGATTACAACTGTGTAATTGAATGATATTTAATTAGAATGCTGAAAATTAAGTGAAGCTGATTGTTTACTGAGCTGTTGCATTTCAGTGTGTTACTCTTGGCAAAACTCCAGTATTGGCGATATGCAATGTTATCTATTCCTGCTCTCTTGAGCAATGCATAGACATTTAATGTATTTGGGCCCAGTGAACAAACAAATAAAACAAAACATCATAAAACATCAGGTCAAATGCTAATTTAAATGTTCCTAGTCTCACTAGTTAGTTTATCCTTATTTAGACCAGTTGATGACATGGCCTGCAGCCTGCATATATTATATGTTTTACAGCAGTGGTGGGATTCAAATGATTTTACTACTGGTTCTGTGGGCGTGGCTTGGTGGGCATGGCGTGGCTTGATGGGCATGGCAAGGGAAGGATACTGTAAAATCTCCATTCCCTCTCCACTCCTGGGGGAAGGTTACTGCAAAATCCCCATTTACTCTGCACCCCACTAACCTGCTTTCCAGCTCCATTCTCCTGCACAGGGCAACAAAAGAAGACCCAGCCAATCAGCTGGGATTTGGGAGACAGAGAATAAATGGGGGAGGGGCCAATCAGAGGTGGTATTTGCCGGTTCTCCGAACTACTCAAAATTTCCGCTACCTGTTTTCCAGAACTGGTCAGAACCTGCTGAATACCACCTCTGTTTTACAGATATTTTTTTGAAAGCACGATATACTTTCTAGCTTTTAAATGGAATTTGCAATGAATTAATAAAAAAAAAGATGTAATGCTCTTCAATGCATAGCAGTTACCTGGAGCATTTTGTGTCCAATGCCACATTTTAAAAATAAAACAAAGAGCCAGGTGATTATTAATCATGCCTCCCAAGTGTGACATGTAGGAATCTGCAAATCAATCTCTTCCTAGTTAAAACCCCATTTGCATATCTATGAATATTGCCTGTTGAAAATTAACCTATTTTATCTGTATTTTTCTCACCAATTTGTATATAATTTCACTTCAGTACACGGAGCACAACTAATGCATTCTAATAGGACACCCAAATAAATTGCTCTTCCATCCCCAATTACATGAGGGCGGTATCTGTATGTGTCTGATTCCTGATGACTGCTGGACAAGTCCCTGAAGTTTTCTTGGCAGCATTTTAGAAAGTAGTTTGCCCTTGCCTCCATCCTAGAGCTGAAAAGGAGTGACTGGCCCAAGGTCACCCAGCTGGCTTTGTGTCTAAGGTAGGACTAGAATCCCAGTTTCTAGCCAGATGTCCTGAATCGCTAAATCAAACTGGCTCTCAGGAGGGACTAACTGCTTAAATTATATAGCGGGCAATCAGTTGGCAAGGGTTTCTAATGTTTAAAAAGTTGCTGGAAACAATGAAGAGTCATTCTGAAAACCAACCCCATGGAGAGCAGCCAAAGAAATCTACCCATGTAAGTGGGTCAAGGGGGGAAATGACAAAATGGGCACCATAACACAGGTCGCATGATTTACATACTTGCATCAGATATTCAGAAGGCAAATATGTGAGGACAGGTCTTGCATAATGACATCGCCACATGTGTTACTGTTTTTGCACCATTATGGCTTTCTATGAATATCCCTGCTTCGGGCGATAGATTCACATTCAGTGTTAGCATAAAAGCTGTTCTGCCAGAGGACAAGCATGCTAGGAAAGTGTAAACTTTGTTTGGGATTTTCAAATAAAAATAGACAAGCTATCTTCAGGAATACTGTAAAAAGAAGATACCATGCAACCATTTTATGAAACCATTACAATAAAAAGAAAGTGGCTTTGTTTTTCATTTCATTGCACCAAATGGAACTTCTTAGCAAATAACTTGCACATAGACTGTGACTATACTATACTACACTTGTAGTCCACAACTTACAACAGTTCATTCAGTGACCATTCAAAGATACAACGGCACTGAAAAAAGTGAATAAATGACCGTTTTTCACACTTACGACCATTGCAGCATCCCCATGGTCACATGATCAAAATTCAGATGCTTGCCAACTGACTCATATTTATGACTGTTGCAGTGTTCTGGGGTCATGTGATCTGCTTTTGTGACCTTCTGACCAGTAAAGCCAATGGGAAAGCCGGATTCACTTAACAACTGGGTTACTAATTTAACAATTGCAGTCATTCACTTAACAACTGTGGCAAGAACAGTCGTAAAATGAGGAAAAACTCACTTAAGAAATGTTTCACTTAGCAACATAAATTTTGGGCTCAGTTTTGGTTGTAACCCGAGGACTATCTGTACTATACTAATACTAATACTTCAGTGACTCCATGCCAAATACACCTCATAAAAATAAATGCTTGTAATGGATATTGGATTAGTAGATGTCTTAAGAAAAGTGATCTTGCATAGGAGGCAAACTGTGTATATTCTGAGTCCAGTATTCATCACGTTAGTTACATAAATATAATCAATAATACGTATTGCTGAATAGTGTCTGAACTGACCATCATTTTAGTGCAGGGGTCTCCAACCTTGGCAATTTTAAGATTTGTGGACTTCAACTCTCAGAATTCCTCAATTCAATGCTGGGAATTGAAGTCCACAAATTTTAAAGTTGCCAAGGTTGGAGACCCCTGTTTAAGTGCACAGACCACTCCAGACCAGCATTTCTCAATCTTAGCTACTTTAAGATGTTTGAATCTAACTCTCAGAATTCCCCCAGACAGCATGTGAAGTCCACACATCCTAATGCTGCCAAGTTTGAAAATCATTGTATGTTGATTTCTTGTTTTATTTGTATGCTATTCAAAGTCATTTCTGAGAGGGAAGCTACATAAGTAAACTAAATTAATAAATAAGATACACACAGTTTGTGGTAATTATTTAAGAAAACCACTGATTTATGTTTAAAAAGTCATTATTCTTACTGTTGTAAGAAAAAAAAAACCAATGGTAATATGTTATTGGCAATAATACTATGGAAATTACTAAAAATTCATACTGTGTGCAATTAACATGTCTAACACATATTATTAAAAGATGCTAAAACTGTAAAACAAACAAATGCTCTATAAGCACACATGAACTACTTGCAGAAAAGAAATGAAAATATATAATCAGTTTTCCTTCACAACAGATACGTATTGTCCACTTTTTGAGGCATGTTATCACTGTGTTTTTTCCATCATCTGTGAAACTGGTTGACTTGGAATTTTTCTCTATGCCAGTGAACTAATTCATGCATAAAATACCAAGGAAGCTTTATTTCAGACTGGAATAAAAATATATATGTGGTCTCTTTTTGTATCATTCATTTTCCTTTAGCAGCCTTATCTTCTTGTTCCCAAAACAAGGCTTGATTAAAATTTGACAGTTTCCTTTTCTGCAATCTCACCTACAGAGTTCCAGAAGCAGATGCCATCTGTGCAATGGAAAGTCCCCTTTTCAGTAATCATTTCAGCATATGTATCAATTTCCCCAGAGAATCTCCATTAACAGCACAATTGAATGTTTTTTTTTCAGATGGGAAGAGGCACAGTCACCTAGTGACTACTGAAATCTTATCTCCAGCTCTATTTTCTTAAATAGAGTTGAATTGCTGTAATATTTACATGACTAAATATATTAAAGGCCTTTTTGTTGCTAATAAAGTTTTTCTTTGCCCCTTTCCTATAATATAATATCTTAACAAAATTAATACACCTCTTCAATATTTCTTTCAGAGATATTTCTGCAACACATCACCAATGCACAACAAATGAATGAAGAACTTTAATATAATATTTTCTATTAGTTTGTGTAGCAAAGACGGCTCAGAAACTTTCAAGGCTTTCTTAATAAAAAAAAATGCTGAATTATTACAGAAGTATTTTGTTTTTCATTTAATGTTTTCCATAGTTTCCTGTTTTATGCCACACTGAAGACAATGTTTCCTTGCTTTTGATTCCTATATCCTTTTTCAACTTCACACCGAAACACTAAAATGGTTTTTCTTCGAAGTACCAATACAAGCATCTAAGAAATTTTTGAAGCCACACTTCATACATATATTACAGACAATGAAATTGTTCATAATTTGTGAAGTCCCTTATCAGATAAACTGTATTACTAATTAAGAATTCCCAAATAAAATATTAAATTAATTGAATTTAATTGAGTATGTATGTATGTATGTATGTATGTATGCATGCATGCATGCATGTATGTATGTATGTATGTATGTATGTATGTAAACTGCAGGACCATGTACTCTGAATAGAACCCACTCTAACTAACTAATACATCTGAAGTGGGAATATTGAGAGTACCTTTCCCATATGAAATCTGGAAAACAGATGGAAGCTCAATCTCTTCAGTTGTGGCACCCAACATCTGGAATTGTCTAATTTTACATTCATCACAATTTAAGACTATGATGGACAGGCTTCATTAGAGTCACAAATCAAGTATAACATACTCCTCCATATACATCACAACCAATCCTATTAGTGGCCAACTGTGTTGTCTTTGTCTTGTCTTTGTAATGCAATAGGCCAAAGGTATATAAGCTGTATTTTAATCTTGTTCAGGGCTATTGAGCAAGCTGTCAGCAAGCTGGGAATTCAGTGTACACTGTAGTTGTTTTTATGCTTAATACATTCATGTTGTATCTTCAGATTGATTTGGTTTATTCAAGGGAGCCAGATTTTGACCACAACAGATCAAAAAAGTTTCTATGTCCAACAGGAGTACCATAATCACAGCATGATTAAAGTCACAATGAAATGTGAATCCAAGACCAGATCTCAGACTCTGTTATGTCTTCACTTTGTCCTTCATATTTTTTTTTTAAACAAGTTTTATTAATTTCAACAACAAACAAATCATTACATATTTAAATCTTTTCCTGTATTTCCACAGAAATTTCCCCAATATTCTCATAAAACACAAACAAACACAAACAAACATATAAAAATCTTTTAGTAAAGTACCTTGGCCCCAGTTACCTCTCTTTGTATGGGCAGCGCATTTCACTCTTCACAATTCTATCTTATTTAATCCATCTTAATTAAATCATTATATTTATATCTTTTGCCCATTCATTATCCCTCTATCTCTTCTTATAATAAAAAGAATTTCTCCTGAAATCACTAATCAGAGTATGATGCCTTTCTATCCTCCCCTAAGTTAGTAAAATTAACATTCAACATAACAAATACCTAATTCGGTTCTGCTTGGTACATTCTATCCACCAAAAATGTTTAAATACATTGTATCCTCCTTTCCTTCAATATTTTATTACATTTTAAAAATCAATCATTATTAAAGACTTCAACATTTTAATTTCTTGTTAAATCTTAAACCATTCTAATTTACTATTTCAAATATAAATGTTACAATACCATCTTCTGTACCTAGCAGAATCTTTCTTGCAAAAGTTTATATTTCATCCTTTGTCCCTAAAAAAAATTCCTCTTCTCTCATCCAATTTTAAAACTTTGAGGCTTTTCTCTGCCTTTCCCTTTCTTTCTTCCCCCACCAAATCTTCCTACCCCCTTCTTCTTCTAACCTCTGCCTTGCTAGGATCCCTTCTCTGTTGTGTTCCCTTTTTCTCTTGTTTGCTATCATTATATTTACTTTGCATCATATTTTCTCTTTCTCAAATGTTTTTTTAGATCTTAAGTCCTTCATTTTCCTTGCTCTCTTCCTTCCTTCTTTCTTAGATAAGTTTTGAGATTCAATAAAGATGGCGTCTTCGTCTTTTTCTTGTTGTTGTTCTTCTGTTTCCATCTGTTTCATTGTCTGTTGGTAATTAACCAGCGCCATTTCTAGAAATAGAAAAGCTTTTTCCATACCATCTTTGCAGGCTGCTTTTGTTTGCTCATATTCATCCCTCAGGTCCTCAGAAGGAAAAGCCATTATAAATAAATCTTTTCTTTTCTTTATTCCTCCTTCTTCTTACACCAACCAAATATTCAGAGAGAAAGGTAAAACAATCCCAAAGTCCACAATCCTCAATAAATCCAAGCAAGCCAAATTTCCCCTTCCTCTTCCAGGGGTGGTATCAAACAAAAAAAAAAAAAAGAGAGTCCAAATCTGTATTTTAAAGCCTTTTTAAAATTATGTTTCTGTCCTCAAATCTTCAAGGCATCTCCTCCAACAAGATCCAAATTTATATATTTTCTTTGTCCTCTCCCTTCCGGCTTAATTCCGTCGGGAGGAGAGTAAACTTTCCTTTCAGCACCTCAAAATTGCCGCTTTTTTTCTCTTGTGGAAAAAATCATCAAAAAACCATCTTTTCCAGGAATTAAATTAGATAAATCTCAAAGCCCTGGGTCGACCAAGAATAACTTTCACTTTTAATAACTTTCTCTTCTTCCTCCTGCGCATACTTGCCCGGCTGCCGACTTCTTTGTGGCGGCCATTACGGACCGCCGCTGCACCGTCCTGGTAAAAGGGGTTCTGCCGGCCAGGGAGGGGGTCTGCAACACCCCAGACCCTTCCTCCGGATCCCCCTTACCTTCAGCTACCCCTGCAGGGCAGCCTTGCTCCGCACCCGTCCGGATCGGAGCCCCAAAACGGCTAGCGCGGCAGGGATCGCGCAGCTTCGCAAATCCCTACCGCTCGCGAAGCCGACAAACCGGAAACCGTCCTTCATATTTTTCTACAGCTCAGAATGCAGTTTTTTTTTTCTGCAAGTGGAAACACAACACACACCCACACACACAGAGGAATGAAGGAGAAGAGAACTATACTTTCATAATGTTTCCAAAAATGGCACTCTCCAGGTACTCTGGGATTACAAACCCATAAAGCCAAATGAACATGTTCAAAGTTCAAGAATTGCACTCTAATGCAGGGGTGTCAAACTCAAGGCCTGAGGGCTGGATCCAGCCCATGGGGTGCTTAGATCTGGCCCGTGGGGCCATCCTGGAAACAGCAAAGGCCCAGCCCACGGTGCCTCTGCCAGTGAATACACATGCACCCTACCCTCCCGAGCTCCATTTTTGCTGGCAGAGGGCTGCAGGAGGCCGTTGTAGCCAAAAACAAAACAAAATAAACTAAAAGCAAAACAAAAGGAGCAATGTTTCCCCTTTTGCGTTTGAGCATGCAAGAAGTAACAGGAAAGGAAAAAGGGAAAGAGGACAGACAAAGAAAAAAGAAAGAAAGAGAGCAAGGAAGGAAAAATAAGGGAAGAAGAGAAGGAAGAAGACAGGAGAAGGAAGAAGGAAGGAAAAAGAAGAAAAGGAAGGAGGGAGGGAGGAAGGGAGGGAAGGAGATTATAATGAGAGTGCGGGAGGGTCTGAGGAAAGTCCTGCCTTAGCATTTGGCCACCCCAGGTGCCCCCGACATGAGTGATGAGCTGTCCACGACTCCCCTGACCACGGCCCCAGGCTCCCCCGAGGTCAAACACAAATAAATATATAATTGTAACCAATGAGGAATGAAAAGATATCCTTCTTTTTCAGAGAAAAATGCAGCCCAAAGCATATTTTAAAAACATTAAGAAAGACCTAAACCCCTGCTAAACAAATAATCAGAAATAATCATAAAGATAATTCTTTACTTGTAAACACAGTATGCTAGAAGTAGATCTATTTATGGCACAGTACTGTAGTTATAATGATGCCACATACTATCAATCAAAAGAGGTTATCGGTTTATTCCTTTATTGAAAGAATTTTCTAGAAATCAGTAGTATCACGATTTGATTCTAAAATATTATTTTATTTTAAGTAGTTCAACTGTCACAGACAACCAAATTTATGATTTTTTGCATCGAAAAACAAATCAACATAAAATGAAGCAAGAAAGTAGAAAAAGATTTTAAAGCAATATCCATGCACGGAAGATTTGGAATGCAGAAGTGCAGAGGAATTTGTATAGCAATAGAAAGTATATGGGAAGAAAAGCTAAAGTTATATATCTTTAATGGATGTGATAGTAGATTTTGAATAGAGTTCTCATCAGAACATCTCATCAAACTAAGCCAGAAAAGATTGTAGAAAGATGAAGGTTCCAAGACTCAATAAAACTATCCAGACCACCGAACAACATTCTACTTGACCTGTGCAAGTTTCTGTCCCCAAGCAATTTTCCAGGAAACTTAGTGACACATCCCCATGACTTATCAGGCCTCTTGAGTTGGGTATGGGTTCTAAATTCTTACGTTTTTCTCCATTATTGGGGGTTCTTTAACTATGAGTAATCAAACATATGTTTATTGAAAATATGCAATCTGAAACATAGTTGATTCTGTAAGGGTTGGTCTGATTTATATTGTTATGCTACATTTCATTGTTTTAGCAGCACAATTAAAGTGATTAAATATACTAATTCTCTGTGCATCACAAATTGAAAAACTGTGTGTTTTCCGCACACGTGTTTGATTTAATGGAGAAAGTACACCAGAAATAAAATCTAATTTCCCCCCTAAATTATACATAAATAAGAGTAGGCTAAACAGTACCTAGGGTTCTTACAATGTGAATAATGTTCCATTACCTCTACCTTTTTTATTAGAATTTTATAATTTCAGAGTAGTTGCCAAAAGGGAGTTATTTTTATACACTGAATAAAAAAAAAACCTGCAAATAAAATTATAGCAAAAAAATAAAGGAAAATTCTTATAAATTAACAAAACAGCAGTTAAACCAGGTATAAAACTAGTTTGAGTAGTTTGAATACCCTGACATGCACTTCAGCTGCTGGCAATTGTCAAAAGATAATAAAAGGATATTAGGGAAGTCTTTTTAGGGAAGTAATTCCCAAGAGGACATCACTTGTAGAAAATGTTCTCTATTTTACTGCCACCTCTTACCTTAAAAAACAGGCCACCTGAAAGAACATCAATAATTACCTACAGAGAAATCATCACTTCAACTGATCTGATCTCTTTATGATATTGTTAACATTCATATATTTGTCATCCTATAGAAAGTACAAATATGTTTAACAGCTCCATCATACCTGAATTTAATCTGAAGGAAATTCAGTCAAAATCAGTAGGACCTGTTCCACATACATCAAAAGGTATGGTAAAGGACTCCCTGCGGATTTTATTCTGCTAGTCATTGCTGACTATAGGGGGCGATGCTCATCTCTGTCTGAAAGCCATTGAGTAGCACTATCTGAAGACATTTAGACAGTCATGTGGCCAGCATGGTGTCATACAGCATTGTTACTTTCCCATCAAAGTGGTATCTATTTATCTACTTGCATTTGCATGCTTTCGAAATGCTAGATTGATAGGAGCCATAAAATTAACAATACACAAAATCTTACTGAAAACATTTTTTCAGCATCATTCAGCATGATTAAATCTGGCACAAATGTGGATGATTACTGATTTATGCCATAATTGCTTTACAACATTAGTGCTTTGGCTACAAATGTTGAAAATTTGAATTGTGAACTGTATTCTTGTTATTTTACACTTAGAAAATCACTGCTCTTCAACCATGGTCTGACCCTTGGTAATGTGCAAAGTTAGTCTCCCCCTGAGTTTTGAGTTCAGGGCTAATTGGGAAAGACTGCATCACCACATAATATTTAAAAGGAGAATAATGTTCTTTTAAACATTCAAAAACACTAAAAATTAATTAAATATGTACACTGGTTCAGAAAGAAGAGTTCTTATCTAACCTTGAACACTATCAAAATACACTAGCAGAAATTCACCAAGACTACTCCCTCAACCACAAGTCATTGATATAGTGACACATATTAAACAAGGTAAAAAAGGCATGCAGAACATGGCTTCTATAAGTCTTTCCAACCGCTTTACTAATAGTGGCCATAAGAGGCATCGCCATTTTGTTCTGTGCAACACAGTGTTCTCTAAGTCTGTGTGTATGCATAAGCGTTTTCTCCAGGGGTGGGATTCAAAATTTTTAACAACCGGTTCTGTGGGCGTGGCTTAGGTGGCGGGCATGGCTTGGTGGTCATGTGACTGGGTGGACGTGGCTTGGTGGTCATGTTATTGGCTGGGTGTGGCCAACTCAATATCACTCACATCGAGGCACGCATCTCCTCGCCTGGCTTCTTGTGACTGTGGGGATGCTGCAACAGTCGTAAGTATGAAAAAGGGTCATAAGTCACTTTTTTCAGTGCCATTGTTACTTTGAATGGTCACTCCACACAAGCAAAGTACTAGCAAAGGAAGGAAAAAAAACTCCAGAGACGTTCCAGAGACAGGAAGTCTAGTCCTGCCAAGAACGTAATAAGGGTTAATGGAGAGGCAGTTTCTGTAAGCAACACCAGAATGTTTCCGTCCTGCCTTCCTTACAGGATTAGGCCAGTAATTTCTTCTAACAACCGGTTCTCCGAACTGCTTAGAATGTTAACAACCAGTTCTAGCAAATAGGTGCGAACTGGTAGAATCCCACCCCTGGTTTTCTCCCCAGGACTAATTAAGGAGAGTTAAGCATATATGTTGCCTATACAACAGCCATTTTTCCAGGAATATGTCTGCTATCCTATTCCATCATTTAATGTTTTGTGCCCTGGTCTGGAGTATCTGAAAGAACTCTGTGTTAAGCATTTGTTTTGGCACAAGATATTTCAAGACAGAAAAACTGGCTTTTTATGTCCTCCATCATCGGCTTCCTATCATTAACATGATTCAGTCATAAATTGCATTTGCTATTGGTTTCCCTGCATGTAACAACTCCCTTTCCTGCTTTCCCTCCCCAGCAATTTTGGGGGGTTCCCTAGAGCACTCACAGTATCTTTCCTTAGCCATCTGTGACGACAATATGGCAATTATTTTGAATTTTTTCTTCCACGCTACAATATACAGACTTTTATATTTCCAAAAGCTCAAAACGCCCATTCACAAGACAATAAGTTCAGGAAACTGGGGAAGATAAAAAGCATTGCAAACAAACTTTTTTCTCCCAAGTTACAGAAGGTACAAAGGGAAGATGGAGAATGTGATTTTAGCAAGAAATAATATAGTAAGAAAATAAATGATAATGTGGGGACTTTTTTCTTCTCACTGCCGAAATCTGGCTGGATAAGTCAATCCACCAGAAACATTCATTCCCCAGGCTTATATGCTATGGGCAGTTGAAATTCATTTATGATTGCTGGTAAAAAAAGAAAAGGGAGGGGGGACCTCAAATACAGGCAGATTGAAACATTAAAATTATATGTAAATTACCCACATTGTTTGCAGGGTATATGTAAAATGCACAGTTAATTGTCTCATGAGTTTCTGATTCTAAGATATAACTTTACTAAAGTCCTATAATAGAATAATAGTTGATATAGAAACATTGAACTGGTTACTGCTTTCTGTATAAACTGGCTATAGGTCAGCTGTTGGTGACAATTATGTATATCCGTATCAATCCTATGTAGTATATATCCATATCAATTCTATGCAGCATATATCCATTATTTTAAATATCTGTGTTTGTTTAATTTGTTCAGTATGTCATATCCAATTTTATTTAAGTTTTCATTTGGATACAAAATGTTTTGCTTTCAGACAATGCCTGAGGATAAGTAGCCATGCCATCTTTTACTGTACTTCATCTGGGTAATACTTAATCTGCAAAATAAAGCAGCATATTACAATCCAAAAACCTGAGACTGCACTCCTTTCTGTCTTATTAAGTTGATCAAAATTCAACCAAAAGCTATTGAATGTATATTTTTAATCTAGACCATGACACAAAGAAAACTTGTAATATCTTTTGGAGATTTTAGATCAGTGTTTCCAGATACTGTTTGTTAATATCAATACATTTTTGACTAAGCAATAAAGGTACTTTTGTTGCATACTTTCATAAGAAAGCATTAAGATAACAGTTGTGAATCCATCAATAATGACAAGTATCCAGCAAACATGTGCCTTGATCATAGGTATGTATGATCCCCAAAGAAGTTTCATACACAAAATAGCCTGTCTTCATATGATCTCATTTACATTGTCCACTTGTGGATACACTCCAGTAATGCTAGTTCCTACATTATTGATTACATTTAATGTAAGCTTCCTGTTTAGATTAGTTTGTGTAGCCTATGCCTTCAAATAAATGTGCATCATCACATTTATGTGAAAACGCAGTCTGACTCACAACATTTGTACTGGATAATTTTGTCAACCAATTGTCTGATTCAGAAATTCTGGGTCACTGATTGTGATCCTAGGAATCGCTGGTTACCAAGGTTTACAACCACGCTAATCAACCAAATGAAGCTAAGTAACAAGTTCACTTGACTGGAAATGTAATCAGAAACAACAATTATATCTATTATATACAAACTGTTCTAATAAGATTCAGGAAGCAAATGGTTTTCTATGTAAAGATAATTAAGAAAAAAATCAGCCTTTTTTGTGAAATAACAGAAGCATAGTAATCACTATTTCGATATATGAATACAAATTACTATCAATGACAGGGAGTGATCAAAATCAAGAAGGCATTTAGACTGCATCCCAGTCATATGGGGACTGTTTAGGTTTGACAAACTCCAATGTATCATGCAGGAACATTTCAGTGAGATGTCAACCATGGAATGGCCGATGTTCATCTAATCTCTCCCACAGAATCGGCAGCTTCTTCCAGAGTAGCAGGCAAACAATCAATAATATTCCACAAAGCACTCTGACCCAGGCAGTTGGGTCATTTAAAGGTATTTTCAGCATCACTGGAGCTAATCAGGAACACACAACCATATAATGCTGAGACATCTCATCCATATGACAGCTGCACTGAAATATAAGACTTTAAAGAAAATAGCCATTCTCTTATGTCCAATCCAAATGTTTATTCTGCAAAATCTCACAGGAAAAGCATATTTTTAAATACTTGCCATGATTTTTAAGGGGAAAAAATGCTGTTGGGGGAAAAGCTTCCTTTCAGACAAGCTAGTTTTCTCCATGTTGGATTGTTATTGTTGTTTCTAACCAGGGGAAATGTTGAAGATAGGCTATCTAGAGCCCAAAGTCCAAAAGAAATAATATGATACTTTTCTGTGTCAGCTGAACATGTATTCAGCTAGGCCACTATTAGATGTCATCTACAGAAACAACATTTCATACACTAAAATTTTTTTTGACTGTTTAGGATGGAAATGGATAAGTTGGCAAGTTGAGAAACAGGGACTCTTCTGAAAGTGAAAGGAGCTCTGGTTTGGGGGAAAAATGAAAACATCTCACACAAAGGAGAAGGGGAGATTGCAACGGAGAGTTTAAAGATGGAGGTCAAGTTTTCAGTTTCACCTTCTGGGAAGCCATAGCATGGGCAAAGAAAAAAAAGTATGATCTTCATTTATTAAGATGCCATCTTTAATAGGATTCTCACACACACACAAAACTCCCAAAATAACAAAAATGATGCTTCAAATATTGTATTAAACATGATCCAATATCACTGCTGGGCATATTCCATTCATTTCAGTGCTAGCTATGCTAGGAAAAATCTGATTATTATTTTTTTTCAAAGCATGTGTGAAGGAGAACAAAGTGGCTTGTCATTTGTTTTTCCCTATAGTTTTAATGAAATCCCACAGCACTGTGTTTTGGTTCCAATAACTTTTTGAAAACAATCATTACAGAAAAACTCTTCTTCCAAAAGAAAATTTTCTACAATATGAAAAGGGGCTTAATATTTTGAGGGTTCGGTATCTTCCAACCACTAAATTTTTTTTATCTTCATTGCTTCATTGATTTTTAAAATAATATAATATGCCTTCTGAAATGATCTATCTTGTCTGGCATAAAGAATCTATATGAGATCTCTGCCAGGCCAGGAGCCTGGACATTTTGCCCTTTGCCAGAAACTGGATTGAAATCACTGGTGGTCTTTGCTTTTTCAGGAGAGATTGAGGGGAGAATAATCAGATTGATTAATTAGGTAATCAACTTATACCAGGCCTGCCCCTAATTAAGAAATTTTAAAAAATTAAATGAAGATGATGAAACAATGCATGTTTTTTAATGATAAGGTAATTCTTGAAATTGCAGAGGCAATATTGTTTTATGATATATTTTCTTTAATGTTTTAAAGACTTGAGGTGCTGTTAAATTCAATAACTAAACACTGAATTTTTTTCAAGGAGACTGAAAAAGTATATTGCAGTGGCCTTTGGGGAGTGATGAAAAGTAGAAATTCCAGAACCAGCTATTTAATAGAAGATGTAAATTTAGTTACTTTTGTTGTCCAGATGCCCTAAATTGTGAGAAAAATACAAAAAATGACATACCATCTGGTGTCAGGTTTTTTTTTTTTTGCAATGTTTCCCTCTTAGCTGCCTTGGAGGAGGAAAGTAGAAGGCAATGAGAGCTTTTTTATAAATCACTTTTATTGATTTCTTTAATATAGGTTTCTCCTACATAATGGCAAGAACTGTAGCCTCTGACTATATTCACATATTGTACTAACACATTATATGGTTAGTTAGTTGGGGTTGGTGGGCTATGTAGCTTATAAGACATGAGTTTATGGTTTTTCATTAATGCATTAACATGGTCAAGTGTGATTGATTCAATAAATTTTGTTTAGATTTGCAAAGATGTGACCACTGAAACCCATTTCTTAACTGCACAGAACCTTAGCAACTTTAAGAAGAACTCGCTGGGAAAACTGAATTGAAAACTGAAATAGGGGAAATGAAAGTCAAAATTAGGAACCTGAACAAGAAAATAAGTTTGATCCAGGAATCAATTAAGAGGAATGAAGAAAAGATCAGGATAATTGAACAACAATCCAACCAAAATGAGAAAAAACTAGAACTTATGGACCAAAAAATTACTGGCTATAATAAAGAGACAAAAGAGGCCTTAATTCACCTCGAGATGGACAGAGCCTCTTACTATTTAAGATTTCAAAATGTAGAGGAAGTCAAAGTGGAACACTTAACATTGGTGATGGCCGAGCTCTTAGCGGAATTTCTTCAAAGAGACAAGAATGAATTAGTAAATGAAATAGGTGGCATTTACAGAGTTTATACAAGTTACGCGAGACGGCATAGACTTCCTTGGGAGGTCTATATTAGATTTGCCAGGAGAAAAGTCAGAGATATAATTTACAAGATCTCAAGGGAGAAAACAATAAAGTATAAAGATAGAGAAGTAATCGTGCTGAAACAAATACCAAGAAGAGTCCGGGAACAGAGGAAGGATTACCGGTTCCTTACTAATTATTTAAATTAAAAAATATCCCCTTTAAATGGATTACCCCAGAAGGTATTTTGACGACTTGGAATGAGAGGAGTGAAAATTGACAATTTAATTAAGCACTAGACTTTTTTGAACAGATAGATGAATCGGAAGAGGAAACCAGTAGTAAAGACGAACTTGAGACCCCAAGCCAAGAAGAAGTGCAACAAAGAACCAAAAGAAAGAGAAAGATCAAGACAAAGAAAGTAGGGGAAAAATAGTCGTCCAAGAAGAATTAAGGATTAAAACTAGGAGTCAAACAGCTACCAGAGTTAATGAGAGATAGAAGTTAGAACAAGGAATAATGGAAAAAGGATTGAAACTAACATCTATTAATATCAATGGACTAAATGACTTATCCAAAAGGAAAATAATATTTTGGAAATTAGAAAAACAGAAACCTGATATAGTATGTCTTCAAGAGGTCCATATTAAATTACAAGATCAGAAATATTTACAAAATAAAAAATTGGGGAAGTTGTATATATCATTAACAGATGAAACAAAGAGAGGAGTAATATTATATATTAAAGAAGAAATAAGGTCAAAATTGATTTGTAATGATACGATGGGGAGAATATTAATTGTAGAGGTGGTTATACAGAATAAAAATATATTATTAGTTGGGATATATGCCCCCAATAAAAATCAGAATGAATTTTATAAAACCCTATATGAGAAAGTAATAGAATTGGGCAATCCTAGGATCTGTATAATTGGCGATTACAATGCAATCACTAATAATAAACAGGATTTTGCCAGTGACCAAAAATATATTAAAAAAACGGAATATATTGCCCAAAAGCTTTTTTGATATGGCCAAAGAATTAGACTTAATAGATGCATGGAGGAAGTTGAACCCAGGGGTGACTCAATTCACTTTCTATTCCAATCCACACAAATCTTGGTCAAGACTGGATATGGCATTGGTGAACAGTGATTTATTCAAGAAAATACAAAACATAGAGATACTAATTAATATCTGGGCAGATTACAACCCTTTGCAGATAATTTGGAAGGATCAAACTCATAAGAAAAGTAGGTAGACACTTAATCCACAACTACTGAAAGAAAAAGGGTATAATCAAAAAATTAGGGAAGAATTAGAGGTATTTTTTAAATATAATAAAAAACAGGATACCTCATTGCAAAATCTCTGGGACACAATGAAGGCATATTTAAGGGGAATATCAATATCTTACACGGCCAATAGAAATAAGGAAAGGTGGAAGAACCAAAATATGTTAACAAAAAGAATAAAAGATTTAGAAGATAAATTAATGAAAGCCCCGGGGGACGAACAAATTACAAATGATCTGGCACTACTTAAACACAAAATGAATATTTTAGACCAGGAAGATTTAACCAAGATACTACAATACATAAAACAACTTCATTTCGAATACACAAATAAACCCAGTGGATGGTTAGCGTATAAAGTGAAAAAAAGAAAACCAAAAAGGAATGATATACCTATTTGCATGTTATTATGAACCACAAAAGCTGATTTTAAATCATTTTGTCACCATCTATGTTATATTATAACCTATTGTTGTGAATATGTAAACTTGTCCAAAAAGGAAGTTTCTGAAGCATTAAAATTTGTTTCTACACATATAGAGAAAATTAAAGAGATATAGCTTTTTAAAACCTCTCTCTTTCTCCTCCTCTTCTATCCACCAAGCATGGACAAAATACCTGAGCAGATAGAGCTTGATATGAAAAAGCTTCAGCTGTTCCCAAAGCATATAATCTTTATTTGAAGAATACCATAATGTTTTTTCTAGTCAGCTGCAATATTAAAATATGTTCTCTTGCTTGTCATTCTCAGTCAGTTTATTTCTAGGCTATCCCACATGAGGGAAAAAAATAGGAGAAAGAATAGCTGGATGCTACGTTTTGCTCCTGAAGGAAAGGCAGGGTTTTAATCTAATAAATAGGAATTTATAGACAAACAAGAGAAGATTTTTATAACATGAATCCCAAGTATCTTTCTTAGCCATGAAAAAAAAAGAAGTATGGTTATTTGATAGCTTGAGAAATACATCAACTCATCACCAATATCAATTAGAGAGTAGAAAGTATACAATAGCATATATACAATATACAAACATACCCACACACCCATCCTTTTTTTCTTGACAGAAAAAACAACAATTTAGTATGGCATCATATATTAGAGTTAAAATGGCTGACACTACTTATAATTATCAGTATCACTGCTGCTACTGATCAAAGCCCCCGCCCCCAAAGCAGATGCTACATAATATAAAAAAATTGGGTACAATACTTACCAACAAGAAATGAATGAACTGGAGAACTGCCCAAAATATAGTTTTAGCTAGCATTTCAGTTGACAGAGTCTCATGCAAGCCACTACTGAGGCAGAACTTCATTCCAACTGGAGAAGTCCATTTGACACAGAAGGTGGTACTTGAAGCACAGATCTTAAGAATTTGAAATACCTTATTTCTAAAGCTGTTGTATTTTTACAGCCACAGAGCCACACCAAAAAGCTCAGTGCCTTAGTTCAAACAGCAGGTACATTTCTTGCCCTGTATCAAACTATATTTAAAACACCATTATGATTCTTATGCATCTTTTCTACTCTTGTCTAACATAATTCAATGTATCGAAGTGGAATTTCATTATAATTAAGTAAGCCTCTATTAATAGATTGACCTATCAATCAAAAAAATTGAATATATTATACACAGGCACCTCAAATTTTAATAGGTTTCTTTAGCCTACTGCATGAGAATAAGCTGGTCTATGCTGTGTAGTCTAACATTAAACATACTATCAATATTGCTTTTAAGCAAATAATACACAAACAAAATGAAATGATTGTAAATCTGTTACTCAAAACCAAAAGGAAATGATTCATGCTCTGCTAAATACAGCCCTATTAAATATGAAGCAAATCAATTAACAGCAAATGTATTGCTTTTTTTAATAAGGAAATTGATATGTTTGCTTAATTTTTAATATTTTTATATAGAAGACTGGTTAAAAATTACATGCAGGTAATTTTGCCCTCTGATTTGCCAACATTCTATTATACTTAATTAACTTATTTTTATTATACAAGCAAGAAACTCATTTCAAGTAAATGTTAAATAACATGGATTTTATTTCCTGTGGTGGATAGAATAAAAAATGTCCCTGGAATTTTATGGCACCATGGGAGGTAAGCTACTGTTTAAATAATACTAATAATTAAAAAAATAATATACCAAAAGGGTTATTTTTCAAGTTCTCCATTGCTTATAAAATGCATTTGCAGAAAGTTGTACAATTAACCAGCATAAATATACTTTGCTTTATACCAATGAATGGGGCTTATACTTTTTTTGAAAGAAAGACAAAATGATCCTTTTTAAAAAGGGAAATTATTTTCTGGTACATTAGAACAAATATGCTGCTAGACTTGAATGGCCATTGTGATTATGTTTTAGTCCAGTATGGCAAATTTTTCTAAACAAACCAATGATAGCAGCTTGACTTTGAGACTTCTCGCTACTATTCTTGCTGCTACCCCCAAGGAGATTGAGGTGAGATCAGCAGTTTTCAGGGGCAGTCAAAGCAACAAGATGACAGGTATGGCATTGTGATTTATTTATTTATTCTGTTAAAAATAAATTAGAATCTTTTGTTTATTTAGGGAGTCACTTGCGTTCTTGCTGATGTTCTATTTATGTTAGTTTTATAAAGAAAATTAAAGTAGAAACAAAATATATTGATGACAAGCCACTTGGATTAGAAGAATAATTTGAAGAAAATTTCCCAATTTTGCAATAGCATGAAGTAAGCTCATAGCAAGGATCAAAGTGCAGAATCTTTCAGGGAATTCCTTAAAGTTGATTCTGAGGCGACAACTTTAAATTTAGTTCCAAGGAAGTAGGCACAGCATTTGCAGCTCCTGGGAATGTAAGACTCCTATGTGCCCTTAAATGGATCATAAATAAAATCTAAAAACATTGTGGCCTTGTTTGTGCTGAGCACTGTTGACACATGAAAAAATGATTTATCTAAGGAGATAGAAATGAAGTAGATATTCTTAGGAACATTCTTAGGAAAACAAGGACTGATCTAATCTAGATATGCACATTGTTTAGAATCATTAACACCAAGCTTCTAAAAAGAGAACCATGCAACAGGGAAGTTCATTTCACCATGTGAGAGCTTCAGCTGTTCCTGAAAGCTTTGATGGCCTTTAGGAGTAATCTTATGCATGAACTAGTACTCCAGAAGAAAAAGCTCTCTCTTCTTACCATTTCTCATGTCAAATGTATGTTCCAACAAAAACTTTGGCTCAGTTCCATTTTTTAGGGAGTGTTACCAAAATCAGCTGGTCTCCCTTCTTCTCTCCACGGTACTTTTAATTCAATTTTCTCTTAAGAATGTAATAATATGAATGTATGTATTTGTGTGTGTGTGTGTGCAATTCACAACAGAAGCCCTGTTCTCAGCTTAAAGATGTTCACATTAATTACAATGACATGCATTTAAAAAGGGGAAATACAGCAGAACTTTAACATTAGTATTTCAGGCAGAATAGATTACTTGGGCCAAAAATAAACAATACTGAGCTTTTAAACAATGTCAAATGTTGACATTTTAGATACAGATACTATGCGTTTTGAAAATGACAAATGTTTTCCTAGCAGAGGGAGATAATGTTTCTGTCAGCCATAAACTTAAGTTTGGATATAGGGTTGTTGTTGTTTTTTCTGTTTATCTCTAGAAAACATTTTTAAAACATGCACCTGTCAGTTATAACCTTGCTTCCTCTAGTTTGGTGTTTCCTTCTTTAACCCCCTCCCCCCTTTTCTCCTGATAAAAAGCTCATCTCTGGAAAGCAGTGTACATAAGCTACCAACTAGACTCATAACATGCTCTGTTCCAGTCTGTGCTGTGTTCAGTGAGATTGGATACTTTAATTGCACCAAGCTTGTATCTTATCAAAAGTTGTCTACAGGCTCATTGGAGCCTCTGGGTTTGCAAGGGAAATCCAAATCAGAAACTAATGCTGATAGTTGAATGCAATAGCTGGCCAATGCAATAGTTAAAATGCTGAGACCAAGAGTTCAAGCCACTCAGAAACTCTTCCTTGGATGTTCCTGGGGGAAAAAAGAACATGAAAGCATTCATCAAGCTGTGGCATATTGACATTACACCACTGTAAATGCAGCTGGCTCTCAGCACTACCACAGAGGTCAGGCCAATTCTCACAGTCTTGCCATCTCATGGGGAAAATAATCAAACAGTCTCTGTATGATGGTAGTTTATGTATTTAATTGTTCAACATGACTTCATTCATTCACACCCGAACATTTAGAGGGCCACTCATTTTCCTGACACACCTGAGAATGCTGGATGCTTTAGCAGAACATCTTTGTCAAAATGGATAAATTAGTGCATTGGCTACTAGCAAATAATACAAGTTTCATTTTTAAATCAGCATATGCAGGAAAAAGATGTTATTAGAACATATTCTACCAACCACCTAGCACTAGACTAATATACTATTTATAGTACTTCTAATGAAACTACATAAATGGATTTCACCTCTTACATTAAATATTAAGGAGTATTGATTTGGTTCTTTTATTCAAAAGCATCCACAAAATTCCAATTTTGATTTTTTTAATACTAAAGTTTTGCCCTATAGAAAACTGCGGTGTGGTAACACTGCCACGTTGCAAATCTCAGGTCTCGGGAAGAGGGGGATAGAAACCATTGTGGAGCTTTACTTATAAGGCAAGTAAGGATTACGGGAGTGTTGGGATGTTGCAGAGATGACTTAAGAAAGCAGCTTCTGTGATCAAAATGGGAGGGGGGGAAACACCACAAATGCACTGTACATCCTCTTTCAGAGACCTTAATGTTGCTGCTTCGGAAGGGGTAGCCAAACATACAGTGAATCATTTTTCATGTTAAATTAAATAATAACCCATATTATAATTCACCTAAAAATACTCCTTGTGCTAAACTCATTAAATGGAAATATACATAATAGCAACCTGGCTCTTTGTTTAAATCAAACTCTTCAGCTCTTCAACCTGTTCATGAAATTTCAGATTGCTCATCAGGTTGTTATAAGAAAATAATTTAATAAATATTACTTGAACTAATAGTACTACAACTAATAACAAAAATAATGGACAGTTTCATAGATCCTTGGAGGGGAGTCAATATTGTCCACTTTGGAGAACCCTGGTTTAAATAATAAAATTTATTTCATCTGGAGGCTACTGCACTCAGAAAAAAGAAATCATTCCCTTCCCATAGATTTCTCTCCAGATTGTATTCCTTCTGTAGAATTTTAAATGCCATAGAATTTCCAGTCTGTGTTTTTTTCTTATCATTGGCAATTTACATGCCTATGTACAAGCTGTTTCTATGATCCACTCCTGGGTTATATAAAATGGGCACATGACTAGACAAAATATGATACAAGAATGCTGCTTATATCTTTAAAATGGATCATAAAGAACTGCTGAACAGCCATCAGTTTGAGAAATTCAAGAATCAGCTAGAACTCATTCTATGCAATAGCTTGAAAAGTAATCTAAAAGAGTCAATATTTATCTTATTCAAATCTGATTAGTCAAAGAAGCAATTTCAAACAAAGTGAAGCATTTTGCTTTCACTTGCCCTGATTTTCATGAATAGTACTGTGCAGATAAAGGCATTATTTATGGAAGATCTGCAACCAAAGAAGCACAGATAGAGAAGGACATTTAAACAGTAAACAAATAAACCTTTCATTTTTTTAAAAAAAAAAGGTCTTTGTAAAGTATGTACATTTTATTCACAAATAATAAATTCCATACTACTTTACCGGTTGATTTACTAACATTTTTCATACATCACTACCTAAAGTATTCTCAAAATAAAGGAAAGTAAATCCTTTTAAATCCTTAACATGCTTCATTTTTCCATGTTTCCAATAATCAAATTAACATTTTTAAGGAATATTTGACTAACACTGATGATAGAAATGGTAAAGCCATCAATTGTTAAACTCAAAGAAGATGTGCAAGTTATAAAACAAGTATGTCCTTGTTAGTACAAAAAAGGCATTTACTAAACTATTTGTACTGCTATTATGAATCAAACTACTGGATTTTCAATAAGCTATTAATAAAAACACTGTTCAGTTCAGCTAAAGCTTCTCATTTAGAATGGAGTAGCATTTAAATGTTACTCCATTCTAAATGAGAAGATTTAGCTGAACTGAACATTCTAAATGAGAAGATTTAATGGAGTAACATTTAAATGTTTCTCTGAATTTGATGGAAAACACAGAAAACAATATTACATTAAGGAAAGAAGGCAGAAAAAAGATTATAAATGTAATTCTCTTTGAAACCAAACTACTTTGCATTGTGCCTTCTGCTATTTATTCAGGATTCTAATGATTACATAATTTATACATATTCAGATTTTTAAAACTTACTTTACTGAATGAGATAATTGAGGGCAAGCTCAGTCAATGTATATATTTGTAAGGGTTTGATAAATTACATATACACTTCAGAGAATAATTAGAGAGTCTTTTATTATTTTTAAACTACTGATTCTATATCATTTACATAAACTCACAATAAAAATAATAAAATATCCATAGTTAAACACTTCTGCTTTGACATTCCAAAAAGCCATCAGGGAAAGTGACAGACAGGGAAAAGGGAACTATTCCAGAGGAATTATTATTTGTCATATAGCACATTCACATTTTGATAAAAAAAACCAAGAGTTAAAAATACAAAATATAAAATCCTAAATATTATAAAGTCTAAAATACCCTAGCAGATTACAGGGGGGTTGCTTCATTGTTACAGCCATAAAATCAACAAAGTCTCCATTATAGGCTCTATTTTAACACCCTGTCACTAAAAATTGGATAGGGATTTGAGGCAGTGGTGGGATTCAAATTTTTTTACTACCGGTTCTGTGGGCGTGGCCTGGTGGGCGTGGCAAGGGAAGGATGCTGTAAAATCTCCAGTCAGAGGTGGTATTTGCCGGTTCTCCGAACTACTCAAAATTTCCACTACCAGTTCTCCAGAACTGGTCAGAACCTGCTGAATACCACCTCTGGTTTGGGGTTTCTTTGGTCCCACAATTACAATTTGGTGATGATGTTTTGCCCCACTTATAGAGGGCATCTGCACATCTACCAAGGCCAGTCAGAATTTGGTTCATATCACATTGGGCTGGTTAAATCCAGGTGGTTTTTCCAAAATTCAATAATAAATAACCTTGGGTTTCTGGGATGGTTTTCACATGGGCAAGATCCCCAATATCTGTCTCTAGAAAGTACATATTAAACAGGTCAGCTCTACTTGAATATGAAGGTCTTGCAATTACATAGATGCCAAGCCATATCAGCTGTTATAGATAATGATAAAGCTTTGACTTGTTGTTGGTGCCAAATAAGATGGAACCACTTGGAAGTTCACCATTTAGAATAACATTTATTTAAAATGTTTAAGGTGTCAAGCTAGAAACTGGGAGATTGGGAGTTTTAGTCCTATCTTTAGCACAAAACCAGTTGGCTAGTCACTCTTCTCATCCCTAGGAAGAAAGCAATGGCATACCACTTCTGAAAATGCTGCCAAGAAAACTGCAGTTTGTGGTCAAGGCTAATTTGAAGTCACAAAAAAAACTCCCAACAACCTGATTTAAGAACTAGAAACAAGGTTCGAACTGTCTTGTATTTTGTATTCCATCCTGTCTACATAACAAACTTCTCTTCCCCACCCTTTCTTCAGATGGTACAGTCTGTTTTCTTGTGGATTGTTTTTGAAATGGTTGGATTTGTTCTTAGCTTGCTTTTTACTGACAGTGTGGTTTGATGGGAGCCACCAGGATTACTGTATATAAGCCAGCTGTATGTAAGTTTTATAAATAAATAAATTCACACCTGGGTATCTACTGGCAACCAATGCCATACCATACCACACCCAATCCAGGGTTCTTATACACCAGAAAGCAGGTTGCTGCCTTTGGGATCAAGTGAACCTTCAGTCTCACACACTCTAGAGCGGGTTGTCCAACCTTGGCAACTTTAAGACTTGTGGACTTCAACTCCCAGTATTCCCTATCCAGAATGGCTGGATAGGGAATTCTGGAAGTTGAAATCCAAAGGACTTAAAAGTTATCAAAGTTGGATACCCCTGGTCTAGAGTGTCTTGTTTTCCCATTTGGAGAAAACATGAGATTTATGGCAAAGGAAAGGTTGATTTCAGTTTATAATCATAAAAATAAATAGTGCAGAGATTGTGCTCACAGCATTCTCCTGAAAATGTTGAAAACACTTTTTCCAAGCTACATGACATGCACACTGATGAAATATACAAATGTTCCTAATGCAAGTGATTTGCATTAGTTCCACATAATCTGTATCAGGATTAATTAATAGAGTGCATAGTGCATCTACATCTGTTAGCCATTAGTCTTTACTCTAATTTATTAGATCTTCATAATTTACCTCAACAATTCATCAAGCAATGAATGGCTTCTGATGGCAAAACTGCTGATGGCATTAGTCAGTGACGTATTTTTGTAATATTTATATTTATCAGTGGAAATGTTGACCTTTATTATGCATGCTGTCTGAGAAATTATCTCATAATAGAAAATATGCAGCACTAGGGTTGCTCACGTCTTAGTGTGATGCAAACATCCAATAACAGATAACAGATAATCAGAGTTGGAAGGGACTTTATAGGTCATCTAGTCCAACCCCCCACCCAAGCGGGAGATCCTATACCATTTCTGACAAATGGCACTCCAATCTCTTCTTGAAAGTCTCAAGTGATGACGCTCCCACAACTTCCGAGGGCAAGCTGTTTCATTGGTTGATTGTTCTCACTGTCAGAAAGTTTCTCCTTATTTCCAGGTTAAATCTCTCCTTGTTCAGTTTCCATCCATTGTTCCTTGTCTGGCCTACAGGCGCTTTACAAAATAGCTTGACCCCTTCCTCTCTGTGGAAGCCCCTCAAATATTGGAAGACTGCTATCATGCTAACATGGCTCGTAAGAAGCATATATGTATGATTTACAGCTGAATAAAAGTTAACGCAATGGATTTTTAAAAGTTAGCATCAGAAGAAACAAAATATATCCATACTTTTTATTTGTCAAATGCTTTGTAAAAGTAAATGAAAAATACTTTTATTAACAACAAATATTCATTCATTTTTACTATAAATATTTATATACTACTCATTTTTACTATAAATTGCAAAAGGCCATACTACCTGGATCTGTGCATATACTATACCAGGGGTGGGATTCTACCAGTTCGCACCTATTCGCTAGAACCGGTTGTTAACATTCTAAGCAGTTCGGAGAACCATTTGTTAGAAGAAATTACTGGCCTAATCCTGTAAGGAAGGCAGGAAGGAAACATTCTGGTGTTGCTTACAGAAACTGCCTCTCCGTTAACCCTTATTACATGCTTGGCAGGACTAGACTTCCTGTCTCTGGAACGTCTCTGGAGGTTTTTTTTCCTCCTTTGCTGGTACTTTGCTTGTGTCGATGACCATT